>NW_016807866.1:4318110-4398671 GCF_001698545.2 Rhinopithecus bieti
TTTAAAAATAAATATATATTTGTATTTAAATTAATGTCATTTAATATTAATTTCTTAGCTGCAATAACCAAATTTCAACTGCTCAATGGTCACATGTGGCTAGTGGCCACTATGTTAGACAGCGTAAAATGATGGACTATTTACATCATCGTGGAAATTTCTGTTGCATTACTTAGAGTCCAAAGTTCTAGATTTCATATTGACTTCTTCAATCTGAATGAATACTGATGGCTACACTGCCACACACACACTGCCACACACACACACACACACACACACACACACACACACACAAATCTCTCTCTACCCAATTCCTTTCAGAAATGAAATTTTGAGACTTGAGAAAAGACAAGGAAAAAAACTGCAAGTGAACCATATCTAGAAGTAGTTTCTCAATTCTAAGGTCACCCATTTGTTCCTGGACTTTTTTAAAGAAGATGACAGTTCCTCCTCCTAACCTCCCAGACTTCCTTGGTTGAATCTGCCAGGCAACTCACATCCAATATCCTAAGAGATCACAAGCAGTCACAATCGTAGCAGACAAAGCTGGCTAGAATTGGCAAGAGAGGCCCCATCACTGCCATCCACTTCTCATTTGGGCTGGAATCAGATGGGTTTTGTTGTCTGGTAGAAGGATTATCTAATTTACCTCTGAGTTCCTCTGTGTGATTCTTGGAGTCCAGCATTCTGATGAATGCATAAAAGGAATTTTGACTTGGGTTGTGGTAATCATCGTTACACACCTGTGCTGCCTAGAGGTGATTCACTGCTTTAGAATCCCTCCAATAATATTATTATTTTTCTAAGTGTCTGGAAGGTTGTATCTTTGTTTGCTAGGGTTGTCTACATTTGAAAACAAATTAATCAATACGCATTATATATATACATATATATATACACACACACACATATATACACACATATATGTGTATATATATATAACTTTACAACTCACATTAGCCATTGAATAGTATGTACCTAAATAGACTCTGGTTCTTTTATCTGATGAGATGACTAGAGGAGGGATGGCCAAATAAGGTTCATCTGGGTTCCCAGCTCTGATTGACTGGAACTGGCTGAAGGAAGGACTCTGAGACCACAACTGAGCACAGCAAGAATGAGTGCTGTGATCAATTATTGATGTCTGCAACAGGCAGGAGGGGAAGATGTGGCTGGCTGTCTGCATACCAGATAGTCCCCATCTTGAATAAAGAATGAAGCATGTGGAGGGGACAGTGGGAGATAGGGCTTTATAGAGTGGTTGGGTTTTCGTTCAAAGGGCCTTGAGAAGTCTGTGCTGAATTCCTCAGGCAGTGGGGAATGGAAGAGTCTTGAGCATGATAGCAATATGACAAGATCTGAACTTTTAGGAAACAAACTTGGCCATATGTAAGATGGACTGAAGTGGGGGAGGGTAACCAATAAACTAGAAGCTTTAATAAGAAAAAGCAAGAACAGAGCAGATGTGGGGACGTTAGAACTGCCTTGGAGCAAGTGATAACCATGAGATTCCCATTTTGGATGATTGAGAGGGTGTTTTAATTTATAAAGAAGGTAAGTAATTTATAGAGAGTTTTGCTCTTTTTATCCGTTTTCATGTAGAAAGCTTATTACACTATAGACATTATAAACACGTTTATTGAATAATATATAAGATAATAAATTAATGAATGAATGAAAGAGTAAATGAAAGTTAGGAGGAGGAGCTGGTTTTGAGGAAAAGAGGACAAGTTATATTTCATATGTTCTGAGTTTCAGGCGTTGGCAGGGCCCTCTGTAGAGATGTCCACAGTCCAGACATAGCTTTCCAGTCCTCTTCAGACTTACCATTATACCACTGATGGGTTGTGGGCTCTTCCCTCTAAATGACTACTTCCTGCATATAACTTTCCATATAGCTGATTTATGATTTCCTTTTAAAAAACCATACCAGTGGTCTTTACCTACGTAAAACAGTTGCAATTTATTGAGGAGTCCATTATGTGATATCATTTGTGATACAATGTATCATTCAATCTTCATGGCTCCCTAATATTGGGGACAATATTATCCCCCTTCTACTGAGGTTATGAGCTCAAGTGGTAGAGTTGAGATTCAAATCCAAGTTGCCTTCCTTCTAAATTTTACCCCTGTTTATTTCCCCACATAGTCTCTCACTTCTAAGTGATACATTCTAGAAAATGCTCATGCCATGCTTCTGATTGCATGTTAACCAATGGGCCTAGTGGAACCTCATCACCCCTGGCATTTCCTATACTCCTTTCCCATGTATCCATTTCTCTTGTCCACGATTTTCTGACCAATTAGCCAGTCTTTCCTACACTATACCCATCTCTCTTCTTATTGTGCATGTGTCCTCTTTTATGCATTCACTTCTACTCCTATTTCTCACTTTAGTACATACATGCACATGTGCATAATGATCACATGCATTTGCAGTGGTATTAACAGAGTTTGCACCAAAAACTGTGGGACAGATATGGGTGTAATGTGGTGTGTGTTCACCCAAAGCTGTTGGCTTTAATCAGGATTGCAAAGCTATACACACAGGACATAACTGTTTATCTTGGAAAATTAGTGGTTGGAACATCTCGGTGGTGGACTTGTTTCAAACTAAACACATTTTCCCCAACCTTCAATGCCCTTCTGCAGAGCTGTTAGTGCATGAGTACCGTGAGATGCGTCCTTGTTACATGCTACAAGTAACCCTGCAGGTAGGAACCAGTGTTTCCAAATGTCTACGTAACTAGGTCAAATTACATCCAGAGCGAGGCTGTGTTGCTCTGATGCTGTTTACACTTATTTTCCATTGAATCTAAGTTTCTAATGTTTTAGGTCACTCACAATGAATCCAACATCTGACATTTTATGAGCGGTGGGATGTTATCAATCCTTCAGCAAGTTTTGATGTGTTTTTTATGACTTCTGGCAAGTTGGAGTCATTAAGATTTATTACCAGAAAAGAGAACAAATACTGTTGTTTTACTACGTTCGATGTATAGTGAGGCGAAAGTAGAGTATTTTCAAGACCTATGTTCCTTTCAAAATCAAAAGTTCCTAGGTCTTGCCTTGGTCTTTGGGTTGGCTGGGCATGGCATGCAGTACACTGCACTGAACTCACTGGTGTGATGGACCCCGTTCACGCACCACTCCAGACCTTCCTGGCTCAGCGCCTTGGAGCTTGTCTTGCTTCTGGGTCTGGGTGGCCTTGGAAATGGGGCAAAGGATACTGTCATAAAACCACAGCAGCTGCTATTGCCATCTCAGACCAAAGAATTCCCATGTGTGATGCTCACTGACAAGAGGAGTCAGCTGGACCTGTGTGCTACTTGGCCAGAACTTACAGATGCTTGGATTTCCCAGTGGCTTCCTAGGGGTTCCAGGTAACAACTTGCAAGTGCAGGGGTGATTAATGCTGTATTGGGTGAATTTTTGATCAATGAGAGACATTAGATGGGGAGAATCCAGCAGATAACTTGTATGCCTTTGTTCTAAGACACAGCTTTTCCGCATATGTCCTGAGAGAGCAAGGGCTTAGCTAAGTTTCTCATAAGCTATGACTAGCTCTGTGCCTTTTCTTTTGCTTTCACTTTTACTTCCTTGGAACTGTACATCCTATTGCCCCACCCCAAAAAGCATATAAGCTTTTGAGGCAAGTTCTTTTCTTTATCATCTTAGGCTAAGACCTTTTTTAGTCCCTTCTACAGACTTTGAACTTTTGGAGGACTGAGGCCATGTCATTTTCATGTTTCTCTTGATTGCATCTAGATATTTATTTAACCCATGTTTGCTGAATGACAATGTTTGGCTGACCACCCAAAGGAAGTTCAACAAAGGGAATCAGAATCTCTTAATTCAGAGCGGCTTTGACATTCATGTCACACCGAACCTGCCACACAGATATTGAGACAGCTCGCTATGTCTTGGCAGATGATGGTGCTAAGCATCTTGGAGGTGCTAGCCTTGGAGGTGCTAAGGAGCTAAGAGGACTCCATAATATGAACACACAGGTCGATTCACATGCTGGTGCTTTAGGTGGGGCATTAAAGCCATTCCAGAGAAGCAGGAATGAAGAATATAGGAGCATCTTTGTGGACACTGGGTCTGCAGGTCTGGCAGTAACAGAGGAGGGCATAATGGGCTCATGAGGTCAAAGCTGTGATGGATCCTGACTATTATGAAAAGGGGTCATGAGGGTGTGAATTAGGGAAAGAGGATGAAGGCAGGAGTGGGAGTTGGGTTGAACAATTGGCAGATGATCCAGGAGGCCTCATAGGTTGAAGACTTTCAGCTACTCATTAGGAAACAGCAGGCACATTCTTTCATTTTTCCCCTTTTTCATTTTTTAGACTTTCCTATATTCATTTTCCCTCTCTCTCCCTTACTGCTATTATGTTTTCATATTTTTGATTGTCTTTATTCTACATTTGATGATTCAAAATGTGACATCTTTACATGTAATGAATTCTTAACCCAGTGGCATATGTTTTGAAGAGTAAAATTAATAAAGAGGCTTAGAGAGAAAATAGAAATACACTTCTGTAATGAAAATAATGTGTCGTTCATGTGTTAGCTGATTCTAGTTGATGTGTTCTTGGGGAGCCTGAAGACAACTAAGAAATGGATCCTACAGCTGAGCTCTCCTTCCACTGCCTTGATTTCCTTAACGGAGTCACAGCATTGGCAATTCCTAACTGGGATGTGGTTGGACTTAAACCTTGGTTTAAATCCTAACTCTGATATTTGAACATCGTAAGAGTCAAGTGCCTGGTTTCTTAGTTTCTCATTTTTGACACAGATAATACCTTCACAAACACATATGGTATAAAGAAGCTGAAGAAAGAAATGAAATAATGGCTAAATATGACTTCGAACATATTCAACAAAACTCTCAGGTTCAGGAATTTTAGTACTGGTGGTAAGAGTATGATTGCTGTGAATGATAATAATCATTGAACTAGCCCTTCAGTGAACAAGTTGAGACACTTTTTTTGTAACCTGGTTAACACAGGGTTTCTCAACCTCAGAACTCTTGACATTTTAGGCTGGATGAATCATCACTGTGGAGAGCTACGCTGTGTATTGTAGGATGTTTCGGCTCATCTCTAACCCCTACCTATCAGATGCCAGTAGCCTCCCCTACTCCTGACGTCACATCCAAAAACATCTCCTAACATTGCCAAATGTCCCTTCCTGGGTAAAATCTCTCCTAGGTAAGAATCACTGGGATACAGCATGTCCTCTAGAGCTATAGTTTTCCTCCTTCTATTAACGTGTTGACTAAAACTTAAAAAGCAAACATCATAGGTATCTCCAAACAGCAAATGGGCTAATGCAGTTGGTATACACAACAGTACATTTGCCAACGTTTATACACAGCACATCGGTATACTCAGCTGCAGCCAGTGACAGACAGAATTCGGAGTTTACTTTCAGTCCACACTAAGAGGAGGCTAACATGGCGGGATAAAAAGACAGGAGACTCCCCTTCCCAGAAGCCCCGCTTTGAATCACAACACATATGTGAGTAATGACTGTGAACTGAATTTATGACTCAAGTGCTGTTTGTCCGCATACATCAAATAAAATTTGAGACTTAAAGACACAAGCTGCCATGTTCATTTTCCCCTTATATTTATTTGTGATCACCATTTAGAATTCAATGTCCCCCGCTTTTTTAAAAAACAATAGCACTCTGTCATTTCCAGAAAATGTTTTAAATTAGTATAAAACTTGGCTAAATTTAGCTTTTATAGAAGAAAGAATAAAACATAATTAACTGTTTAAAGAAGAAAACAGAAACCACATGAAGGGATGAGACTTGCTGGCGAGAAATCTAACAGTAGTGCTTGGTAGCTAACCCATCTCCTGTGTAACAGATGTTCATGAATTTAAATGGAAACAGGATGGGCGTCCACATAGAAGGCATTTGTGATAAAAAGCTGCTAACTGCGTAAATGTATGAGGCTGCTACAGGTATGGCATTTCATCTAATTGCCCAGGGATGAGACTGCAAGAACACTCGAATGAGCAAAGGAGAAGAAAGTCTCAGCGTGGCAAGAAATATTGACAGATAGA
Organism: Rhinopithecus bieti; assembly: GCF_001698545.2. Classification (NCBI taxonomy): domain Eukaryota; kingdom Metazoa; phylum Chordata; class Mammalia; order Primates; family Cercopithecidae; genus Rhinopithecus; species Rhinopithecus bieti. Next base: position 4,324,189 of record NW_016807866.1, read on the forward strand.
ACGCTTAGCAGGGTCCTGGCCAGGAGGCCCCGTGAGTGCAATCTGCTTGCTGTAATTGCCAGCCGGAGTGGAAAAGACAAGACTCTGTTTTAAAGCTCTCGAAGCATTCATCTCTGGTTTTAGCAGAACATATAACATCTTCTGTGATTTCTGTGTAAATACTTGACAGTTGAAAAGAATTCTTTTTTTTCCTCCTATCCAGACTACAATTTATGGTGGTTTAGTGGGAAAAGGGGTTAATTTGATTTAAAAACTGAAAATGATTCTCTGTTTGGCTTTTAAAAAAGTATTTATTTAAAAAGCTGCGCAGAACAGACAGAGGGGAGACAAAGGACTCTATTGTATGACTGACCTAGGCGTGCCATGTCTTTTTGCTCCCTACACAGACAGAGGCCTGGCCTGAAGCACGCAAGATTATGCACACATGGGTCCAATCTTTGTCACCTGTCACCTGATAAAGCCTCATTGAATCAAAGACCAGGTTATCATTTATTTGGCTGGACTGACTTATGCAACATTCTCTCTTTAATGTTGTCTTTTCTTAATACTCAAACTATTATTATTATTATTGTTGTTACTGTCATATTTTAAAAACACAGATGGACCTGGGAATATGCCACTGTAACATTGTGGCCGTCAGCCAAAAAAAAAAAAAAAAAAAAAAAAAAAAAAAAAGTACAATAACCTATTGTTAAGCTGGAACTCCTCCAGTGACTCACAGGCTCTGGGAATAATGTCTCTGAAATCATCCCAATAAGTTAATCGATGAAGTTTTCTTTTATTCCTCAGTTTATACATTTTATCTCCTCTGCAAAACACAACTTAATAATAAATTAAATAACCATCAAGCATATTGCAAGATTACCTCATTAACGGTCACTTTTTATTTGAAGTCACTCTAAATATTCAAGGAATAGTTTCTTTCCATTGGAAAAAAATGCTGAGAAACTGGATCGGAAAACTTTTGATGCTCAATGTGGGGTTCTGGGCTCATCTTTTATGTTCTACCTGCTTCTATGAGGTGATGTAGTTTCCCATGGAAAAAAAACAGAAAGAAAAGATACAATATACCCTGTTGCCTGGGGGCAGGAAGAGAACCTCCCTGCTGACTCAGTGATCCTCCTTTTCACCTGCCTTTCTAGAGATTTTCAACAGAAAATGCCAGGTGAGGTTGAGCTTTCTTTTTCTAAAATTGTTTTCTCTGACTCACGGATTTAATGGTAACACAAAAGGTCCCCATCTCTAGAAGAAATTGGAAGTTATCATCTCTTCTTTTACATATTTTCCCCAACATGCCAAATCTTACTTCATTGAGGGCTTTGATAATGCAGGCAGTCCTGCATTTCAGATATGCATAGTGCCATGCTATTTAGTGACATTTATGGGTTCTGTAGTTTACATTTTGATTAATAGGAACAATGAATAAATCATGAGTTATATAACATTCACACAGTGAAAAGCCTCAACGTTACCATGAGGCGATTGAGATATTAAATGCCTATATGTATTGAATATGACTTTTTTGAAGTAGTCTCATGCCAGTTACCTTCCAGAAGAAGTAAAGTTGTTCTACTTATCTTCTTTCACTGAGTCGTCTCCATCAAAACAAAAAGTAAGTGAGTCCTCCTCAGAACTTAATATTTAATTAAGCTATTCCAGTTACTAATTTAGGGCTAAATTAGGTTCCTATTAGAATGAAAAATTGGAATGGCTTTATTCTCTCTTAAGCTTAGAGACATTCTCTTAGTCTAATATCTTGCTCAGGGTCTAATGTAGACAAGTTTTATTTTCTAGTTCTTTCATTTTCTTTCTGCTCTGCAATCCTCTTCCTCCATACCTCCTCCTTCTTCTCCTTCTTCTTCCTCCGCCCTCCCTTCTCCTACTCTTCCTCCTTCTTTTATTCTTGGAAATTAATGCTTTGCTGTATGTGGAGATCTTCCTGACCTGCCAAATGCCACATCTGTCTGAAAATGATGAACACACATTGTTTAAAAATGAGGGTGGAAACTTGGCCCTTCATTAAAACCTCTGTAACAAATACCATTCTGTTTCTTCTCAATATTTTCTTGTGCTTGATATAATCATTTATAACAATCCCTATTATGTTTTTGCTTGCACATAGAGTAGCAGAAGGAATAACTTTCTGATAATAACTTTTCATCAGAAAGGCTCCTGAGAATAATCTGATGGTAAAATGTGATCTTGGTTTTGTTACCTATCTGTCAAAGTGTTGAGATCAAGGGATTTTATTCTTCTATTGGCAAAACTCATACTTACAACATTTTTCTAGATTCGGCTCAAACAGAGGCAAATTTCTTATTTTAAATGTTTCCTTCACAAAAGTTTTATAGATGAAATTCATAAATAAATCAGACAACTAGTTCATGAACATACTTTGCCGATCTGATACTTTGTAAAAACAAGTAAATGGTTGCTGTATCTAATAGATGCTTTCTACGTTAGAGAATCCTAATGGATCAAACGTTGAGTTTTCCACAAAAAAATTATCCTCTGGAACAAAACAATTCAAGAAACAGAATGTGATACTTTGCTAGGCTCAACAGACACACTTTCTTATTCTAACAGCTGCCTCTGCAGACAACAGCATCAGATGAACAAATATTATTTTCGTAGCAGAAATGGTCATGTCTGCTGGGCTGCCTATTGACGATGCAGTCATTTTGCCTCTATGTAGCTTTATCTACTACTAAAATAGACTTTGATTCTTCCATTGGAGAAGAATATAATGATCATGTGTGATATGTAGGAAAGTTACACGTTCACAGCAGAAAACATGTAAGACAGAGTTTGCCCAGGCAAATCCGGGTCCACCTGCCATATCAGAATGTAAGAAGAAAGAGGGGTCCTCTGGTCTCAGTCTTGAGCACCTTAAACACACACTAGCACTCGGGCCCCAGGGAGGTTTGGAACATAAGCACCAAGAATCCCCCACCACAACAGGGGCTAACTAGAGAGGGCCTAAAAAAAACCTTTCCATCCAGGGAATCAAAACACATCTGTGAAGACAACAGCCTGTGGAAGCTGTTGTTTTAGGGAAGACGTGTTAGGGAAGATCCCAACCAGCTTCTACAAGAGTGGTTTGGAAAGTTCTGGAACATTTCAAATGCTGTGATCTTTGTATCACTTTGTTTCCAGTTTTTTTGGTTTTTATTTTTTCTTCCTCCCAGACAAGACCTTTCAGGTTAGCCTAACAATTGTGCAACATATAACCAAGCCTGCCTCTCCCCTTCCTATTTTCTTTTGTTTTTAATTTAAAGGGAAATCAACAGCCACCACCCATTTCATGATTGCAATGACGACGCTGGAGCATTTCAACCTCATAACTTTTCTGGATTCTCTTCCGTGTCCAAACAGATTTTTGTTAAAAATCATGTTAGTTTCTTCTGGTACACAGTAAATTCCTATGGCTTTTGCTGTGCAGGCCTCATGGATGGTGTGAGTTGAGAAAAAAATGTCAGAAAGTGGCCACTGAGAATCTTGTGGAATGGAAGCTGTCAATGGGATGGGGAAACATTAATGATTTATGAGGAAAATTAATGACGGCAGTTTCCACATGAGCCCCAGCCTAGAATTCTTGGACCCTAAGTAAAGGGTTCCATGTGGTCTCCCAAGTGGTACACAGCCATTAGTTCTTTAATGTCCCGGTTAAAAGTGTTTTATGTTAACCATCAAAATCTAGAATTTCTCAAGCGAAGTTCTAAACACACAGAAAGTAATAAATGGCACCCAGCAGGAATACGTTTCCTCGTGGTTTTTAACATCAATTCTTTGATAGCACAATACGCACATTCTTATATGTATGAGTGCAGGTGAATATACATATATACATATACATTCTCTTAATCCAGAGACAGATTTAAAAGGAGAATTTTCATCCCATGTGCTTTATGCCCTAAGTCAGAGTTGCGGGAAGAAACAAGATCAGCTACACTGAGTTTTTTGTTCTAGGAGCAAAAGGCTTGGAAGCTCTTCAGAAGTCTCTCCTCTAACCAGTTCCACTTAGCCTTGAACTGTGCTGCTCCCCGCATGAGGTAAGAAGATGCTTCATCTAGAACTTTCAGAAGCGGTGCAGGAAGTTAGACACACTTAGGGAAGAGTAGGCATCCCCTCCATTGATCTCAGAAACCTTTGGTTTGTGTTTTGGGTTCTTTCAAAAATATATTTGCTCTCTTCAAGTTGGACTCAGGTCTAGATTGCCTTCTTGATGGCAGCAATGATCCAGTACTGTTAAAACATCAGCACAGAGAACTAGAAATGATGGATCTTGTCACTGCCATAGAAGAATTGTGGCTACCACTTCTATGCAGAGTATGGAATGGTCTTTCCTCAGGTTCCTGTATGCTAAAGGTCTGGACAGAGTTACTCTGTCCCTTTCTCTAGCCTCAGTCATCTGACCAGTGTGTGAACAACAAGAGTATCCTCTGATAAGCCTTCATCCACAACTGTGACTATCACTGTGTTCCCGCTAATGTCCAGGAATCCCTCTGGCTCCCTTTAGCCTCTGTGCCTCCAGGGTGCCTGTGGTAGAAGCAGAGGGAGCTAGTAGCTCCCTGCTAATGCTAACCATGTTCTAAAACACTAGTATAAAGTCTCCCTCCTCCTTTCCTCCTGGAACTTCTCTGTTCCTGCAGCAACTCCTGGAACTCCTCCTGAATACAATCCACCTGCTGTTTTGTGAGAATAGCTCTCTGTTCTTCCACGTGGGTTCAGATTTTTGCCCAATTCAACACATCCTGAGCAGGGCATCTAACTTCAATACACAGAGAGCCTGGCTATGAGACACAAAGACCTACACAAACATGGGACCAAAGAAATATACTTTGCTTTGTGAGTCTTAACATAATCTACCAATCAGTCTTTCAAAATTCTTGTCTTCTCATGTATGACATGTTAAGACTCTTACTAAAGAACTCACTTAAATGTCAGCCCATATACTCTGCAAAAAAATGTTTTATCTCTATTCACCTCCATTCTTTTTAAAGGCCATTTTACTAGAGCCAGATAACTGAAAGATTAATGTATAGAATCTAATTTCTTAATGGTATGGAAGGCTGAAAATGGTTTTATTGTTTGATGTTGAGCTATAGATGATGATTTCTTTTCTTTTATTCCTTCCTTTTTTTTTTTCTGAAGGATGGAAGATTCTTTAACGAGAGACATATTCAGCAAGTTAAAGCTTGTAAGCTTACTTCATCTCAGTAATGCAGAAAACTCCTTAAACTGTTGATTTTCTTTTGGAGGGCCCTCTGAACTATGCAAAATATCATCTGATTCCTCAAGGAAAACTAGGAAACAATGAAGAAAAAGTCCCTTCAAACTTTATGAATGTCTTGGTCACCCCCTGCTGCACCCATCAAATACCAGATTGAATTAGTGAGATTCAAATACCAGAGATTTTATGGTAATGGGATATTTAGAAATCATTCCCCGGGGCTCCGCCTATGTTGGAGTGAGCCTCTGTGCCCACAGGGATGGAATTTGGGGCCAGATCCCAGTGTTGGTTCAATTATTAGGCTAGGTGGTCTTCCATAGCTTATTTTATATTGCAGTTTTCCAAGATTTATAAGACCGCATTTTTGGACTTTCTCTAATGCACTCAAGCAAAAATACTCATTTGCCTGTACACTGATGACTGTATCTGGTAAGGCTATACAAATGTGTACAAATTTGTACCAATACTTTAACTTTATTGGTCCACTTGCAGGTTTCACAGTCACTTGATCATCATTCACCATTTACTTCAAGATGCCTTTCTTCCCTGTGTTCTGAGCTCAGGTACAAGTGTCCATTATTGCGCTAAGAGCTAGTCTTCACTGGACTTAATTGATATTTCCATTAGTCTGATGAATACAAATGGCATTAAATACCAGGATCAGACACAAATTGAATATGAGTGATCCTTTGCAGCCACCTGGGAAGGGTGAGTGGGGATTTTTAAGGCAGAGTGGTGAGGACAATTAGCAGGGCTAATGGACCCTTTCCATGGGTGAGATGACACCAGATGCCCCTCTCTTGCTGGCACTCAGTGCACACTGAAGTCTGCATTGATCTAGATGGCAAATCACACTGGTTTCAGAGCCAGGAGGCTCCACTCAGCATGTCACAGCTTCGTGTTGTGAGAGGAAAAGGGTGAGGCAGCAAGTGAGCTTAGAGCCTTGGGTCAGGTTGAAGGACAGTTTCCCTCTTTCTCCCTGGACCAGATGCACGTATCAACTGTGAACCCTGAAGTTGAGTCAAGCTCCTAGGACTGCCTCCCTGTGTTGGGCTGAGGGCAGCGAGTACAGCTTTTAAACCGTGTCCCTTCTGCCCGCATTGGCACGCAGTCCATCCCTGAGCAGTTGGGGGATATGGAAAGCATAAAGGCGCAGGGTCCACAGGGACAATCAGTCATGTCATCAAGATCAGCTTCTGAAGGAAACAAGCACAAACGCTTCAGTGAAAACTAACTAATTTCATTCTGACTATTCTACTGTTCGGGATTTTATGACTGTGTTTTTCACCCTGTGTGGAAAATACAAAGAACTACCCAGGAACTGAAAACAGAAAAGAGTGTCTTGAGAAACATTTCCCCCTTTAACTTCTTTGCTGTCTTTACCAGATGTACCCATCCAGGCTCCAAAATGAACCAAACAATGGACCTTCGGCCCATTCCAGCACACAATAACTCAACAAAGGATGCTTAAAACATTAAAAGGATCTTTACTACCCTCTTGACAAAGTGCTTTACATGAATTGCCAGTTTTCCAGTTGTTACACCGAAGAAAGATAAGGGGATCAACGGATCAAAATCCATCTTACTTCATACAAAAGAGAGAAGTTATAGAAAGCCAATATGGCTTGGGGAGGAAACATGGAGTCAGTCCCGGTGTGGGGTCAATGATTTTGCCAGGTGACATTCCTTCAGTTGTTTATGTTGATGTTTTTTCACCCCTTAAAGAGGCTCACAGATAAATAAAATTCAGTCTTTGGGGTTGCTCTAAAGCACTAAAGTTAAAATTACTTGTATATTGGCAACTGGATTTTGCAAAATTGTGGGGAGAAAACTTGGAACCCTCGCAAATCCTCCTACACAAATGTTGAGCTAAATATTTTCACTTTATAGTCGCTTGACAGAGATGGTAGTGGTGGAAGTTACAGAAAGATTTGCCGAAATAGAGCATTTGCTTATATCACACCCTTTCTCTTTTCCTCAAATCTTTTCCTTTTGAATAGTGTAGGAACAAAAAAAGGAGTTTTAGGAAATAATTTCTTGTGCTTACTATAGCCCTCAAGACTTTTTTTTACTTTTTTAAGATGAAGTCTTGCTCTGTCACCCAGGCTGGAGTGCAGTGGTGTGATCATAGCTCACTGTAGCCTCAAATTCCTGGGCTCAGGTGATCCTCATGCCTTAGCTTCTCAAGTATCTGGGACTAGAAATGCATGCCACCGGGCCTTACTAATTATTTTTGTCTTTTGTAAAGGTGGGGTCTCACTATGTTGCCCAGGCTTGTCTCAAACTCCTGGCCTCAAGCAATTCTCTGGCTGGCATCCTAATGTGCTGGGATTCCAGGCATGAGCCATTGTGCCTGGCCCCGACAATTTTCTTATTCTTTGAGTTTCTCAACTGTACTAAACAAAGCTAGATAATTCCCCCGAATCACACAGGAATCAGTGTAAAATTGTATAGATTCACACTATGTGATACTTCTTCAGCCATTCTTCTGAGAATTTGGCAAGGAGACCGTAAGTTTCGACTGGTTAATGTTTATGTGGGTACAAATGCCAGCACCGAAATATGTGGTTAAATATTGTATTGCTTTGGGTGGTTGGCCTGATGTGAGTGCTTCCTCTAGCACAAATGTCATTTGGCAAACTTGGTTCTGATAGTTCAAATGAAATCTATGGTGGAAGAGGAGAGGCTGTCGTCTCCTCTTAGGTCAGATGGCACATGCTGCAGTGTGAATGGCAGAATGGGGAGGCTTAGGTCTGGGTTTTCATGGCTAGAGAATATACTAACCATCAAAATCATGTTGTGGCCATTAATAGGATTATCTTATTTTCAGTAATTACTAACTATACTATATGAGAGACAGAGAGTATAATAACTAATAACTAACTATATGAAAGACAGATACTTTCAATGTTAATACTCCCACTGTGAATGAATTGTGTGTTTAACAGATGGTTTCTGACTTATTGGGAAGTTGTTAGAACATCAAAGTGCAGCTTATGAGGCCTGGCAAATTATGTATTTGAATTTAGTTTTTTGTTTCCAATGTCACCTTCTAAATGATCTGTTTCATAACTAAGATTAATATGAGCACAGTTAAATAAGTTATTTCGTGGAGAACAGGCATGCCAATATAGATATTATCAAGATGTGTAATTTGCCAAAAATATTTGTTGAGTATCTGTGATGTGCCAGCCATAGAGTGGTAAACATTTATTGATCACTTACAGATATGAACTATAGTATGTACACATCTACAGTTTCAGATGGACTATAGTATCATAGTTACATAAAATACAGCCAAAGCCGTCCTATAATTTTCTTTTCAAAATAAAACAATTCTACAATCTCACAAACATATTTGGGTCCATTTCTCTGTGCTTACACACATGCTCAGGCTTGCCCAATGAGTGGAACCCATCGTCCCGTGACCTTGGCCTCACAGCCGACCTTCTTTGAGAGTACATTTTCCCCTACCCACTCCTCTGCATACCTCATACCCCACAGAAAGCAGCCTAATTTTCCACCTCCAAATTCTCACTATCTTCCACTCCTCAGCACCAGGAACCTGCTTTTTACTCCCACTGCTCTCCTGAAATTGCTTTCTCAAATGTCAAAGTACCACCAGTTGATTCAATTCCTCCCTCCCAGACTTCTCTGCAACACCCTTGAAAATGCCCTCCTTGAAAAGCTCTCTACCTTTGGTATGTTCTCCACACTGTGGGAACTCGAGACTTTTCTTCACCTCTTTGACAGTTCCTTTCATCTTCTTTGTTCTTGCTCCCTAAAGTAAGATTCTTTAAGGCTTTCTCTGCTGTTTGTGTACAACCTTCTTGTAGAACTTGGGCATTTCCTGGGCTTTGACTATTATGTCTATGAATGTGAACTATCGAAGCTCTTCCTCCAGATCTGGCTTCTCTTCGGACTCCAGTCCCATGTCTGCATTTGCTACCTGGACGCCTCACCTCTTGATAAGTTTGGGAACTCAATATATCCCGAAGCAAACTCATTGACTGCTTCTCACCAAGGATCTTCTCTTCCTGGTTTTCCAGGTTTGGACATGTTCTCCTGTTCTTCCAGCCACCATGTAGTCACAAACATGGGCTCTCCCTCTTAACTAGTTGCCCAATTCTATCTATCCTACCTTCACTATAACAAGTGACTGTCCCACTTTTAGTTAGTCCTGCCACCTCCTCTCTTCAGCATTTCATGAATCCCCTCTCTGAACGGCTCTGCCTCATGCCAGTCTCTTTCCATGCTCCATTCCATGTCTCATGCATTCTCCAGATGAACCTTGCCAAAGAAATGATATCACTGTGACATTTCTGTCTTCAAAAATGCCTTATTCTAATCTGACCCTCCAAATTAATGTTTTTAACCTTTTATCCTGCTCTTTTTCAAGCATGTAGCCATGGTCCCACAAATACTAGGGGGGAGGTTCAGATCACACAGCACATTCCCCTCTCTGCCCCCTTGTATGTGCCCCTAGAGCTGTGTGAACTCTTCTCCTTCACACCTCTGCACTTGCCATCCTTTAAGGCCTAGTTGTGTTGCCACACTCTCCAGGAAGACCTCGTCTTTTGGTGATGTTTGGGAAGTTACAATAAGGTGCTTTTCCATAGCTTGACTTGATTCCTGTGCTATATAAAAAAAAGACTGTAGAGGGTCTCATATCAATACAGCAACATGTGGTTGATGAATCAACTTAGGAAGTGGCTGCTGGGGCAGAGCTTTATTTATCAAAGGGTACAGCTCTGCAAGCGGAGTGTGCAAGAGCTTCCTGGGTCAGGGCTGTCTGGTGACCGACAGACATGGATGGGGTGGCAGTCATAAGTGAGTCTGGGCTGTGACATTTTGGCTCTCTCTAGGTTTTCTCATTTATCACAAAGGGACTGGTAATTCCTATGTGACTCTACATGTAGGCGTCACATGCCGCTGAACTCCAGAGAAAAGGCGAACTTGTCCACCTTCAGACTCGTGCACTTGCATCCCACTAGGTCCTGCCTTGGGTCTGTAATTAGCTACTTCTCCTCACTTTAGTTAAGCAGTCTCACTCTTTACAGACCACTTCAAAGGCAAATTCCACCATGGTCTTTCTTCAACCCATGGTCATAACATTCTCCCTCTTCTGACCACACATGGCAGTCTATCTGTGCCTCAGGTGGCTCAATGACTGTTCTCCCTGGCTTTGCATGTGTCATCTTACCAAATGGATTATAAGACGTTTGAGTCTAGAGACTAAATTTTATTTATTATTATAATGCATAATATAGCCCTGTGTTCATAGCTGGGATTTAATACATGGTAGTTGAATAAACATTGAAGGATGAAGTTTCAGATTTTTTTGGCTACCATTACTCTCAGCTATGTTGATGTAATGATACACGTGTGCCATATAAACATGTATCTATTTACCAATCTGCTGCTCAAATTGATGACTTTTTACAAGGCTTCTAGGTGGGGCGGCTTTTAGAATACAGATGAACACCCACACCCACACTCTCACATGAATGACTGAACAATCTCACATTTTATTATTTATAGAAATACATGTGGATATGCTACAACTTCATTTATTTCCTGCAAGCAGAAATCCTCATCATTATAAGGAAGCCCCTGTCTTTTGTTTTTGTCCATTTTGTTTTACCCCGATGTGTTCATAAACATGTCCCGTGGATGGCAGGAATGCACAGCTGTTTCACTGGTGGTGTAAATAATTTTCACAGAAGCCCTGTCTATCATGGTAAATGGCACAAAAGACTTTTTTCCTCCACAGAAGCCTTTCTTTTTCTCCCTGTATTTCCCTCAGAGGCCCACCACAGTCTGAAGGGACTTCACAGCTGTGCTGTCCACGAACCTACTCCTAACTTCCAATCTTTCCCCAAAGCGTTTCCTCTGAGGTCCTTGTAGAAGTGCCTCTGGACAATGTGGGACGTTGCTAACATTTGGAAACTGACTGTTGCACTGCGAGGAAGCATTTGTAGGCCTCTGAGTTCAGTTCTCTGAGGACGTTTCACCTTCTTTGCTCATATCCAAGCCTTAGACCCCGACACCCAGTCAGCTCCCCTCCTGTGGGTTTTCCGGGGTGCCGTTTCATCTCTCTCCCCATTACCCTCACCATCCCCACTCCCACCCAGACATTAATTCAAAAGAAATCTTTTTTTTTGGGGAGGTTTCACTTTCGAAATGAAGGCTCATATTTCAGTTCTAGATTTAGAATAGGTAAATATTTTAAAAAATCATTTCTTCATACACATTAAAAAAGGGCTCTATAAACCAAACCACAATAGCAACAGCAATACCTCTCCAACAACAGCTGCAGAAACTGCCGATGTGCACCTAACCTGACCTCAGGGGGCCATGCCAGGGCCCTTGTGGAAGAGGATCAGTCCATCTGTGCCCCACCTCAAGCAAGAGTGACTTGCATTTCATTCCTCTGTATTCATTCTCTTGGGGGTTCCAGCCACAAAAGAACATTTTAAAAGTTCTATATAGGAATAGGCTCTGAGAGGAGAATTTTTCAGAAGAGGTCCAAGGTGCTCTGCTTAAATTACTCAAGGTCCAGGCTCTCAGGGACAGGGCCACGGCTCACAGGCATTTGCTCTGGGGCTATGAGAATGTGGGATGGGAATGAGGTGGTATCATTTGTGGATGTGATGGTCTACCCTTCCCTAATTTCCTAATTTGGGAATGACTGACAAGGATGGGACTACCTGGAGAGCTGGGACAGTACACAGTAGACCACTTACAGCCTGTCTCCAGGGTGCCTAAACAAGGGGATGTGCAGAATTTCTTTCTTTTCTTTCTTTTACTTTTTCTTTTCTTTTCTTTCTTTTTTTTTTTTGAGATGGAGTTTCACTCTTGTCGCCCAGACTAGAGTGCAGTGGCATGGTCTCAGCTCACTGCAACCTCCGCCTCCTGGGCTCAAGCAATTCTCCTGCTTCAGCCTCCTGAGTAGCTGGGATTACAGGAGCCTGCCACCATGCCCAGATAATTAAAAAAAATTTTTATTTTAAGTAGAGATGGGGTTTCACCATCTTGGCCAGGCTGATCTCGAATTCCTGACCTCGTGATCTGCCCACCTCGGCCTCCCAAAGTGCTGGGATTACAGGCGTGAGCCACTGTGCTCGGCCGAGATGTGCAGAATTTCCTGCCTGGAGAAGTTCATTTATTTCCTTCCCTACCCCATCCCCCCAAACAGCTACACTGCCTGGAGATTTGGAAGAAAGGGATGAACAGATGTTTGTGATGTTGTAGTTACATTTGACCTAAAAGTGGGAGAAATGAGCTAAATAACACACCAAAGTCCTTTTCACTAAACAACCGGTATCAGTAGAGCAAGTCGTTTAAATATTGCCATTAGCTCACTTTTGAGGTTTACTGGGGAGTTTTACTAATGGCAGGATTCAAAAACAGTAACCTCTGTCTTATTGAATAGATAGATGCTCCCCAGCTGCTGAACTGTAAAGTTAATTTCTGGAAAGCGAATTGTGTTTGTCATTTTTTAAAAACACAATTTTCTGTAATAAAAGCAGAGATGCAACCTTCAGCAGAGAAACATTCCAGTGAGGCTGGGTTGAATGCTTTGTCTGGCCAAGGAATGGTTAAGGTGATGTTTGAGAAGGTAACCTACCAGTGGAAGGAGGCAAGAGAACTTTGCTTGCTACATTGGCCTCCCCTAGGTGTGCTTGTTAATTAAGAGTAAAACCACGAAGGTAGCTCCGAACCCAAGCGCTGTGGATGTGACGCCCGCGCCGGCGAGGGCAGGCTGATGGAGGCTGTGCTGAGATTGCCGTCCTGTCACAGCGTGGAGTGGGAGTGGGAAGGGAGCCTCCTACTCTCACCGTCAGCCAATGCACAGCAAATGTTCCTAGTCATATCCTTTCTGTCAAGCAAGGATCTAGGTCCTGGGAGTACAAGGATGAATAATACACAAGGCCCTTCTTCAAGGAATTTATAGATCCTTCAGGTAAACCAGGTGATGTCCCTCCAAACTGACCGGCATAAAGCAGATGACGATGGCCTTGACATCTTGTGCTGAGGATAACAGAATCACTGCTGAACTGACATCATGGGATCATAGAATTTTATAACAGGAAGCAGTCTTAGAGATCTTTCACCAAATTGAGTTAAAATGAAATGATTGTTATAGTTCCTTATAAGCTGCCAAATGCTAAACAAACATGATTATTATTTGGTGGAAGCCCCTCAGTTGTGGAAGGAAAGAGACTGATACAAAGTTAAGTTGGCCGGGTGCGGTGGCTCACGCCTGTAATCCCAGCACTTTGGGAGGCTGAGGCGGGTGGATCACGAGGTCAGGAGATCGAGACCATCCTGGCTGACACGGTGAAACCCTGTCTCTACTAAAAATACAAAAAAATTAGCTGGGCGTGGTGGCTGGCACCTGTAGTCCCGGCTACTCAGGAGGCTGAGGCAGGAGAATGGCATGAACTCGGGAGGCGGAGCTTGCACCCGAGATTGCGCCACTGCACTCCAGCCTGGGCGACAGAGGGAGACGCCGTCTCAAAAACAAAACAAAACAAAACAAAAAACAAAAAACCAAAGTTAAGTTATGGCCTCAGGTCTTCTAGCTACATTGTTACAGGTACAGCTACATTGTTACATAGCTGTATTGTTTAACATTCATAACCCGCATCTTATTTTGTTGTTTAGTGCACATAACTAATATTTTATTTTTCAAATTATATTATAAATAACAGAAATTGTGAGAAAGAAACTGTATTGAGGAAATATTGGAAAGTAATTTTGTACTGCTGATCTAGAGTATAATGAACAAGAATATCCTATAAGCAAAAAGATTCAAACTCTTACAAGGAAATGCTTAAGTAATAATTAACTGCACATATAGGCTGGGCTCAGTTGCTCATGCCTGTAATCCCAGCACTTTGGGAGGCCAAGGCAGGCGGATCACTTGAGGTCAGGAGTTCAAGACCAGCCTGGCCAACATGGCGAAACCCCATCTCTACTAAAAATAGCTGCTTGTGGTGGCGGGTGCCTGTAGTCCCAGCTATTCAGGATGCTGAGGCAGGAGAATTGCTTGAAACCGGAGGCAGAGGTTGCAGTGAGCTGAGATTGTGCCATTGCACTCCAGCCTGGGCAACAGCTAGACTCTGTCTCAGAAAAAAATTAAACACATAGTTAAGTGATGACTTAGTTACATTTCAGAGAGGATACGTGGTAGGCAGAGTTCCTATGGATGGCGCCCCAAGATTTCCCACCGTAAGACCCACAGGTGTCCATCTCTGTGCCGACTTCCAGCGTGGTTTAGGGGAGGCACTGACATTCTGCAGAATCCCAGAGAATATAATTAAAGTTCTGTTTATAAATCCTTTATTGACATTTAGTGACCGATTGTAGTGCTACTGATGCTTTGCTCTTTAATAGCTCATGATGAAGTTTGTTAGAAGAGACATTAGCAGCAATTTGTCAACAGCCTCTGGAAGCCAAGTGACAAGGTGTTCGTGTTTTACAGTGCTGCCAGTGTTAGACATATCCTTGCAGGTGGGGAATCTTCATCCCCTCATCTGCCCAAGGCATGGTTCCTGTGGGTGACTCAGATGTTTTGAAGCCACACCATAATGAATTCTAAAAGTCCACGAGAGGTGGAATGAGAGCAATCCCACCAAAGTGGCCTTTACCACTCGAACTTGAGAAGCTGCATGTGATTCCTTTTGTGTCATTCTAAAGAACTATAATTCTTTTGAATAGGAGAATTTCTTTTAAAAATAGTATGGAAGCTCTTTAGTTTAATTAGATCCCATTTGTCAATTTTGGCTTTTGCTGCCATTGCTTTTGGTGTTTTAGACACGAAGTCTTTGCCTGTGCCTATTTCCTAAATGGGAGAAATTCTTTGCAATCTATCCATCTGACAAAGGGCTAATATCCAGAATCTACAAAGAACTTATATAAATTTACAAGAAAAAAACAAACGACCCCATGAAAAAGTGGGTAAAGGATATGAACAGACACTTTTCAAAAGAAGACATTTATGCAGCCAACGGACACATGAAAAAATGCTCATCATCACTGGTCATTAGAGAAATGCAAATCAAAACCACAATGAGATACCATCTCACGCCAGTTAGAATGGCGATCATTAAGAAGTCAGGAAACAACAGACACTGGAGAGGATGTGGAGAAACAGAAAGGCGTTCACACTGTTGGTGGGAGTGCAAATTAGTTCAACCATTGTGGAAGACAGGGTGGCTATTCCTCAAGGATCTAGAACTAGAAGTACCATTTCTAGTTCTAGAAATACCCAGCAGTCCCATTACTGGGCATATACCCAAAGGATTATAAATCATTCTACTATCAAGACACATGCACACGTATGTTTATTGCAGCACTATTCACAATAGCAAAGACTTGGAATCAACCCAAATGTCCATCAATAATAGACTGGATAAAGAAAATGTGGCACATATATGCCATGGAATACTATGCAGCCATAAAAAGGATGAGTTCATGTCCTTTGCAGGGACATGGATGAAGCTGGAAACCATCATTCTCAGCAAACTAACACAGGAACAGAAAACCAAACACCCGATGTTCTCACTCATAAGTGTGAGTTGAACAATGAGAACACATGGACGTAGGGAGGGGAACATCACACACCGGGGCCTGTCAGAGGATGGGGGTCTAGGGGATGGATAGCATTAGGAGAAATACCTAATGTAGGTGGCGGGTTGATGGGTGCAGCAAACCACCATGGCACGTATACACCTATGTAACAAACCTGCACATTCTGCACGTGTACCCCAGAACTTAAAGTATAATAATAATAAAAAAGAATATATAAATGGCTATTAAAATTGGAAAAAAAATAGTATGGAATTTGCCTGTCATTATACTGGGAGACCTGAAGTGGCAATTTGGCATCACTTGGTGCTTTTTATTCATACATGATAATGTCTGGCATGAAATGGAGTCAATACATATGCTTTGAAGGAGTGAATTTATATTTAAGTTTGCAATGGCTTTATAATTCTACAGCTCTCTTATTTATTTCATTTAATCATCTCATCAACACCTCTCTAGAAAGTAAAAAATAGTGTTCTCATTTTACAGAAAAAGAAATTGATGTTTGGGAGGTTTAATATGTCCAAGATGCATAGGCCTGCGCAGCTGGTCTTTCTTCTTATTTTCAGGTCATAATTACTGTTTGCTGGGAACATACTGGCTGCTGGTGTTAGGCAGGTCTTTTGTTCCTCATTAATTACCTCCTCACACCAGGAGGCAGGTAGGTCTTTTTATCTCCAGTTTTCAGATAAAGTCTCAATGAGGTTATGCAATTTGAGCTGAATCACACAGGCTATGTCTGATCAAGCTGGCATCTAATTGCAGGGCTTGCTACTCAAGAGGATGTGACCTTCCTGCCATCACCCAGCTGCCCTTCCAACTAAAGTATAAAGCTATTGCTGTTTCCATGTTTAAAAATCTGACAGGCACAAAGCATGGACTTAAGGGATGGCTACAGTTATGATAGCTCAGTCAAGGAGTCTCTGTTTGGGGGAGTTTTTTAAAATCTACATTGTATAGCATTATTATGCATCTACATGAACTTAATTTACTGCAACAAGCATTGACAAGTACTGTTTTGTGCAAATTCTGTGTGATACCCAATGTCCATTTTCTTTTCTTCCTTTCGAAAAGCGGCCATAAGCAGAGCCCTGATTTTGTTGAGGATAACAATGTGCTTAGGTAAGAGACGCCATTTCCCATCATTGCAGGCAGCTTGGCACAGTCATGTGAATACCTTCTGCATGAAACCTCCAGGGAAGCTTTCTAAAGGGCCTTTTCCTTCCCTTTCCCTCTGACTGGAATGTGGACATGATGTCCGGAGCTCAGGCAGCCATCCTGGGCCACAAAGCATCATTGTGAATGGATGCCAAGTGTTGGGGATGATGGAGAAGAAAGAAATAAGGAGTCTAGATTTTTGATGACATGGTGGAGCTGCCCAGTTAACCTTGGGCTACTTACAATTGGAATTATCACATGAAATAAATAAACTTTTATTTTGTTTAAATGACTACTTTCATCTGATCTCTAAATGCAACTTCTAACTTATGGAGTTACAGGAAAGCTGGAAAAGATATATTTATTAGTCTTTAGGAAAGACAAGTCTACAACTCACTACAGTATAGTCTGAATGTGACTTGATCCAATGATCTAATGAAAACATAAACTCAGTGGGGAGCATTCCAGAGAGAGAAGAAATTAATTCTGCTAAGAAGAAGGTATCAAGAAAGGCTTGTTGCACCTTGGATGGAGGAAGATAAGAAGTGGAACAGAAAACTCAGTAAGCAAAAGAAAGCCTGGAGTCCAAGAAGGTGAGCTTAAGTGATGGCAAGTTTGTTGCAAAAAAATGACTTTGATATTTCTGAAACGATTTTCTTTAAGTTTTCAGCAAAGCATTGACTAGTCATAGACTTTTAGACCTTGCTCTGTGGACCCACATCTAAACCAAACTTCAAGTTTGTGTGTGTCACTTGAGATATTATCTGCCGGCACATTCAAGTCTCTTTCTTTAAACATATCACTTCAGTGGTGATATCTTAAGCTACAGAAAGAGTCACCTTCCTTTACACATTTAACTACAGTTGAGTAGAGATGACTTTTATAAGATTCAGTCTTACAGTTTTAGGCCTGGGTTAAAAAGCTGTCTTTGAGGTGGGAGGAGAAAAGGAGAGGGGAAATAGTTATTTGGGATCCCTTCTGGGATAGCTTTTACATCTGACTCCTTGCGGCAGGAGTGATTGTCTCATTATTTTATCGCAAGGGTCAGGCTGCAGCAGAACCTCAAAGGCAGGAGGGTAAAGAATTAGGGCTCCAACCCCAGGGGCTAACGACACTAGGGAACTTCAGGAGCTTATGACATGTCTGAGACTTCTCCCTTCAATATCCATGCAATCCTAACCTTTACTTGGTCTCTCCTACAGTTAGGGCAGGACCAACTAATTAGATTGTGGTTAATGGGATGCAAGTGGGAATGAGCTAATCTCTTCCAGGTTGAGAACTTAAAGGTGTCCTATATTATAATCCCACCCACCCTCTCTCCCCTCACTGTAGCAACATTAGATCTTGAATTACAGATGCCATAGCTACAAGGTGGGAGCAGCCTGGGACCCTGAATTACTGCGTGGAAGAGATTCTCGAAGAGGAGGTGTTTTCAAAGCATCTGTCTTTGTGTGAGCAGGAAATAAGCGTTGGTGGTATGAAGACATTGAAACCTGGGAATATTTGTGATGGCAGCTGCATTAATTACTCTGATTTTGACATTAATTCTTGGCAAGGAAAATAAGTGAGAGGTGGTGCACCTTTGATTAGAAGCATGGGATTCGGAGTTGGAAAATACAGCCTTCAGCTTGATTCCTGGGTGAGTTTGGGCAAGTTTCTTAACCTCTTCAGCCCCAGATTTTATCTATAAAAACGGGAATAATGGCTGTGCCTCCTTCCTAGGGCAGTTTTTTATTTTTCAAAGTATGGTTGCACAGACCACCTGCATCAGAAACACCCACAGGACTATTACGTTGCAAATCACTGTGTAGCCATCTGGAAGCTACTGAATCCAGATCTTTGTGGGTGGGAGGAAGTCTGTTTTTTGTTTTTTTAAGTTATCCAGGGGACTCTTACACTTACTAAAGTTGGAGGATGATCATTCTAAGCAGTTGTGAGGATTGCACGAGATAATATGAACAAAGACTTTGGGACTATATCTGGCCCATGGTAAGTGCTCCATATATGGAAGCAATTATTTTTATCATTAGAGCACACTGTGGTGTAGACTAACTTGGTCAGAAAAACTAGGCAAGTTCATGAAGAGAAGAAAGGGAGACGGCATTACTCTTTCTCGGGATTAATAACTCTTACCTCAAAGGAAGCCAAGAGGACAGGCACACTGAATGTAACCCAATTTGACTTAAATGGAAGATTGAGGCAAATCATTGTGATGTGTTGAGTATTCTGCAACAAAATAACAACCTGAAAACAGATGAAGAAGGTTGCTCTCCTAACAGCAAAATCCCTTAAGGCTCC
Source organism: Rhinopithecus bieti (assembly GCF_001698545.2). Lineage (NCBI taxonomy): Eukaryota > Metazoa > Chordata > Mammalia > Primates > Cercopithecidae > Rhinopithecus > Rhinopithecus bieti. Next base: position 4,343,474 of record NW_016807866.1, read on the forward strand.
CAGGCGTTCTGAAGGTGAATTTTTAAGCATTGATGGAAATGCGTTAATGAGCATATAAACCTGTGGTCGAATGGTGACCACCATGCCTAAAGCTCTGTTGAAAAATTATTGACAGCTATATTGCTTATTCCTGTAGTGGTTAGGAAATGAAATGCCTTTCTCTAATCAAGTAATTGCATTAAGGAGCTACTGGGAACATTTGGTTGCTTTTCCGGAATAGGCAAGAAGTCAACTGCACTTCAACCAGGTTAACTGTCAAGAGGAGTTTGGCTCAAATTTCTTTTAGTTCAACTAATGTCTTTTTTTTTTCCTCATGCATAAGTAAGCAAAAGTATAAAAATAAAGTCAGCTAACAGCCAAAACACAACAGCACATTTGTAATAAATCCTGCCTGTTTCTGAAATGAAATTCAGCAAAAGATGTGTTGTTGTTTTTTCTTTTTAAGGGAGGGATGGTGGAGATGTGGGTTTGGACACAACCTTAAACCCTAAAATGAGCCACAACAGAGGTGGAGTGAGATGGATTTCCAGTGACTAAGGCAGAGAGCGTCACGCCCAGCTTTAACTGTGTGAAGATTCATTGTGCATTTTGCCATGGTCCAAGCAGAAAGATACATTTTATGGTTACAATAGTTTCAGTCGGCAGAATTTACCTGAAAAGTCAGTCAAAAAAGTCTCTCATTTGAAAGATGAACTGGGAGAGAATTGTGAACACACAGAACAAGGATATAAGTAGACAGAAAATGGTCATTTTTTTTTGTCGAAGTTGTTATTGTGAAATTTCAAGCCCCTTGGGTCTTCGAAAGGCCACTTTTACGTCTACAGCTCCTTAAAGATACAACCACTGAAATAAAAAACACAGTGACTGGGCCATTTTGTTTAAACAGCGTCACATTCTTGGCCAGTCTTGTTTGTCACCAAATTGCCTGATGAATGCTGTTTTGATGCCACGCCCTAGATACAACTTTGTGTTTTTGTGCTCTTGGGCACGAATGGGTGACTAGCTCACTCATGGGCTGTGGTTCTAAGGCCCCTGGTTACTGAGCAAAGTGGATCTGAATGGCTAGAACATGTGAGCCCATTTGTCCGGTCCTGCTCATTCTCCTCCTCTTCCTCTTTTTCTCTCCCGTATATACAGTGATATGCAGGGAGTACTACTACATCATAGATCTCAGTCCTCAAAGCTTACAAAATTACTTCCATTTGTGAGGTAAACTTACTCTTGTTCCTCAGTCTTGAATTTACCCACCAGGCTTGCTGCAAAGAATAAGCTTAAAAATAACCTAACGATTTCCACGTGGCAGGGCCATGGGTTACAGAGCACAGCCTGTGCCGCTAGGACAGGAACCCACATTGTTCTTGTTGGAAGGAGTGGATGTGATGGCAGGGAAAGCTGACACAAGAAAGAAGCTGGCCACCAAGCCTCCGAGCTTTGTGACCTGATGCTCACCTGACCCATGGCCAGGCTGTCTCCTCTCTGCCAAATAGGGAGAGAAACTCTGATTTGGCTGACGTCGTGGGTGTGTTAGGTAATATTTGCCAACTACTTTGAAGATGAAAAGCATTATGGGGCACTAAATATGATAATTATCAATTATAAAACCTCACACCACTCCCTGGAACACTAGGGGCAAATGAGCGGGAAATATAAATGTTTGTGACAGGAAGCCAGGAGCCAGGATGGCTCGTGAAATGTGAAAAGTTCAACACACAGTGTCCTTACCTGGGGCAAGCCAGGAACTCATTTGTCTTTGGAAGGTAAATGCTTCCTTGAGCTAATGAGGAGGCCCCCTGAGAGACTGCCTTCTTGAGTACTCATGGAATTATGGGCAAGGGGTGCCCGTGCACCTCTCCAGTGCCACCTGGGTGACATGACAAAAATGGCCCACTTGGAGTCTGGCCTGGGCTTTTCCCCCATCCTTTCTCTATTATCCGAGGATAACAGGGTGATAGACTGAAGACATCTGGGCCGTTCAGATATTCACACATTCTAGACACACATCACGATGATATTCACACATCATAGTCATTGAGCTTTTGCAAGGATCTTGGAACGAGGCACACACCTCCTCTGGCCATTTGATTATGTTTATAAACTTAAGTGTTCTTGTCTTAGAAATCTTTAGCCTTTTCAGGGTCATCTGGAATCCCTAGGCTGATGTCGTGTCTGGCTATTGGCACATGTAGTGTAGGCATTTGACTCTACGGCTTTATCTTGAGGGTATGGGGCAGGATGTCTGTCCCAGTAGTCAACCCTTTTGCCCATCAGGCCACCAATGGGAATTCCTCTTGCCAGTGGTTTGTCTGTACAAGTCTCCCATCAAATGCATCCTTGCAAAGGATGGTGGTAAAATAATAACTCCTTCTCGTTCATCTTTTTTGAAAGACAGAAGAATTTGGGGGCACTCAGAAGAATTACAATTATTTATCTCCTATGAGATAAGGGGCTGTCTAACAGGCTGAGGTGTGGTCAGGACAAAACAGAGTGGAAACAGTGCCCATTACTGAGCAAGTAGACAACATAAGACTCCAAGTCTAAACCCCACCAGCACCCAGCTGTGTGCTCATGGTGAACCCCTTCCCCTCCCCTACAGAGCCTCAGTGAACATTTGTAAAATGAAACCAGCCCAGCAAGGCAAATGATTTTAAGTGCTTTCATGCATGCTCTAAAGACTCAGTGTCTTTTGAGCTAGGTTTCCAGTGGTATTGTTAGGGGAAAGAAAAAGAGCACTGTGACTTTCCTGGGAGAAACTACCAGCTGTGTGACCCTGGGCAAGGTATGCAAGCTCTCTGTCCCTCAGTTCCTTCACCTCAAAATGGGGATAACAATGTACCTACCTCATAGGATTCTGAGGATTACACAAGCTAATACTAAAGCATGGAGAATAGTGTCTAGCACATCATAAATGCAGTGTGGATGTTGGTGAATAAATAGAAAGAAAATAAACTATAGATTCCTTTGGCAGTTAGAGAGAGACACAGAGTTAAGGCCCACAAGTGCATTAAAAATAAGACCAGAAGAGAGAAGAGAAGAAGACCTGAATGTGCTAAAGAAGCAAATATTTAGAAAAAGTTAAGGAGCTGAAAGCATCTCATCCGGGTTGGGATGAGTGGTGTTGGGTGGTTCATTTCCTTAGGAACCTGAGTACCTGAGAGAGAAAGCTCAGCGGGAAACTGGAGTTAGAAGGAAAAAGTATCAAGAGCAGTGAGTGCCTCTGGCTGGTCCTAGAGTTGATAAGCCTAGGCTTCCAGGGAGAGGCTGATCCATGCTGGGAACCCATCAGTACTGAGGAAGAAAAGCGGGGACTAAAGAAGGAGCAATTGTGCAGGGTGGGCAACCTAGTAACAGGGGCAACCTAGTAACAGGATGAGGAGGGGAGGACCAGGTATGTAGGACTGGGCTGGCAGGTGAGGTTATGTTCAGAGGGCTCCAGTGGGAAATCTGGCATGTGGAGGTCGGCCTGCACAGGGGGTTGGCAAGCAGAGACACAGAAGAGCAGGTCTCAGTAACACAGGCAGGGGTCCAGCACCAGATCGGGGCACTGGTCACAGGAGAGAAGCTTGGGGCAAAATCTGGGAGTCTCCAGGAACAGAGCTGTTCTGTGTGTGGTAAAGACTCAACCATGTGTTCACCAAATCCATTTCCTGTTCTTCCTGGGTCCAGGACTACAGAAATGTCCTGGCCACCCCCCTCCCGAAAGGTGGAAACTGGCTTGTGACTGAGTCTGACCAGTGGACTATGAACAGAAGTGGGGAGCATCCCAGGCTTGGTCCCAAAGGCTCCCTTGCAATATCCTCCATTCTCACCCTTTCCTGCAGACTGGGTGTAGATCAACATGACACCTTTGGGAGATGGAAGAGCTACGGATGGAAGAAGCTTGGGTCACTGAATCTGATTTGGAAAACCTATTTTGGAACATATTGCAATAAACTACTTAGATTACTGGGTTTTGTTGTTGTATCTGTCAGTGTTGTTAAATTTAAACCAGTAAACTGAGGCTTTCATGGATACAGTCAATCAAAGGTTAAGGTCAAAGACATTCTGAGACTTGCCCAGATTTAGGATGAAGCAATAGAGGGCCCTTTGGTGCTTGGTGGCTGCAACGTAACTGAGTTCTAGTAGGGAGTTTATTTTTGTTGCCTGTGTATAATTTTTACCCCAAGAATCCCTTATGGTGCTGGCTGTGACCGCTGAACAAACTCTTAGTGCTTAATGTGTGTGTCTGTAAACATATGGAGAAGGGAAAGCTGCCTGAAGATTGGACAAAGAGCCTTGTAAATGTCTTGGGGTGAATGACAATGGGAAGGTTAGGAGGAGTCTGCTGGGGAGCTGCCTGCAAACGTCCCCTCTTATTCAGGAATTGTATCATCAGCTGAGTCCTTTGGAATTAACAGACAATAGTGAAGATAAAATGATCTTTTAGCATAAGAAGCTGTAGGTGGTATGGTAGCCATAAAAGTTCCTCATTAGTGACAAGATTTTAACAAAACCAAATACATTTTAAGAAACAAGGACATCCATGGCTGGGCGTGGTGGCTCACACCTGTAATCCCAGCACTTTGGGAAGCTGAGGTGGGTGGATCATGAGGTCAGGAGATCGAGACCATCCTGGCCAACATGGTGAAACTCTGTCTCTACTAAAATACAAAAAATTAGCCTGATCTGGTGGCATGTGCCTGTAGTCCCAGCTACTCAAGAGGCTTAGGCAGGGGAGGCAGATGTTACAGTGAGTCGAGATTGCGCCACTGCTCTCCAGCCTGGTGACAGAGCAAGTCTCCGTCTCAAAATAATAATAATAATTAAAGAAACAAGGACATTCATATGTTTTCTGAATATTTTCACTCACCACATGAGAGAGTGACAAATTGTGGTATCTGAAGAAAAGTCTGGGTAAAATTTCCACAATGGACTTTGCAATTTAGTGATTCTGATCATCTGAACTTCAGTTCCTGGTAGCTTGTGAAGATCCTATCACTTTCTTTAACAATGTATTAGCAGGACAGAGGTAAGTGGCTTCATGGCAAGCAGTAGCAGCTCGTATATTTTACTAACAGTGACACCTGGCCATAAGTCAGGCTGTTACAGTCCCTAGGTGAGCAACAATTTTAGTCATGACACACAGACAATATTCTTCACCAAATAAATTTTCCATAAGAAGAGGGAGGACCAGGCATATTTGGTGTTGAAGGATTGATTCCTACTTTTCAGTAAATTATGTCTCTGAATTAGTGTGCGTCTCTCAGTATGCATTCTGATGCATTCAACAGTTCTTGTTCTTTTTAGTGGATTTTTTTTTTTCTTTTTCCTTTTGTGAGACAGAGTCTCACTCTGTCACCCAGGCTGGAGTGCAGTGGCATAATCATGACTCACTGTAGCCCCAGTCTCCTGGGCTCAAGTGATCCTCCCACTTCAGCCGCCTGAGTAGCTGGGACTACAGGTGCATGCCACTTTGCCTGATTAATTTTTTAAAAATGTTTTTTGTAGAGACTTGCTATGTTACCCAGGTTGGTCTCAAATTCCTGGGCTTAAGTGATCCTCCTGCCTTGGCCTCCCAAAGTGCTGAGATTATAGGCATGTGCCACTGCGCTCAGCCGTAAACTGTATTTAAATTCTTTTTTTTTTTTTCCATTTATAGATTGTTTTGATGTTTGAGAAGTTCATTGCTCTGTTTGCTCCCACTAAACATTTTTAAACATTTAAGAAGAGGCTGTGTTTCGCCCGAGGCAAAGGACTGAGAACTCCACAACTGAAGTTTGTTTAGAACTCAAAACAGGATGTTCTGTTTGACCAAAAGAAAGTTTCTTTCTCTGCTTTTCATTCTCCTGTTAACTCTTCCCTTTTGCTAGCATATAAAAGATAATATCACCAGACAGTCAGTAAAGGAACGACTTATAAAAATTTGTAGTAATCTGGCAAGATTTTTCCCTTCTATTTTGTTAAATCTTAAGATTGCTCAACCATTGATGTGATTGTTGTTTGTGTGTTTTTTCTTTAGCACGCCACCCTGGCATTTTGCGGCTGTGCTTGGGCTTAAAAAGTTAAGCCAAAAGATCTCGGCCATCAAATCCAGATTTATGTACCATGCAAGCTCCCCCTCCCTCGTTCACAGACATACACATTCGCGTTGCAATCATTTTGCAAAGGGTGATTCAGAGATGGGGAACATGGCGTTTCTTCTGAGAAGCAAATGAGTAAGTTGACGCACACTGCTCACTTTCCTGCCTCACCGTTGTCACTGTCCTGTAACCTTGGTGAGCTTGGCTATGGGAATCAAATTTGAATAGGCATTCTTGAACTTTGCCAGTCAAATCACATGCCTGCCCTATTATCCTCTAAGAGAGCCCGCAGCAAACGGAGGGAAGGAGGAAACAGGCTTGCCCAACATCAGCACTTTGTTCTGGATGAGTTTTCAAAGCTCCTAAGGCAGTTCTGAGGAGCCGTCAAGGCTGAGAACTCTGTTACAGAGCACAGGTGAGACTGCGGGCCTCTTGGGACAGGGCTGGGACTCTGCTGTTTGTATCTTTAAGTGCTAAGCCCAGCAGGCAGCACAGAAGAAACGCCCACGAAGCACCTAGGGTGCGGAGGAGCACACTCTTTGGTTTCCAAAGACCAGTCCTGGCTTCCCTGAACTCTGAGCCACTGCTCCGTGTTTATGGCCAACTGGGACAAAGGTGCTGAATCCACGTGGAAGATGACACCCCTTCCGCCCCCGGGGCACATCTGCAGAGAGGCTTTCCAGGACAGTAGTGGCCTTTTAAAGCTCCTGCAGAGAGGAGTCCTTGTAAGATGGGGAGCTGCTAAGTGAGGATGAAAAAGCCCGGAACTGAGAGTCATCTCTCGTCCTAGTTTGGCCACTGACTGAGCAGCTGCTCAGTATTGGTCACTGAACCTCAATGTTTTAAAAATTGATGTGAGCTGGTTGCATTCAGATGTTCAACATTTGCCCAGCAACCATGGGAGGAGAAGAAGAAAAGGCCTGAAATAAGGGAACTTTGACAGCCAAGCGTGGCCTTTGATTCCCCCTCCCTTGATCTATCAGTTGTTCAAGCTACAGACCACCCCCAAGAAGTATCAGAACTGGGCAGGTCCAGAGGTGAGACAACATGTGAATATTGACGGTGTATCAATGGGGCATTATTCAGCACAGCTGTCTCTACCACGATGCTGAAACAGGGAGATCCAGAGCACAGTTAATGTGGAGAGCAGATTCCTCCAGAAGGGAGGCTTTGGAGAGACCCACTGGGCCTGACTGTCAGGTACAAGGAATCTTGAACCTGGCACAGGCAAGCAGCACACCTGATCTCTGTATGTTCTAAGAGCCTGAGTGCCTCAATTTCAAACAGATAAAGCTTTTCATGTAGATGGGAGATTGGGACTGCTTTCATTCATTCATTGGTTCCAGGTTTTACCCCTGTACTCATAGAACTGATGAGGGAGAGGAAGTATCAGCCACTGCAATAAGGGCTGGGGGATACGTGCTGACCACTGGAGGAACAGAGACCAACCAACAAACTCAACCAAGTGACCTGGAACATGTGATGCCAACAGCAGCACCATGGAAGCTGAACTCAAGAAGTTCAGATGGATCAGGCACAGTGGCTCACGCCTGTAATCCCAGCACTTTGGGAGGCCGAGGTGGGTGGATCACGCAGTCAGGAGATCGAGACCATCCTGGCTAACACGGTGAAACCCCGTCTCTACTAAAACAAATACAAAAACTAGCCAGGCGCGGTGGCGGGCGCCTGTAGTCCCAGCTACACAGGAGGCTGAGGCAGGAGAATGGCGTGAACCTGGGAGGCGGAGTTTGCAGTGAGTGATCGCGCCACTGCACTCCAGCCTGGGCGACAAGAGCGAGACTCCGTATCAAAAAAACAAACAAACAAACAAACAAAAAATTAGCTGGGTGTGGTGGCAGGCACCTATAGTCCCAGCTACTCAGGAGGCTGAGGCAGGAGAACCCCTTGAACCCGAGAGGTGGAGGCTGCAGTGAGCCCAGATCGCACCACTGCACTCCAGCCTGAGCAACAGAGCGAGACCCCATCTCAAAAACAAAAAAGAGTCCCAGGTGATTAACTGTTCCTCTATACATTCTTCTTGCCTCCTCCTAATAGAGAATTGTATTTGGAAGATATTTGGAATCTATTAAAAAAGCATTTTCGAGATTCCTAGATACNACAGGAGGCTGAGGCAGGAGAATGGCGTGAACCTGGGAGGCGGAGTTTGCAGTGAGTGATCGCGCCACTGCACTCCAGCCTGGGCGACAAGAGCGAGACTCCGTATCAAAAAAACAAACAAACAAACAAACAAAAAATTAGCTGGGTGTGGTGGCAGGCACCTATAGTCCCAGCTACTCAGGAGGCTGAGGCAGGAGAACCCCTTGAACCCGAGAGGTGGAGGCTGCAGTGAGCCCAGATCGCACCACTGCACTCCAGCCTGAGCAACAGAGCGAGACCCCATCTCAAAAAAAAAAAAAAAAAAAAAAAAAAAGAAGTTCAGATGACAAAGGAAGGTTGTGTGCTTTTCGGCACATAGGAACATTTTACAGACACGCTCTATGCCTTCATGTTGAAGAAATACAAAGTTGAGGGAGGCAGAGGTGAGGAATCGGTCTTGTAGGTGGTGGTGTCTCAGAGAGGAGCAAAGAGTAAGGAAAAGTAGTATGATGGTTTCTGATCCAGTGTCTGCCACAAACCAGCTTTGTGACCAGGTAAATTATGTCCTCTGGGCCTCAGCTTCCTCATCTGTGCATTGAATGCAAAAGACGTACGATCTCTTCTGACTTGCCCTGAGGGCATGATGGCTGGCTAGACCAGCACCAACACCCACAGTGTTCTCATTACACACATGGACACACAGGCTCACACTCACACGCATGCACACATACGCTCGCATGTATATGCTTGTACACATGCACATATTCATTCCCACACGCACCCTACCACACACAAGCACACTCACATATGTGCACACACCAATACAGGTAGGGATGTGAACACACACACATGCTCACACACAGCCTTCCATGCACATGCTACATCCACACATATATGCTCATGCACACACACACACTCCTTTACATGCACTTTCACACATGTGCACACACAGTCCCCCACAACATGCACTCTCACATATGCACACACACGCATATGCTCCCGCACGTGCACACACACATGCACACACACTACCATGCACATCCACACATCTACACACACAGATCTGAGTGCCCTATAATCCACACTTCATGTCCAAATTTTCAGAAAGCAGTAACAGACCAGTCAGGAAAGGAAAATAAAAATCATCTGGCGCGTTTTTATGCAATCCTGATGATCTTGCAGCCTCGGGTTTAGTCTCGTTTTCCACAGGGTAGGGCCAGATACTTCCGTTTTTATATAGGTAGCTCTTTTAGGGAGACAAAGCATTAAGAGAAATGAACCAACAAGGGAAGAATTTAAAACAAAAGAAAACACAAGAAAAGAAAAAAACAACAACAAAAAAAGCTTTTCCCATTCATGGCAAAACAAAAAATAAATAAATAAAAAGGATGTTTGGAGTGTTTGTGCAGGATATTTGTATAAAGAACTGCATGTCCTTGTTTACTTTCTGTGGAGTCCCATTTCCTCCCTAGAATTCCTGGTGGTCATACTCACCAGTTATGGGACTTTCGAGATGAAAATCTGTGACACAGAGCACACACACACACACAGGCAGGGGAGTCCTGTGAAGCCGGACGCTCTGCAATCTAGGGCGTTTCTGGATCAAGTATCTACCTCCTTGTGCCTTGCCATTCTCTGACCTGGCCCCAGAGCTGCAAAGAGAAGCTGAGGAGGACATTGCTAAGGGTCACACCTGGTGACACCTGTGTGGCCTGTGGTTAACAGTTTGGGAAAGTCATGCAGAAAGTAAGCATCCTCACTCCTGCACGCCAGGACGGGGATGGCTACGCGCCAGCCACATCCCAGGGCGATTTCGATGGAGCAGTCCCCTCCTGTGGGTCTCTGATGTCCCCAGGAGAAAGGCACATTCCGAGGTCTCGCATTCAGTCACACAGTGCTTTTGCATGTCTTACCCGATTTCATCTGCACACTTCTATACATTAGATAGATCCCTGTTTTACAGATGCGAAAACTGAGGCTGAGAGTGGTTAATTTGCCCAAGATCACACGGCAAGAAAGTAGTGGAGCTTAAATTTGGGTTTTCATTGTCTAAGTCCAAATGTTGTTCTTTACCTTGCATCATGAATAATAAAAAATAATTAAAATAATATTAAATGATATGCAAACATTTTTCAAGGGTTTACTAAGTGCCTGACGCCATTTTCAGTGCATTCTATGGATCAATTTATTTAACCTTACAAAGGTATGAGGTGGATACTTTCATTATCCCCAGTTAGCAGATGTGGAAATTGAGCTCCAAATGGTTAAGCCACTTGCGTAAAGCCACATGGCCGATGAAGAGAGAAGATGCTTTGGTTTACTGCCCTGCTGTCCAGAGGAAGGCCTGAGGTACCCCCAACCCGCACCCCCTCATTGACTGCTTTCAATGTACAATTGCCATAAGTATCTCACTCTGTCACGGACATTCAGAGACGGCTTCACCCCACCAATCAATGACAACTTACTTTCTCCCCAAGGATCAGATAATTGATCTGATTATGGGTTTGCTGCAAATGGAAATTAACATCATTTGCCCTTCTATTTATTTTTGCTTTTCCTGCTGAAAATGCTATTATGGTTACATATGCCATAAAAGATTTGTAGTAATGTTGTATCTACATTAATTTCCATCCAAGAGTTTTCAATTTTCACTTTTTATGGTGATGGAGGCTACAAACGAGAAACCTGCAGTGACTGTAAATCATTCTCTTCACGAAAATGTGCCAGATAAGGTGAAGGAAGGCGAGCACAGGGGCCTAAGAGTAAGGGCATGTTTAAAAAAAAAAAAGATTATTCATGCAATTATCCAATTTCTTCAGTAACTGGCAAAAAATCTTAGGGATGTAATGAAAACACATTCACAAACGTGTTTTTAAGAATAGTGTTTTTCCCAGGCCGGGCGCGGTGGCTCACACCTGTAATCCCAGCACTTTGGGAGACCAAGGCGTGTGGACCACGAGGTCAGGAGATCGAGACAAACCTGGCCAACATCGTGAAACGCTATCGCTACTAAAAATACACAAAATTAGCCAGGCGTGGTGGCGGGCGCCTGTAATCCCAGCTACTCGGGAGACTGAGGCAGGAGAATCGCTTGAACCTGGGAGGCGGAGGTTGCAGTGAGCCAAGATCGCATCACTGCACTCCAGCCCAGGCAACAGTGTGAGACTCAGTCTCAAAAAAAAAAAAAAAAAAGTGCTTTCCCATTGAGCTTTCGCCTGGACCGATGGAATCATGGATGGACCCCTCACCAGGCCACTGAGACTCAACTGTGCCACGTCAGGGTCACGGGGGAGACTGAATTTTGCCGTCCAGTCCTGAACACAGGAGCCCAGTTTGTCTCAAATCAACCCTTTTGCAGGCATCTAAGAGTCATTTCTGGTGTGAAGATGAAGAGGTCTAATGTAGTGTTTTAAAGAGAAAAGGATTCTCCAGCCCCATAGGGGTGAGAAGTGACACAGAGTCACATTACATAAAATGACGAGGCCTGATGTGATTGTGACAGTGAGGGTGACTCATTGATCCCAACACTGGGATCCTCTGAGCCCTCCCTAGCAGGGTATCAAATGTTTGAGTGAAAGACTGCAGCTAGCAGACTGACAAAACCATGCTGAACTCACTGGGGCAACTGCCTTTATTTCCAAGGTGGCTTCCATCGAAGGGAGTGGCAATTCATATAATCACCAATTTCTGAAAAACATCTTTTCCACGTCAGATGGAAACCAGTTTTGCAGCCTCCTTAATGTAGGTGCTGTGACTGAGGCAACTAGAGAAATAGTGGACACCTCCCTGGTCCCACTTCCCCAGTGCCTTGAAGTCCGAGAAAAACACTGATTAACATTTCCAGGCTGCTGTATTTCCCTCACCAGCCTCAAACCCCCGATCCACCTTCCTGCAACCATCACAAGGGCGTGAATGTCCCCAGGAGGCAGGTTGCAGAGTTGCTTAGATCCGGGACTGCATCCCAGTTTGTCCATCTGTGTGTCTATGTATGAGTAAGTGAGTTGCTTCTTAGCGCTCTGTGGGACTCTGGTGTTGCTTGTTGCTTTGGCCTGGGGCCGATTCCTCCAAAGCAATGTGTCTCTTTGCAGAGTCTCTTATTGCTGCAAGGCAGTCTGGGATCATCAGAGAGGATGCTGGGACGCTTCAGAAACGGAGGTCCTGGTAGAAAATGTCCTTTGGCGTGGCCTCTGAAGAGTCCAAACGTGGGACAGGACCCCCGAAGGCGGTGCACCCGGCACAGAAGAGGGTGGCTTTGCTACCATTGGGAAAACTTATCCGCCACATCCTCATGAGGCAAACACCTTTCTCTACCTTACCAGCTCCTCAGGTGGTCTCCCTGTTGCCTTCTTATTCAAGACAAGACTCTCTAGAATGTTCTTTATCCTGAGTCCAGCTGATTGTCTATACTAATACCAGTACGGGGTGCAGATGAAGACAGCCAGTAGCCAGTGTGCCTTGCTCCCAAGCACCCCCTCCCCAAACCCCAGGAGTTTCTGGAACATTCCAACTCTGCTTGAGGGTATCCATGCAGCATCTACTACCATGAACGGGTAGCCTGACCTGTGGAAAACTTCTATGATTCACCTGAGGGTAACTGCCCTTTGTGATTTGAAAGAGCGATGCTTACAGAAGGTGTTGTCATTTCTGAACTTTGTACTCTCCGCAGCGACTGCTGAATTCATGTATTTTAGGAAGACCTACTTGGTTCTACACGTAGCTAAAACAATTCAGTAACCCCACAGGCAATTCTGCAATAGGTCTTGGAGTGATGAAATCAAGAAGGAAAAGTTCTGTCTCCCCATTTAGAAACTGTTGAGCAGAAAGGTGTAAGTCAGGCTTTTCCTATTACAGGTCTCCTTCTGTGTAAAGAGGAAGTTCAGTTTTCATTTATCTCTTGCGCCCTTTGAAGTACAGGCCTCTGTCTGCTTAATGGCCCAAACCGGGGCGACTAGGATGAATTCCTTTTACATCAAACACACCCCTGTCTGAAAAGGCAGTAATATTTCTCAGCAAGTAAACCTGCCATGACTTTGGTGTTTGCAAGCTGAAGATGGTTACCCAGTGTGGTTGCTAATGGAGCAAAAATGCGCATAGAGCAGGGAGCAGGCAGAGGTGACTGGGGACCCTTTCACAGGTTGTCTAACCACAAACCCATCTCTTCTAATCCATTCTACTCACAGGGCAGGCTGTCTCCTGTAGGGGCCAAAAGAAAAAAAAAAAAACAGAAAATGGAGATGGGAGAAAGACAGGAGAAGAAAGGAAGAAAAGATGAAACGTGGAGAAATAGCAAAAGGAAATGAAAAGAACTTTATTGCTCAGTTTCTTCTCCTGCCTGACCCAATTATCAGATTTTGCATTTAAGTTTAAGACAGTAGATCAAACAGCGAGAGGCACTTTGTACTTCTGCCAGGAGACCATATGATATCTCTCAGTGACTCTCCTGCATGCCAGGAACACGAACCCATGCCTCTTAGCCGGGTCTGCATATGGTGCAATGCGTGAAAAAACAGCAAAATTCATAAGTGACTGCTCTCGTGGGTGATGTCCAGGATTTACGGTGCTTTATCAGTTAAAGCCAAAAAAAAAAAAAAAAAGAAGAAAAAAAGGCCAGGCAGAATCTAATTATAACTTTCCACAAGTAAGTCAACAGTGGAATGACAACTGAGAGACAAAAGGCTGGTGTCACGCTTACTTTACAAAATTGATCATCTTGAGGATTGTTTTATGTGGGATACAGAACGTTTTACAAGGTATGGATCATATCTGTTCTGGGGATTTTGACATTTTTTGCGGTGACCATGTGCAGCCTCCATGGATGTGAAGGGCTGGATGGCAGACGTTCACATCTTCCTTCTCCCAGCTACGGTTTGCCTCTGGAGATAATTACTTTAAGAACACACTTGTTATGCATTGAGATAATTTATGTGGACTATGGTATTTAATGCTTTTTCATGCCTTTCAATAAGACTTTGTACAGCTACATGAAATAGATGCTTTAGAAGGGTCTCTTTTCACTTCCCAGAATCATGGCAACATCAGGAAGAGGAACCCTTCCCCTTCAAGGCTTGGGGTATGTCAGGAGACATGGTGGAGAGATATTCTACTCACCACAGAAGTTAGTTTTGGAAGCACCACAGACAACTCCAACATCATTAAGGGTGGTGAAATCAGGTTGGCAATAGCAGTACTTATTTTTCCAAATTAAATCAGTCCATATTCTTTGTAGATTGTTCAAATTCAGCCCTTTCCCTGGGAGAAGACAGATGTGGCAGAATGGGGGCACTGCTGTTTTATTGTGATCCTGGATGGCTGGGGTTTTAAGATTGGCCTTTGCCCTCAAAAGTCCCCTTCAGCCTTCAGAAAAATCCTCCAGTGTTTTTTTCAGTCCCCCACTTCCCTTCACCCTTTACCTTTTACCTGACTGGGCTCCTGCGTTGGTCAGAGGTCCTGTTCCACTTTGGTGCACTCTTAATGTGTGCATATTATTCTTTATATCTGCAAACTCATTTAATCCCTACACTCACCTTGTGAGGCAGGCACCATGGTTGTGTTCATGTATGGACTATGATGGACCCACTGCACACTGATGAAAACCATGGCCTCATGTAGTAAGAGGTTAATAGTTGGTCAATCTGGGTGAAGAGTATAGAGCCATTCTTTGTATTACTCTCGCAACTTCCCTGTACATTCAAATTATTTCAAAATTAAAAGACAAGTGAAAGGTCTCCAGAGCTAGATAATTTTGGTTTGCAGTAATGGCTCAACTACTTACCAGTTGTTTGTAAACTAAGGGTTTTACATCTATTGCCCATTTGATCCGTATAATCTTACAAGGTTAGGTAGGTATGTCGTTTATGTAGGTATTATATATTAATTTCAGCTATGCCCATGAAGTAACTGAGGCTCAGAGAGGTTGAAGAATGTGTCCGAAATGCCTGGGATTAGGTATACTATGCTGTGGTTATCTACAGTTTGAATTGACTTATTAGTATTAGGCTCCCAGAGCTATGAAGAAATAAAGTGTTAGATCAGTTCTTTTCTTATCAAAGAAGATTTTATGAGGACACACAGTAGCTGCCAATGAAGACTCTGATCTTAAAAGATACAGCATGTAACTTAAAATTTCTTAACTTCCCTTAATTGATTTCTAAATAATAGATTGATAAGGAGAATCCTGGGAAAGGCCAAACATTGAGAATTTTGTTAATATTAATTCTCCCTTATAATCGCTGTAAAGAATGATAATTCTTTTGCTTTATCTTAAGAAGGTACTTTATTATCTTGATCACTTTTATCACCTTCTAGATACATTTAAAATTTTTATCATCCATCCTTCCATCCATCCATCCATCCATCCATCCATCCATCCATCCAACCACCATCTATCCTATCCACCCATCCTTCCATCATTCGTTATGTATGGTGTACATACTATGAACAAGGTCTTTGTCAAAGAAGGAAAGGTGCATATCTAGCCTTCACTGAAGTGAAGGAGGGAATACAGGCCTAACTACACCAGAAGGTAGGGCACAGGTTCCCACGAGAGTGCGAGAGAGAGGGAGGTAAACTCCGGCAGCTCAGAGGGGACAGAAAGGCTTCTTTGAAGCCCATGAATTGCAACAATCAAACCTCAAGCACCACATATTTTACAGAACAAGCACAACAGCATGTTGTGTGGTTGACCGGGGCCTAATAAAGGATTTCTGTGGCCTACCCTGATGAAGCAGTGAATTGCATTGATGTCTTCACTGGAGGAACGATCTTAGCACGATTTTAATGACCCTTTGCAGGGTTACAACTGATCTCTTAGAGACCATCATTTAAAAAATATAGTTTAGAATACTTTCTCTTAAACACATTAACAGGCCAACTTTTAAGTTTATATGGCATTTTTATATCCACTACCTAAATCTTTCTGTAGTTCATTCCATTTATACGGCACCTGGATAAGCTCATTTTACTAGAAAACTGGAAATTTCACTGCCTGCCCTGCTCTTTCAGATCACTCCTAAAATATTGAACTAAGGAGCCCAACATTGACCACTGGGGGCTTTGAATTCATACTTTTCATCTAGGGAGATGTCCATTTGGTTTCTGCCTGCATATCAATATTCTATGGCAAAACATTTTCCAATTCTATGGTAATTAAATAAATACAAGTTTTACTAGTTTTCATGACAAATAACCTCTGGAAGTAAAATTATTTATATCTCTTGTCTCATGTGTCCACTTGCTCATTATTTACTTAAAGAAATTTATAATATACATTGCCCTATATAACAAACAAACGAAAATTACCAAAAGCAAACTCATGTTCCTAAAAAGTATGGATAAATGCGATTTTTGCTTTGTGCTTTGTCAAATGAATCATACGTTACCATCACTAAAGATATTTGCTATTTCATAGAATTCTGTTGTGAATCTTATCATCCAATAAAACATTTCTCTCGATAGATCTTTTGTGTAAACAGGTGTTGAAATATTAGGTTTAGAGAGACAAGACTTTCTATTTAAATGACAAAGTGGTTTGGGGCTTTGCATTGATTAACTCTACAAAGGATGAGGTTGGTGGCGTGCAGCCTTCCATACAGCAGGCATCATTTGGCAGACATCTTCTTTTCTAATAATCCCCTGTTGTCCAGTTGCATGCAACAGGACCCATGGGTTGCAGAGAGCCCGATGCTTCCTTTGACTTTTCTCCCTCAACATCTTGCTCTGGGTGAGATCATTAATCTATTATTTTTACATTAGTGACTCCTAAATTCATGTCTCCAGCCCAGAACTATTTCCCTGGAATTCTGGACTGACATTGCTAGAGAAGCTTGAGAGCTCTTGTTGTGTATTTCATGGAATCCTCAAAACCAATATATCCCAAACGAATCACTTGAATGGATTTCCCAGCTCACTAGAGATAGGTACTAAGGCTCTTTCTCCCTCCATCTGTCTCTTAGAGACTATCTCCTAGTTTTCAGTCCTGCATAATTATATGCACAAAGAGAGGAGGCAGATGTAGGAATCTTTTACTCAGGCTCTTCATATCTCTAAAAGATAGTCCCACTTTGGTGCCTGTGATGTTGTTATATTGTAGTGTTTGGTGTATTTGATTGTCTCCCTCGCTACACAGTTATCATGCCGAGGACAAATTTTTGTCTGTGAATGGAGAAGAACGAGGGAAGGTCAAATCCCTGGAACATACTGGCTTCCTGACCTGGACTGGACATGACACATAATCTTTCCAGGACCCAGATCCAGTGTCATCATGTGTGGGAATTTTTTGTATGTGAATTTTATGATACTACACATATATAAGTGATTTTTAACAGGCCATTTATTTTCTCTTATAGTTTTCCAAACTTTGCGTGTATTGATACAATAAATGTTTTATCACAGATTCAATCCCCTCTTCATGCATTCATCATTACAATCCTCCTATAAATCCGCTTGTAAATCCCAAGTACTAGTTTAATTTACCAAGAAAACAACATAAACCTCCCTTCATGTCATAGAAAACTCAGCTTGGAGACCCTTTATATTAGACCTCGTTCCCTCAGGGATGTCATCACTACCCAGGGCAAATGTCTCATCTGACACTGTTAGCTTCTAAGGAACACTTTAATCCTTTCTACTATTGCCAGCATAGCACACGAATGACACCAAATCCACTACAAATCTCCAGGGAGAAATGCATCACTGATATCATGGCTTTGTCTGCATTTAGCCAGTGAGGAGAAAATTGAGCTTCTTTTCATAACTTCCACAAGTGCACTCTTCTAGCCCACTTTGCCTTTATTATCTCAAGATTTCTGATGAATCAGAATTTTGGCCTGGATTATCCAAAGAATCGTTTCAGATCTCTTTGCCTCCACACATAGATAGAGTTTTAGGCAATGCTCCTCCTGCCCCTTCATAAATTCACTGCTTTTCAAAAATTTTCTTCTCTGTTTTTGCAAAAGCCAAGTGCAAAGAGGGAAACTAATTGATTGTACTTCTTCTTGATATGCCTGATAGTTTTCTGTCGTCTTCATCATCACACGAGCAAGATTGCTCAACACCCAGGCCTTCTGAGGTCTGAACAGTAAGTAAGCATCAGTCACCTCCACACAGGCTGGCCAGGGGTGTTGACGGGGCAGAGTCCATATTAGCTGAAGACTTGCCCGTGCTCTGCTAGGGAACTCTACGGAAACGAGGGCAAGCTTTGCATGAAACCCCATTTGCAAACCGAAACCATGAAAAAAAAAAGGTGGTTCAGTGTGGTTTTTACTCAAAACCAGGTGAAGCTTTGTGGTTCAGCCAAGTTTTGACTTGAAGCCAGAGAGAGCTCACTGTGTTTGCCTGGACCTTGTTTTACGTTTCATGTTCCATTTGGTTCTGTTTCCCAAACCTGAAACTGAGGGTTCAGATGAGGGGCACAAAATGAATAAAATGAAATGTGGTGCAGATGAAGACAGCACCAGCTTTGTGAAGGCCAACTCCTGCTCCTCCTGCTCTCTGCCGGCACTCCTTCTAGAAAGGGCCCTCCCCACAGTAAGTAGTTCCCTGGGACTTTTCTTTAAGGAACAGAATGATTAACACTATACAAAAATAGCAAAGGCTATTTTGCTCTTGTTTATTTTAACAGATCCATTAACAAATCTGTTTTTTTGCAAGTCAGCCATTGAGACTTTTGAGGAAAATATTTTAAGCAACGGACTCCAACATTATAATGGCATGAATTTATTTAACATGCTTTAAATATCTACTATGTGCTAGAAAATTTAACTTGTTAAGTTCTCACCATATTTTATAGATGTGGAAACTAGGCTCAGAGTGATCGGATAAATTGCCCATATGCTAAAAGAGAAAGCAAGCAAGTGTAATAGTAGGCAGAGCCAGCTAGTAAGTGGTGGAGGAAAAGATTTTCCCCCAGGGTCTTTTCCCTAGCTATTTTCATTAGACCTCATTACCTACAAATCAGACCGAAGTTCTGCCCTCTGGGGCATTATGAAGATACATATTTGGCTTCATAAAGAAACTCTGCTCTGCTTCTATGGATTTAACCAACTGTGGATCTCTCTATATATAGATCTGTATATATGGATGGTTGTCTGTACTGAACATGTGCAGACTTTTTTCCTGTCTTTCTTCCCTAAACAATACAGTATAACAACTATTTACATGGCATTTACATTATGTTATGTATTATAAGTAATCTAGGGTTGATTTAAAGTATACAGGAGGATGTGCATATGTTATATGCAAATACTACACCATTTTAGAAAAGAGACTTGAGCATCTGAAGATGTTGGTGTTCTACAAGGGTCCTGAAACTAATACCTCATGGATACCGGGGGATGACTGTACTTAAAACAATGGTGTGTGGTGGAAAGTGCTAAACATCCTAAAAGTTGTCCAAATGGTGAGCTGTGTGGGTTTAGAAGAGGGGAGAGGTAGCTTCTAGCTAGGGAAGGAGGGGTGGAGAGGGTAGCAATTGCAAAATCTTTGTAAAACAGTGACATTCGTGACACAGAAGAGCAGTTGGGTGTGTAGCTGGTGGGGGACAGAAACAGTTTTGGAGGGGAGACAGGGTGGGTGAAAACATAAAAGAGACAGGATTATTTGTTGGAGTGAAGAGTTAATAAAGCAGAGTTAAGGAAAGTAGTTTTGGAAAGATGGATTTAGACTAAATTATGGAAGGTCTTGGTTTCATGGCCAATCGAGTTGTGTTTTATCTGCAGAAGGATGCTATCGAATATTTTTGAGTCAGGATTCACAAAATCAGGACAAAATATAGGTGAAAGCCAGAGTTTAACTCTGAAAATTACTTGTGCCTTATCGGAAATTTGGAGGGAGATTGAAAAAAAAAATACATTAATTGGCCTCTGCAAAAAAAAAAAAAAAAAAAAAAAAAAAAAAAAAATCACAGAAGAAAAGCTAATCATTTTCACACAGTTCAAGTTCAGTGAGAGATGTAGTTGAGATTACAGGTTAATACAAAGCCCTTGCTTAAATTTTGAAGTCAGTATTTATTAGCATATGTCTCGCATGAGTATATCATCAACTGCCTACTCTCTCATATTGAAAAAATTCTTCAAATATATGGGCTCCTTTTGGCATGATCACTATCCTTCCAGGAGAAAAACGAAATTAAATTTAAATTCCCCCTAATGAGGGAAACAAAATACTAAGGAATAATATTTTTTCCAGGAGGATTGAGCTTTGGAGGTCCACAAGCCATTATAATGTCTAACACTTTTTCTATCCCTGAGTACTAATTTTCATCCCCTTGGGTGCAATATTGCTTCCATTGGGAATGCATGGTGTAGACCCAAACTTGCTTTGCCATGACATTTTGATGAACACCCTGGAAGCTCTCTAACGTCTGGTGAAGTCTGCATCACAGAAGGGAGGACGGATACAATCTCCTAGCCAAATAGGTTGACAACTGATAGGCTACGTGAAAGATTTGATTCAAAAATCAAACAGAGAACCTACAGAACCACTGGGGAAAACAATATTGCTAGAGCATCACGATCAGTTACGTGTTGGTTATTATACGTCCCTTAGGCTACCAGTGTTTCCTGTAAAATAATCTGCCTTTATTTTTTGCCATGCATTCTGCTAGGTGATATCGGTAGAAAAGTTAAAAATGCTGGAGGTGGAAGTATGAGGGGGAACATCAATATAATATGCCTCTGAAGCCTTGAATTTACTCTTGCTATCCAAATTACCTCACTTACACGGGGAAATGTTCCTTCCGTTAAGTAATAGCTGTGAACATATTTGTCTTCACCAATTCAATGGATATTCTTTGGAGAAATCTCTGTATAATTTAATAAATTAGAGTAGTTGAGCATGTAATGTTGTGTTTTGTTGTTGTTTTACTGACTATGGCTATTGTGTGAATTTCTGTTTAATCAATCAAAATGATCAATTTTGTCTTTAAAAAGGAAAGAAACATTTGAAAACGAAGAGTAGTCTACATGGTGTTGAATTCCCCACTGTGTCCAAAGATCAATTGCTCATCCTTCTCAAGAATGGAATTTTGAGCCAATATAATAATCATTGGTGGAGTGCTGTTATTTTTCAACGATCTTCCATTCAGAGGAGAAAACGTATTCCTTTTACAAGCTCTGGAAGACTACCCCATGAGGGTTATCTTGATTCATTGAACTTGGGCTATGGATTTAGGTACCAAGCAGTTTGACAATATTCTAAAGTTTCTATTTGGTCAAATCACTCCAAGACTCCATCATAACAGTCAAAACTGTAATTTGATGGTTCATCATTTTTAATCTATTACTGCCTGCTTTTGCAGAGAGAAGGATAGGATTTCAATCCCAAAACATACTTTAAACTGTCCTTACAACACATACACATGGAAGTGGGGACAGTCAGGTATTTGATCCAGACTGGATTATGTGTGACTTCACACATACTTTTGGAAGTTGCTTCTACAAAGATGTTTGGAGCTTGGAAACACACTGGAATGACTTGGCCATAAACCTGAAAGGAGAATGTCACTGGAGAGCCCAAAAAGCTGTCTCCGTCTTTCTTCTAACATCCTTCTGGTGTGACCCATAGCTATGTAAGGAACGTAACTGTGATTCCATCTACTTCACAGTTTTCACCATGGGTTCATGAGGTAATGTGTAAAATGTCCAATGTCTTTCGAATAAACAGTAACTTTTTTTTTGAGACGGAGTCTCGCTCTGTCGCCCAGGCTGGAGAGCAGTGGTGTGATCTTGGCTCACTGCAAGCTCCGCCTCCTGGGTTCACGCCATTCTCCTGCCTCAGCTTCCCGAGTAGCTGGGACTACAGGCGCCACCACCATGCCCGGCTAATTTTTTGTGTTTTTCAGTAGAGACGGGGTTTCACCGTGTTAGCCAGGATGGTCTTGATCTCCTGACCTCGTGATTCGCCCGTCTTGGCCTCCCAAAGTGCTGGAATTACAGGCGAGAGCTACCGTGCTGGGCCCATAAACAGTATTTTTTGACCAATGAGAAATCTGTAAAAAATTCTGCCATGATGACTTACTTACTGTTGATATGTATGAGGGTGCTCATTCTAGGTTAGTTTTCTACAGAACTCAAAAATAAGTGGTCCTTGTGGAGTAAATTAATGGAAATGTTGTTTTACAAATAAAAAATAAATAAACTTTCCTTCCCTTTTACTGTCCTCAGGTATGTGACAAAAGCATAATTTTGATGTGTTATTATTTGTACTTTCCCAGAAGGAAAATATACTGTCAAATTTCTGGGATCTATTTTTACTGGAATAACAAGATGTCACTAAGAGACCATTACTTTATCGGAAAGTTCCTGTTTTTTTAAAACTTGTCTACCACAGCTTCACATATTTCATAGTTGTGTGTTTCCTGGTTAAAAAGCACTAAACTTTTCAACATTTGCTACTCATTTTGTGAGCCAGATCAAGGCAAGGAAATTCCAATATTTATGAACAGCTGTAGAGGGTAATTGAGGGATAGTCTGCTGTTTCTGCCAGTTCTACTGATACACTGTGGGCTGTTGTATTGTTTAAACCTCTGTCTACTGGAAGGCTTATTTTTCTGATATTGAGGCATGTTTTCCTAAGCCACCTGGATGCAAAGAGGAGATTTTCAGGTGACCTTGGGGTCTCTCCCTTGCCAGACTTCTCAGACAAAACACACACACACACACACACACACACACACACACACACACACACACACACGGTATCTTTGCCCATCCTGGGCCAGGTAGGCTCTTAGGAGACAGACCATTGTCCCTTGAGTTGGAGAGAGTAAAGATCTCTTGTAATTTCCATTCTCGCCCCCAGCTCTGAGCCCTGAAGGCCCCAGCCAAGCACAGCTGATTGGGAACTGTCAAGTCTGGAGGTTGCTGCATATATTCCCATGCCTGGGTTCTGGAACAGCATCTGTGACCCACAGGCCCTGCAATAAGAGAGATTCTTTCTGGATTTGGTTTTGTTCATAGATATATGCTCCAAGACATGCCTCAAGCTTTATATGCTATAAACCCTTATAATTCTTTCTTATAAGTCATAGTCTTTACAACCAATGCTTTTTTTTTTTTTTTTTTTTGCATAGGTTGGCTACTCAGAGATCAATGCCAAGGACTCTCTATAACTGCCATCAAACAATATTTATTAAAAAAAATCTTTCCATAGGTATTTTATCAGGTGCTCTATAAGAGAATTACATAGGCACATATGTGTTTTGGAGGGACTTCCAGTCTCATTCAGGCAGACCTTCACAAACAAATGCTAACGAAAACCACCAGACTGCTATTTAGCCTTTCTGGCTGGGGAGGACTGTATTAATCATTTTGTGATAGACTTTTCTTCTGAATGGTTGTTACCAGCGAGGTACCTTTTGCTCAATGTTTTGCTTAAAGACATGTCTATATATTATCTGGCAAGTCTGATGACGTTCATAGTAGTATAAAAAACACCAGCATTGAAATGTTGGGCCCCGTTTTCATTAACAAGTTTTTTTCTCCCCTTGGTCCCAAAGCAACCTAGCAGAGAACAGAGGGTAGGACCAAGAGGCAAGAGAGCTGGCTCCGCCAGGCAGAGGGTGCTGGGTTCAGCTCAGTGGGCTCCAGAGCCAGGTCACCTGCCCCAGAGCACAGCTCTGCCCCTGCTAGTGCATGGCCCAAAGCAAGCTACTTGCTGTAAAATGGGATTAAACGACACCTATCCTGCAGGTTGGTGGAAGGATTAAATGAGTCAATATACATAAAGTGCTTATGTCTAAGTACCTGGCTTGACAGCAAGTGTTATATAAGGATCTGCTGTTATTACTTTGGTCTTGGCTTTGTCACTGGAGAGCAGGCTGTGGAGCCCCTCTGAGTCTCAGTCTCTTCATATAAACAGTGGATGAAGTTCTCTGAAACCATTAGCCTTGCTGTTTTCTTTCTAAATAAGGCATCTTGCAAGTACCCAGGGAAAATCACACCAAGGAAGAGACCACACAATGTACTCACCAACGCAGGCCAGTGGGCATCAGCCAGGCCAGCATGGGTCACCCCACATTTATCAGGCCCTACATAGCCTGGGGATGGGGGATTCTGCCTGTGAAGACAGGAGGAGTTGGTCCTTGTTTCAAATTATGAAGGTGGTATTCAATAGTACCCATGTTTGGCCTCACACTTTTCCCGAAATCTCTCTTTATTCCCATCTCACAGGCAGAATGAGGACCAACATCACTGAACAAAGAGACATGAATTAAAAATCAGTTGCTTGGATTTTCATTTCTGCTGAGTTTTCTCTTTTAAAATGACCTCCGCTATCCCGAGGGAAACAGTTTTCCCCATGACTGATGGAAAGTGAAGTCTCCTCATGAGGAGGATTTCCCTTCCAGAAATTCAAAACCAGAAAAACGATCAGACACTGTGATTGTGTGCCAGGGAGCAGCCGTTTCCAAAGATTTGAATGGAATAATTTGTTTTTCATGGTTTATAGGTAGCAGATAAAACTTACATGGAAAAATGGACAAGGAGAAATGGAAAATAAGATACAGAACCTGGAATCATCAGCTTAAAAAGCAATTCGCTTTATTTCAGCTGTGCCCAGAAATAGCTTGAGGTTACCAAGTGAGTATTTCTACTGGAAGCATCAGCTACAATTAGGTCACCAACTTAGAGAAGACGTAGGCGGAAATTTAAACACCAAGTCTGTCATTATAAAGGTACTTTATCAGCAAAACTGTCAGCTATGGATGGTTGACTTAAAATTATTAAGAGGCTAAAATATCAAAGGAGAAGACAAGTTTGTGGAAGGGTCCCTCCTAAGATCCACAACAGCTGAGGGTCTAAACATGAGGAAGTGGCTTTAATAGCATTTCTTGGGGAGTTTGTTTTGAAGTTCTTCACTTCCATACCAATCTGATGTGAGAAAAATAGATGTTTCCTCTTGGAGTCCTTGTTCCAACCATGGAAACATGGGCCACACACTTAATTCTGCTGGTAACAGAATGACAAATTTGTTATTGTTTAGGATAAGTGAGGCATGGCAATACTCATCTGAATTTTGGTGAAAATTAGATGTGGAAATCTGTAGCTGTACTATTCAAGCTTCCCTTCAAATAAGAAATATTGAGCAAATAAAAATATGGAGTCCCTGGACCTATTCTAGAAGCCTGGTGCCAAGGGATAGATTTTGCATGGATCAACTTAAGCTCACCCAGGAATGGATTTCACTTTCTTCTGGAAAATTTATTTGAAAGTCCAAAAAAAAAAGTATTATTTATGGACTTAATAATGACTAGATTTACAAATATTTGGATCCATATGAGGCATGGAATTCAGAATAATATTATTTCTTGCTATATTGGTAACTGATTTTTCAAAGAAGATGTTACTTGATAGTTAATTCAATCCATTTAGCTTGATTATTCAAATGTTCCAAAACACCCAGTGATGACCTATTTTTTTTTTTTTTTTTGTCTCTTTTCAATATAATGATATGGCTTGAAGTTTCACAATGACTGCATCTGTTTCCTTAGCTACAAAATGGTACTGAGACCGGTCTTTTTGTATCTGTTGGTCATTGCCATCAGTGCAGCCAGGAGCCCCCCTCAACAAATCACTCTTCTTTATATGCGGCTGATGCTCTGACAAAAGCCTGCAAGGGCAAGTCTCAGAACAGCTGCTAAAAATGCAGCTGGAAAGTGAGACAGAAGTGCGCAATGCCAGTTCGCGAGTGCATTCCAATGCTGGAGGAGCCATGTAGACAGAAGGTACTTCATTTCATCCGCAGGTCACTAAATGCCTTTGTCCATTTCCTGCCTTTTCTTTATCCTATGGATATTAGTGTTTATCTCTGTAAATCATTATAACTATAAATCGCTACCCTCTTTCTTATCAAGGATTTAGTCTCTTGTGCCATATACAAGGTGTAGAGAATTCTTCTAGGGATAGACTTCTAAGTCCAAGCTACCCAGGGAACTACCATTTACATCATTCATTCAGTAAAATAAAGACTGTTGTTGATGAAGGGGTAGCTCTTACTAGGGTCCCAGAGTCAGTCCAAGGCTCAATTATGAAGTCAGAAGGTGTGTGTGTGTGTGTGTGTGTGTGTGTGTGTGTGCCCGTGTGTGTTTGTGAGTGAAAGAGAGAGGGAGAAAGAAAGGGAAGGAAGAGAGAGTTTAGGTTTTGAAAGCCACCATCAACTCTTCTCTTAGCATACCTAGTTGTCAATTTTCTGTTTATGTTTAAAAAATATAGCCTGATTAACAATTGTGATATTATTATTATCTTTACTTTTTTTATTTTTTGAGGCAGAGTCTCACTCTGTCACCCAGGCTGGAGTGCAGTGGCGTGATCTTGGCTTACTACAACCTCCGCCACCCAGGTTCCAGTGATTCTCCTGCCTCAGCCTCCTGAATAGCTGGGATTACAGGCACCTGCCACCACACCGGGCTAATCTTTGTATTTTTAGTAGACACAGGGTTTCACCATGTTGATCAGGCTGGTCTTGAAATCCTGACCTCGTGATCTGCCCACCTTGGTCTCCCAAAGTACTGGGATTACAGGCATGAACCACTGCACGCAGCCTATCTTTACTTTTGAAATAGGAAATGAACTCAGAAGTTAAACCATCCTTCAAGGTCTTATAACTGATAGGTGGTAGAACCAAGATTTGAAGCCACATTGGTCTGTTGCCAAACATTTTAAGACAATGTTTAAGACTATATTAAGCTGTTTCCCAAGTGAATCTTTAGGAACATTCCAGGCACCTACTTCTTCATCCTCCAGTTCTTTCTCTCATCTATGATGTCCGGTAGGTTATAAAGGGAGAAGGCATTAAATGCGTTGTTAACCAGCAAGTACATGAGGTAGAAATGTTGGAGGATTAAGGCTTTATTGAACCCAACAAATCATGCTCCAGGCATCTGTCTTGTTTTTTTGTTGTAGCTTCTAGGGAGGTTAAGCATTAGAAACTCAAACGGCAATTGAATCATAGGAAGCGCTAAGCTAAACTACTGAATGAGTCATTTTTTCCAGAGACAATGGCCCTTATTTCTCTCGAACTCTTAAAAGACTTACAAATGAGGGTAGAAGAAAAGTTACTTAAATTTACTACTCCTACTAATCATACTAAAATAAATTTATTACTCTACTACATAGCTTTCACTTTTTGATAAGTTATTATCAACATTTTGATTCTTGGGTTATCACAACGTCTAACAGCATGCTCTAAACGTCAAATAAATGGTAATTACATGAAATGGTAATGACATACAATCTCTTTAGTGTCTTGTCTAAGACAATCTCTTTTGTGTGCTGGGAGTACAACAAACTTGATCCTTGGCTACCTGGGGCAGGGGTTTTGATTACTAAGAATCCTAGAATTACACGCAGTCTACCATCAAACTTATCTGTGGAGGAGACCATTGCAATAGCTATAACTCTTTGGTGTGTTGTGGGGGGAAATGGTTTGAGACTCACTATTTCAGAGGAAGTGGTGGCAAAAGGAAGAGGAGAATGAAGTTGGTTGCTTGCAGAAATAGCAGAGTGGAGTAGCTAGAATTTAGCTAGTGGTTTGGTATGGGGGTGGAATAGGGTCATCACCATGAACTCTGAAGGTTAGCCCTGCTGACTCAGGGGCCAATGGTGCTGCTGCCAGAAATAGGGGAGCTGGAAAATCTGAGAAGATGATTAATTCAACTGGGGACATATTTGCCTCAAGGTTCCTCAGAGGGGCATCCCCAGTGGATGTGTTCAGAAGTCAATTGAAAATAAGGCCAGAACCCAGAGACGGGCTGAGCTGGAGGGTGAGAGTTGCCAGTCATGGGTCTATGGTGTTCAAGACAAGAGAGGCCAGATTCACAAAGGGGACAAGGTGGACCAGAGAGAGAAGAGAGCCTAGGACAGGGTCTAGGATGTATTTGGAGTGAGAGAGAACGCAGAGTAGCCAGGGAAAAAAATGTGGAAAAAGTAGTGATAATAAGATGACAGAAGAAATCATCACAGTGTGAAAAAGCAAGGCCAAGGATGGATGATTTGTTCTTAGAGGATAAAGTGGTCTAGACTATAGGCCCCAGAGTAGCAGATCAGTTAGCAAAGTGGCCAATCTCAGTATGTCATTGTGCACCAGAAGGTCCCATATGAGGGCAGAAAAAAAAAAAAAAAAAAAAAAAAGGAGGGAATGACGAAGAATTCTAGAACTATACACAGTCTTCCATATAACGTATCTGTGGGGGAGTCCACTGCAATAGCCACAGCTCTGGTGCGCTGTGGAGGAAAATGGTTTGAGATTCACTATTTCAGAGGAAGTGGTGGCAAAAGGAAGAAGAGAAAGAAGTTGGTGGCTTGCAGAAATAGCAGGGTCAAAAAGAAGAGTATTTTAAGACAAGAGAAATGCCCAGTCAGTAGAGAGAGACCAGGAGTGGAGAGGAGAGAAGTGCAGGAAGGAAAAGAAGGGAATGACGGGTTGATGGAACAGTTCTAAAGGAAGCTGGAGGGCTTGAGTGCAGGAATACAGTTATGTGGCACATCTCTGCAAAGTAGTTGGGCAAATACAATGTGCATCAGAGAGAGGACACATGAAGATGCAGACAGACCTCGTCACGTGAAGGAAGGAAGTGATCAGGTACTTTCCATAGTACTCATTTCTCTTCTCAGGAATACAGGGGTGACAGGATTTTCGCAGAGGACAGGCTACATGGTATCGGGGTCAGGGCTGGCAGCCCAGGCCAGGTTTGGAATAGCCCCAAAATATATAGCATGGTAAGAGGTTGTGCATGGAAACATTGAGTATTCAGTGCACAGGTTAGGGTGAAAAAAATTGTGTCAAAGTAGTTATGTGATTCCAATACTACTTAGAAGACTTAGAACGAGAGCAGAGAAAGTAAGTGGTCATCCTGAGTTAATAAATGAAGGTAAAGAACTTAGAACTCCATTGAAAGGTAGAGTAATTTAATATCGATATTAGATTGAAGGGTCCTTCACTTCCCTATGGTCTAATCACAGTCTCTTGCAATAGACGATGGAGCAGGGAGTAGTAGGCTGCCAGCAGGACCTCAATGGAGTGACCCAGTCTTGGGTTCAGGCCCATCAGGGCAGAGCTAGGTTTATCAAAGGGTGCTTGCTGACTGGCTTGGAGAGCAGAGGTAACCAGAGGCATCTGGGGTCACCATGAAGATGGCAAGTACAGTCTGTAGGAGTGGGGATACTAGACAGGGAAGGAATAGGAGCTGTGAATGGAAGAACATTCCAGAATGTGAGATCCTGGAGATCACATGATTTTTGCTCTGAAAGCTCTCAGCCCATGGTGAGCATTAAAACAGTCCCAGGGCAACCACACACCAACCCCTGTACTGACCCCTACTCCAAATGTTTAGAGTGGAGCCGTCTGGGGATACCATATGGGGGATTTCTTTAATATTCCTCAGTGGATTTGTCTTCCCTTCTCACAGACAGACAGGGACTGTTATGAATGGGGTAACACCTATTTTATTCCCTCATATTTTATTATCATATATTATATTATTACAGTCATTTCACTGCCACCAACATTTCCTTCTCCAATGATGTGGCATCCCGTGTAACAAATGGTTTTAGAGAAAGTGTCCGGTAGTCTACCAACAACTCTGACCAGACTCTTTTTTTTTTTTTTTTTGAGACAGGGTCTCAGTCTGTCACCCAACCTGGAGTACAATGGCATGATCATGGTCACTGCAGCCTCAACCTCCCAGGCTCCAGAGATCCTCCTTGCCTCAGTCTCCCAAGTAGCTGGTACTACAGGCATGCGCCACCACACTGGGCTAATTTTTGTATTTTTTGTGGAGATGGGTTTCACCATGTTGCCCAGGCTGATCTTGAACTCCTGGGCTCAAGGGATCCTCCTACCTCAGCCTCCCAAAGTGCTGGGATTGCAGGTGTGAACCACAGCACCCGGCCCAGACTCTTTTGGTTGATCGTTTATGTCCCTGGATACTGTCCACTGTTCCACCTTCCAGCCTGCCCTGCATTAACTTTCAATGCTCTTTCCATCAAATCACACTGGGTCCTATGTCAAAAGCTGGCACCGTTTTTTTCCTCAGACCTGAAAGTTGAAAGGTCAAGATTCAACATCATGCACCAAGAGATTAGTCTGTGGAGGAGGTCTCAAAATTGAGGATGGAATAACTAACTCCATAAGATGGGGGCAGGGAGGGAGAGATATGTGGCATTTAGCAAATAAGCCATGGTCCCTATGTGTCTCTCAAACATCCACATCTACCTAGAACCTGAGACTGTCATGCTTTTAGGAAATCAGTTTTATGCAAATGTGATTCGTTAAGATGAGGTCATACTAGATTAGGATGGCTGTTAAATTCAATGATCAGCATCCCTGTAAGAAGAGGAGAAGACACACAGGGGTACACAGAGAGATGCTGCGTGAAAACATAGGCAGAAACTGGAGTGATGCAAAGATGACCCAAGGGATGTCAAGGGTTGCTGGGAGTCACCAGATACTGGGGGAAGCAAGGAAGGCTCCTCTCCTAGAGCTCTCAGAGGGAGCTCAGCCCTGCCAACACCTTGATCTTGGATTTCTAGCCTCTCGAGCTGTAAGAGAATACATTTCTGTTGTTTTAAACCACCCAGTTTATGGCAATTTGTTATGGCAGCCACAAGAAACTAACACAGTCTCCTAACCTCAACCACTGAGCTCACTACCCAGCTGGGAAGTTTCTCCCAGGAGGCCACATTACCCCTGAAGCCAGTCCCAATGGAACGGACATGATTGACAGGCCAGGGAAGCCTCACCCCACAAGGCTGCACGCCTAGGTAAGTGTGTTTCTTGCACCGCCCTTGCCATGACAATGGCTTGTTCTGACTTACGGCTTTGTTACTTTGAACTTCAGTCAATGGCTGAAAGAGGAACGTTGTTTTGACTACGCTCGGGGTTTCTAAACTCCCCACTATGTGGTTTCCAGGTCAGACAGTCAGGCTTTGTTCTGTGAATCACTGCCGAAAGATTCAATTAAATCTCACTTCGTCCGCCTTGTGGCCAGGGTTTCAGTGACTTAGCAAGAACAGGAGCATGTAGCCAGTTACTGAGGAGAGCCAGACATTTGAGGGGAGCGGGCTGCTGACACGAGCCAGGGAGCACGAGATTTTCGGGGCTCCAGACAGCAGTGACGAATGAAGTCCCCAGGCGCTCAGTTTCTTGGCTGAGAAGCCAGCTGTTGATTCCTGACATACTAATTTAGGACCCGAAAGAGAAAGTGAGGGGGCTTTGTAAAATCACTTAAAGGAGGCTGAATGTCAAGGGGGAGATGAGCCATGTGTTAGCACCACTGTCCTTTTCACGCGGGCATGAGAAAGAGTCACAAATGTGAGTCTGGTTGAGATCTTTATGGTGAGGAGGCTTCCTTTGAAGTCTGACATCGCTAAAAAAGATTCTCATAAAACCAAAGAGGGGGAAAAAAAGCATTTTATCCCAGCTAGGAGAGCACCAAAGTATGTGGAAAGGAGAAGAGGCTACAGCTCTCTGCAGAAACAGGAATTCGGCAGAACCCCATGTCACTTAGAAAAGAGAAAACGAAATATAAGATTTCTTGAAGGGTCTGGAAAATTCTGCCTTTGTGGGCAGACTTGCTCCAGAGGGGAGAGTCTTGTGTGATGCCAGAGACCCAGGCTGAGGAAGGACTCCCATCCCTAGGGCACAGGTGGCCTGAAGTCACGGAGACTCTCAGAACCTCAGTTTGCCTTCTTATTTATAGAATGAGACAATTCATACCACCCCTCTCTTCTCTTGCAGGATTCTGTGGGGCTCAGAGGAGTTGCTGTTTGTGAATTCACTCTGTAAATTTCTAACATCCTATAATTGTAGACAAGTCAGTATGCGCCCCTCCCCAAGGCTCGGCTTAGAACACCCGAGACATCCCTATTGCCTGCCCCACATCGGGTGCCAGCTAAGGTAGAGGAGGGGTGCCAAGGAAGATCAGAGAAGCCCAGCTCCTGGGGTCCCTGGGGTCAGTATGGTCCTTCTTCCCTTGTATCTGCAAAGGACTTGTGGACACAGCCAGGGGAAACATGGTTGCCGAGAGAGACTGGCATGGCTGCACTTTGGAGGACACCAGGCATGAGACACCAGTCTCATGTTTCATCAACATTCCTGGGGTTGCTTTCATACATAAGCCCAGAAGGACCAGGGCGGCGCAGATCCCAGGGAAGGGGATGGCAGGGGCTTAGCTGCCCAGCCTGCTGTTCTGCTGTGGCTCTGCGTGGCAGCATCATCTAGTACTTTCAAAAACTGTGCTGTGGGCACTCGCCTCGGCTCCTGTACGACTGTCCTTCCCATCTCCGTCTGCCAAACTCATTCTTAGCCCTAGGTCCTG
Organism: Rhinopithecus bieti; assembly: GCF_001698545.2. Classification (NCBI taxonomy): domain Eukaryota; kingdom Metazoa; phylum Chordata; class Mammalia; order Primates; family Cercopithecidae; genus Rhinopithecus; species Rhinopithecus bieti. The sequence goes on from NW_016807866.1 coordinate 4,375,937, forward strand.
CTGAGATGCTGCCTTTACCATGAAGCCATCCCCGAGAACAGTAGCTTGTTATTTCTACTGTTGCTTCTGGCTTTGGTTGGCTCTTCCCTACTCATCCCCTCACCTGACATCCGGACACGGTGTGCAACAACTTATTATGATTATTACTGGGATGGTCGCCTCCAGCACCCATAATCCTGTCCTAAGTGAACACCCTGAACTTGAGGATGTTTGAGAAACTGGCTGAATGTGTCAACAGTTGGTGGATTCTGATCCAGTAGCTGATAGTGGGCAGGAGAATAGGGGTGTGGCTTTCCAGGCTCTGAGGCCCCTACATCCTCAAAGGGAACTGACATGATCCCAATAGGTGCAGGTTCAGGCAAAGTGGAGAGATCCAGCCTTTGGCTGGCCCAGATCTCTCTCACTCTTTTTTTTTCGGCAGAGTCTCGCTCTGTCACCAGGCTGGAGTGCAGTCACATGATCTCAGCTCGCTGCAACCTTAGCCTTCTGTGTTAAAGTGATTCTCCTGCCTCGACCTCCCAAGTAGCTGAGATTACAGGTGCCCGCCACCACCTCCAGCTGATTTTTGTGTTTTTAGTAGAGACAGGGTTTCTCCATATTGGCCAGGCTGGTCTTGAACTCCTGGCCTCAGGTGATCTGCCTGTCTCTGCCTCCCAAAGTGCTGGGATTACAGGTGTGCCCAGCCCCAGATCTCTTTATATTGATCTTTGTCATTCTGTACTCTGCTTGGGGTAGCTTCTTAGTTTGTACTACAGCTTAAATGACTGATAGTTTTACCTTTCTATGAGAGCTGAGTTCTCAGAGGTTACCTAAGCTTGAAGTCAAAGGCATGAGGCTGTGCTAGGAGGTGTGGGGGAGGAAGTTACTTTTGGAGGCCAGAGTCTTTTCCAGGCTTCTGAAATCATTCCCTCGGGCAACTGCCTGGCATGGCATGTCCCTGATTAAAGCAGTTTCTCTCCTCCTAGTCTACTTGGGGAGTTCTGAGGATAATTCTTTCTCTTTTGATACATCAAATCCACCCAAAGTAGCTTCTGAAAAAAACTATGAAAAACTGGCCACAAGAGTGTTTGTTCTGGTAGAATTTAAATGTCTTTGTGCTGCAAAAGCTGAAATGTCTAGTAAGAGTTTTGACCAAAGCTCTTCAGCTCACTATAAGCAGTAGCACAAAGGATAAACCACAGGGATCCAGCTCTTACAAAGCTTTGTTCCCTTCTGCAGGCCCTATAGACTCCCCGGGCTTCACCTGCCACATCTGTACACTGGGGAGAGGGTGGATTACCTCTTATGCTCCAAGTAGCCAGTCATTTAACCATTTAACCTGTCTCCTCATGGGCTGGGGACGGGAGGATGCTCACAGGGTGGAAGGAGGATGAAATGAAATGGCATACATAGAATCTCTAGTTCAGGGGTGGATGCACAGTAAATGTGAGCTGTTTTCACAATTACAAGGCTCACCTCCCACTCTGAGCTTCTATGACTCTATCGTTCATTTTTCTGCACAGGGACTGACTTGAGGCTGCAAGGTTCTATCTCTCTGCTGTTGCACTGAGCTGCTTCCCTCCTGAATGTCTCTGTCTGTCAGTTTCATTCAGAGACCCCTGACCACCAGTAAGCATCAGATATATTCATGCAGCTGAGTGAGGCATCGGATGCGACAAAATAGGAAGATGCTTTTTAAAACGAGAATCTCAGCAATGAGTTTGCTTGTGATGCAAGTAGGGTCTGGAGCCTACAAGCCATGGAAGACTTGCAGACAAGGCAGTTTCTTCTGGAAGCTTCCCCAGGGAAGAGCAGGAACCCCCAGAATGGCAGAGCTGCACGTGTGCCACTGTGTGACATTCCTGGTGCTAAAAAGAATCAGCGACAGATCTTTGCCATGGTGGGGAAAAATGAGCCAGTGCAATAGGCCTGGTCATAAAAGGTGGATCCAGTCTGTTAAGAAAATGTGGCATACATACACCATGGAATACCATGCAGCCATAAAAAAGGATGAGTTCGTGTCCTTTGTAGGGACATGGATGCAACTGGAAACCATCATTCTCAGCAAACTATCCCAAGAACAGAAAACCAAATACCGCATGTTCTCGATCACTTGGACCAAGGAAGGGGAGCATCACACACTGGGTCCCATTGTGGGGAGGGGGTAGGGGCAGGGATAGCATTAGGAGATACACCTAATGTAAATGACGAGTTAAGGGGTGCAGCACACCAATATGGCACATGTATACATATGTAACAAACCTGCACGTTGTGCACATGTACCCTAGAACTTAAAAAAAAAAAAAAAAAGATGGATCAGAGGGAGGGCTTTAGTTGAAAGCTTTTGAGAGGTTGAGCTTCATTTTCCTGCTGCTGTTACATGGTAAACCACAGAGACGTGCACCCATACAACTGGGGCTCTTCCATTAAACCACAGAGACGTGCACCCATACAACTGGGGCTCTTCCATTAACAGATACAACATTGGGACACGGAGAGTAACTTTTTTTTTGAGATGGAGTTTCGCTCCGCCTCCTGGGTTCAAGCGATTCTCCTGCCTCAGCCTCCCGAGTAGCTGGGATTACAGGCGCCCGCCACCATGCTTGGCTAATTTTTGTATTTTTAGTAGAGACGGAGTTTACCATGTTGGCCAGGCTGGTCTCGAACTCTTGGCCTCAGGTGATCCACCTGCCTCAGCCTCCGAAAGTGCTGGGATTATAGGAGTGAGTCACCACGCGCGGCTGGGGAATAAATTTTCGCTACACGTTTTCCATAAAAGCAGACAAATGCTCAGTAACTTTTTCATAGAAACATCTGTACTCTGTTCATGAGGAGAATGCCACAGGTCACTCACTTATTTGCACAGAGAGCCGTACCGTTCAAGGGAACACTGGGTCATTCTGTCCAACCAGGGGTTTAGAGAATCATTGATCACTAAAGCCAGGAGCAATGCTGGAGGCCTGTCTCTACTGCTGGGCTGACGAATCATTGATCACTAAAGCCAGCAGCAATGCTGGAGGACTGTCTTCACTGCTGGGCTGGCGAAGACCGGGGTCTAGCCTCTGTGGTTCCACCTTGCCTGCCTCTCTTGCTATATCCCAGCTGCTTCAGGTTTTCTGAACATGCCAGGCTCCTACCTGCCCCTAGATCCTTGGACATGCCTTTACCTCCTCCCGAAATTCCCTTGGTCCTCTCTTCCCTTGGCTAGATCCCCCTAGTTAAAGAATATTCACATCTACCATGGCCCCCTCAGCCTGGGTGGGTGCTCTGCCCTGTGCAACCTGGCTGGTCCTGTGAGTCTGTTCCCTTCTGTGTCACCCCAAGCGGGGTTCTTGATGACATGGCTGTCCATGCAGTTTACCTCTACATAGCAGCTACGGGCACTTGACTGACTTTATCTGACCAAACTGCATAGCTGTCACTGTATGCCCGGCAGCATTCCAGCAGGGATTACGATGATGATGATGACGATGATGACTGTTATTTCTGTTTTACAGGTGGAAAAGCAGAGGCACAAAGCGGTGATGTGACTTGCCTGAGGTCACACGGCTAAAAAGTGGTAGATAAGGGAACGGCTCCCACGTCCGTATGGTCTGAACTGGGCTGCGTAGTGTTCCCCAAAGTTCATGTCCACACAGAACCTCAGACTGTGACCTTATTTGGATATAGCTTTTTTGCAGAAGTAGCTAGTTAAGATAAGGTCATCCTGGATTAGGGTGGGCTCTAAATCTAATGACTGATGCCCTTATAAGAAGAGAAAATGGACAGACAGAGGGAAGACCTCATATGATGCTGGAGGCAGAGACTGGACTAATGTAGCCCAGAAGCTAAGGAGTGCTGGCAACTGCCGTAAGGTAGAAAGAGGCAAGGAAGGATGTCCCCCTTAGAGCCTTCACAGGGAGCAAGGTCCTGCCAACACCTTGATTTTGGACTTCTGGCGTCCAAAGCTGTGAAAATAATTTCAGTTTTTTTTAGCCACCCAGTTTATAGTAATGTGTTATGGCAAGCACAGGAAAGTAATGCACCCCCTCTCAGGAGAGTGAAGCAGGTGGTGTCTCCAGGGACCTGGGCATTTCTGCCCCTTCCCAGGACAGGGGACAGAGCCAGCAGGCCTGCTTCCCTGGCAGTTCTGCCCGGTGGTGGATGCAGTGGGGGACTCCCAGATGGCGCACACATTGCACCGGCAGGCCAGCGTGTTCCTCTCACGAGATGGCATTTTGGGAGGTACACAGTGCCGGAGCACGAGCCAGGAGCCTGGGGCACATTCCCAGCAGCCAGACGTGGGGAAGCAGGAGGCAGTCACCTGGGGCTTCAATCTCCCTTTTTAGAAAGTGAATCCCTGAAGTGAACATGAGTCAGGCACTGTTCTAGGCACTGAGGATGGATTAGACAGTGAGACTGGTTACGGAATCTGTCTCCAAGGAATTAACATTCTAGGGGTGACCAGCCTTGAATCTCTCAATCAATCAACAAGTGGTGATGTAAGAGAGTGATAAAAGGTATAAAGAAAAACTCCCCTCTCCAAAGATTATGAGGTTTCTTTCACAAGATTAAACATTACAAAGTAAAAAAAAAAAAAAAAAAAACAAGCCCAACAAATGGGATGGCGATGCCCTTTGGCATGTTCACTACCGCATAGCCACACAAATGCCTTCGTGGCAGCCCAGGCAGTGCCCAGCAAGCTCAGACTCAGACAGTCCTAGAGCTGGCCTGGCAGGGCTTTGCAAAGCAGCTACCTTGTGGCCAGAGGGACCCATCCAAGTCCAGTTTCTCCATGTCAGGGCTAGCAATGAGGAGGATGACTGTGCAGGCAGCCCGCCCAGGCCTCAGCAGGGAGGGGAGTGGAGACTCCCACTGAACGGTTCTCTAGGCAGAGCTGCCAGCAGGGCGGACGGTTCCCTGAAAGGATCACTCTCTTTCTCTGCCAGGAAGGGCATCTGGGGCCTTTGGGAAGCACTTGTGGAAGGTGCTGGGCGCTTCACATGCCTCGTATCTGGCAGATGCCATCACCTCTGCTGTACTTCTAGGGTGGCTGCTTTGAGGAAGACGTGGCAATTTCAGAAGCTTTTTAAACTTCCCAGAACAGAAAGCCAAGTTTCCCAATCTAATCTATATGCCTTAACGATGTCACCCCTGGTCAGGGATAATTTTAAATGCAAGCATAGTGATGTAGCTATGGGATGGGGTAATGTAAAATGTAGGGTAGAAATCATTATTTTAAGAAAACAACAATTTCAGAGAAAAAAGCAGTTCTAGAGGCAAACAAAACTTTACCAGAGGGGCTCCTAGGAACCTCAGGGACTTTCCACTTGATTTGCCTTTTCAGGTAAAACACCATTAATAGGAGCCAGAGTGGAGTCAGAGGACAATGTCTATTTGTCCCTACACACACACGCGCGCACACACACGGACACACACATGCACCACACACCCACGTGCACACACACACGCACACACAGACACACACACGCACACGCACACATGCACACGCACAGACACACGCACACATGCACACACACACACAGACACACACAGGCACATGCACACACACACGCACACACGCACACACACAGACACACGCACACACACACACAGACACACAGACACACACAGGCACACACACAGACACACAGAGGCGCACACACACACACACGGGCATGTGACTGAGGAATGTGGTGTGAATGACCTGGCATAAATGCAATGCTCTAATTTATTCCACATCACTCATTGAGATTCTCCACTCATTAATTTTCCTAAAAGTGGATTTTTTCATATCCTTTGAAGTCAAGCAAGTGGTTTTGGGGAAAGGGTTGTTCCCTCTGGGCCGGCTGGCAACAAATGGAATTGTCTCAAAAGCCCCGTCAGCAACAGAAGAAAGGTCAGCCCCGCTTAGTGAATGAGGAAGGAGAAAGTAAAGGTCGTGATGGGAAACACAGAGCAAGTTTTGACAACCACTGGATCATTTAACAGTACCAGAACATCTAGATGGAACTTTTTTTTTTTTTGACCATTGCCATTCATATATTTTTAAAGAAAATTTAAAAAAAATTTCAAAGACATTTTATAAACTTGGAGGAAGGGTAAAATATTTACCCAGGGTGTAAACTACGTAAAATGAAATCATCTGTAAGACCTGGTACTTGATAGCATAACAGGGTGACCCAGTCAATAAAAATTTAATTGTACATTTAAAAGTAACTAAAAGTATAACTGGATTGTTTATGACACAAAGAATAAATGCTGAGAGGATGAATACCCCATTTTTCATGATGTGGTTATTATATATTGTATATTGCATCCCTGTATCAAAACATCTCATGTACCCCATATATGAGATGTGTATAGGTGCAGTGGGTGCATAGGAATGCAGCAGTGTGATCACGGCTCCACAGGTGTGCACCTACTATGTGTATATACCTACTACACACATATATGCCTAGGTGCATATACACCTACTATGTTTCCATAAAAATTGAAAATTAAACAGAAAAATAAAAATAAAATGATCTATTATCTTCTACTGATGAGGACATAATGAAGGGTTTTGGTATGTTAGACTCATACACATATATATAGACTTTTGTGGTTGTAGTTAAATTGGTCAATAGATGTAGACTGACCTAAGAAAATAGGAATTAACTTCCAGCCTAAATACTGACTGGGCACTTCTGTTCCCGTACACCGTCAGAGACTTCAGCCAACTTCTGAAGCAAGTAATTGGCTTTCCTGGCTGGAACTGCAACGCCATTGCAGGCAAGTGTCTTGGAGCTCCAGACCGGCCCGTGAACAGGGTGGCAAGAAGTCCAGGAGAACATGAATCAGACCCGCATGGACACCCGTGGCATTTAAGCCTGAAAGGAAACTTGACCAGTAGCCGAAGTCAGCAATGGATACTAAGCAGGCTGTGCCATGCTGGGGGACTGAGGGGTGGTGACTGGCTCCTGAGCATGGCTGGTGGCCACAGAGGCCCCACCTTGTGAGGCCAATGTGTCCCCCTGGGTCCTACACATCAGGCTCCACCCTTCCCAGCAGACTCTCTGACCCTTTCAGCTCTGACCACAAAGGGTGGAACTTCTTGGGCTGGGAACCCAATTTCTCACTGGTTTTGGTAAATTAAAAGTGATAAAATGAGTAATGCATTAAAGTCATCATTTTTCCTAACTGAAACTGAAAAAAAAAGTATGAGCAAGCCTCTGTTGAGACCTTGACGCTCTTGAAATAAAAGTTGTTAGCTTTCTGGAGCTATTCTTTTTTTTTTTTTTTTTTTTTTTTTTTTTTTTTTTTTTTTGAGAAACAAGGTCTCGGCCCTCCTGTCCACCCGCAGAGGTGTGATCACAGCTCACTGCAGCCTTGACTTCCTGGCATAGGTGACCCGCCTGCCCCAGCCTCTCAAGTAGCTGTGACTTCAGGTGTGCACTACCATGTTCAGCTACTTTTTGTATTTTTTGTAGAGACAGGGTTTCGCCATGTTGCCCAAGCTGTTCTCAAACTCCTGAGATCAAGCCACTCACCCGCCTTGGCCTCCCAAAGTGCTGGGATTATAGGCGTGAGCCACCATGCCTGGCCTCTGGTAGGTATTCTGATATTTAAATCTTTAGATACTGCAATTTACTCCTTGTCCTTTGTTGTCACAGAATTTACAGAAAAGGCTATTTAGGAACTAATGCTGTCTTAATTATTTTCTCTGTCTCTTGGAATGTACATGTGTAGGTGTCTGTGTATGTATATGTAGGTGTTTCTTTGTATATTTGGCTTTTTGTATTCATCATTTTTATCTTTTAGAATGCCCCCACCACACATTCAGCATAGACTTGCTTTTCAGAATTTTGAACATTGAGAATTCTTTGAATATTTTCTAATACCTGAACATTTACCTTTATATGTCTGCAGCCTGTGGACAGGTGTGTAGAATGACAGACTCTCAGACTTGGAGGGACCATGAGGCTATTGACTTGGGCCTTCCATCTCATCAAGCAGGAATTCTCCCAAGGAACCACCGCCCTGAGCTATCCCAGGGGTCAGGCCTGCCTAAACTGGGCTTGAGTTTTGTATATATTGTTCAGCTCAGTTGTAGAGCTCAGGTGTGACAATTCTGCCTGAGAAGGGATGAGGAGGAGGGTTAAATGGAGGGAAAAGTGGTACAGGAAAGAAAATAGAGAGAAAGGGACATTATTAAGGTGGGACTGGGGTCAGAGGCTGGGAACTGGGGGCTGGGGGAGATCTATCAGAAGAGAGCAAGCGGCAGGGACGTCCTCCTGAGTTCCTGCTGTGTCATGTGTCTGACCTTTCGTGTCTCTTTCTCAAACCCTGTGGATGTGTCAGCCCATGAGATGCTGGGGGTGCGGAGAGGATGAAGACCAGGGCAGAATCTTTGGCCTAAAAAGCAGAGTTCCTGGAACAGTGTCGACATTTAAAAAATATTAGCTAGCTTAAACAGGAATGCTGAACTCTTTTTTTTTTTCTCTCTCTCTCTATTGTTCTCTCCTACTTCATTTCATAACTGATCTCCTCTTATTGAAACTGTAAGTGGAAAAAAAGATGGTTTTAGAGAGATCCTCGTTACAGAAAGTGTTGCCGTAAGTCATCTAGTAACGTAGGTGTTCAACATTCCTCCTGAGCTTATCACTTTACACTGTGAGGCCAAGATGTTAAAAACAAAACAAAACAAAACACACATACACAGCAAACCCCTACTATCAAACATAAGAGTTTAGATCTTGAGCAATAAGACATAGATACTATCGCAATATTTTGCGAAACTCAGAAACATTGCCACATTTTCCATAGGGTTAACTTTTGAGATGAAAAACTAATTTGGAACTTATGATTCCTTTTAAAAAAAATTCCCTTAGCCAAACTGAAGAAATTTAGTTGGGAGAAGAAAATGACTTAACTTGTTTCCACAATGAGAAACACATTCTCATGGCTTTCAGCCGCTTTCTATCTTTATGTGATGGGCTTCAATTGCATTCGTTTACAATGAGTTAAAAGTATGAATGAAATCTTTAAATGAACAACTGAAATAAAATCATGATTTAAACATCCCAGCCCTTAAAAGAAAAAGAGACTTTTGCATGGCTGTAGACATAATGGTTGATACTGAGTCTTAATCCCAAACCTGACAGCCCATATTTTCCAAACCGAGTGCCTCAAATTCACAATTAAAAAAAATACAGGCCTCTTATTGCTGCGGTGAGATAGGGCAGTGTAATGCCTATGAGTGTGTCTCTTCCGGTGTTGTATCTGGCCTTGAGTCCACAGAACCCCCCAACATCAAAGGAAGCAGTAGGAGATGGTGTGTGGAACACCAGATAGCCGGAGGAAAGGGGAAACCCTTCCTTTGCCAAGAGGAATTGCTAAAATTAGACGGTAAAGTAGTCCTGGCACTGGAAGGCGTCTTGCTGACGATCAGCTTCAATAGATGATAGAACTGTTGCTTATTTGGAGACTTTCAAAGAGAGGGGCTTACACCCCAGGCAGGAATGTTTTACCTGGCTGAACAGCTCTTTCTGTGTGGAGATGCTTCCTTAGGTCTATCTTAAATTCTTCGTGCTGATATTCAACCCCACTTCCTCCTGCTTTGGAGCTCAGCGCAGAAGGGGAGCTGCCAGGCACTATTCTTTTCCTGCAAACTTCCCAAGATGATTTTCATAACCCAAGCCCATCATCCTTGTCTCCCCAACACCCCCAATCTGGGCACTTCATTTTGGCCTTCTCTGTGCATTTGGGGTGCATTGGGGAAGAGGGCTCTGCAAGATAGGGTGGAAGGACCCAGGGTAGGCTCTCATTTGGGCTGAGCGTATGGTCACCTGGCACGTCCAGGGCCATCTCTACTCCCCTCCCCCATCTCCCTTGCCTCTGCCTTGCCCTGGTGACATTATCTAGACATCTACCCCTCAAGATGTGTGACTTGGGTAAGCATTGCATCTTCTATGTTTCTCTTTTAAACTTTAAGACCATCAGGAAAGGGTTGAGCCTGTCAATATTAATATCTTTGCTGCCCTGGTTTCCTCTCAAGAAAATATTTAGGGAAGCAAGAAGGACTGGGAGAGGGGATGTAGAGGAAAAGCAGGGGGCTTAGGAAAAGGGGACCTGAGCAGGGGACACAGAGATCAGTCCCATTTTCCTGAGAATGCCCCTGTGGCTTCCTCAGAGGGACCACACAACGTCCAGAGACCACCGTGTGACTTTCAGAGATAACAGTGACAGTTCCTGGCAACATTTGCTCCCGGCCCCACCTTCATCCTTCGTCCTCCTCCTCAGAGGATTTTATCTGGTTTTGGGCAACATGAAAGTCAACTCCACAGAGTGCAGAGAGAGCCAGAGAGCCCGGTCCTCATCTCATCTGGTCAGCTTTTTTCTTTTTCTTTTCTTTTTTTTGTTTTTGAGATGGAGTCCCACTCTGTTGCCCAGCCTGGAGTGCAGTGGCGCGATCTCGGCTCACTGTAAGCTCTGCCTCCCAGGTTCATGCCATTCTCCTGCCTCAGCCTCCCGAGTAGCTGGGACTATAGGCACCGCCACCACACCCGGCTAATTTTTTGTATTTTTTAGTAGAGACGGGGTTTCACTGTGTTAGCCAGGATGGTCTGGATCTCCTGATCTTGCGATCCTCCCGCCTCGGCCTCCCAAAGTACTGGGATTACAGGCATGAGCCACCACGCCCGGCCTCTTTTTTCTTAAGACCAAAACAAACCACAAACGCTCTCACCCTACTAAATATCCACTCGTGAGGTACAACTGGTAAATCTGTGTTCCAAAGCAAAACCATTCTCTCTGAAGGAGCCAGCTTAGACTGCTCTATCCCACCAACGAGAGAGTTAATAGACTTGATGGGAGGCAGGCACGTGGTGATAAGGAGGTCTGTTCTTAGGTGGAATTGGTGAGTTGTAGTGGCCATCAGCACTGGAAGCCCTGAATTAAGGCCTTTGGGTGAACAGGGCAGCACACACAATTGGGCAGAATGGCCCTTTATCTCATGCCAGCTGGACCCAGAGCCAGAGCTTGGAGGCTGTTCTTGGCAGAGGTTCTTGAAACCAAATGACTCTGGTGGCGATGGGAGGCCGTGGCTCCAGGCCTGCCCAGAATAACACGTTGTTAGCATATGTTAACAGGCTGCCTTTTCTCCAAAGATCACAAAATGCATTCCATTTAGTGTCTGTTTTGGAAGTGTTGCTATCTGTGTTTTATGGGTGACAAAACCAAGATACATCAAGGTCATGGAGCCCCCAGCTGAGGGTGAATGAGTTAGGGGCTGACCTGGCAGACCTGTGCTTCCTGAACCTCAGGCTGTTGCTCAACAGCTGACCCCTGATCTTTCCAAATTCCTTCCAGAATGGTCCTTTTGGCCTGCAGATCTCAGGGTCTGGTAGGAGTTAAAAGGAACACGTGTGTTCCGAACTCCCTGGAAGAGAGTATTGAAAACACACACACAATCTAGTGTTCGACATGTGAGGATCGAGATGAAAGGGGACAGCTGTTTCGGTGCTGGGTTTTGTGACCACACATGGTTAGGCCTTCAGCCCATGGGAAGCACATGGAAAATGAGTGGAAGAGCTGGCTCCTCTCTTCTCTCCCGTTAGGCACAAGACCGTGTAGATCCTGGTCTTCCTCCTTTTAAAAGCGTGACTATCATGTCAGACTAAGCTTTCCAAGGAACTCACCACTGATACCATTCAACAGAAAGAGGAACCTGCTGGATTAAAGCTAAGTGAAATTTTCCAAATGACTTCAGCTGGCTCTACCTAGTGGGTAAGCTTCATCTTTATTGGGCTGAATGAGATGAGCTTTCACCCAAGACGTTGGAGCCACACTTATAATATTTGACTATTACACAGTTATTTAATTGCAATTCAAACAAAAGCAAATGATGTCCAAAGTTAGAACTATGGATATAAGGCACTGAAACATCTTAAAACTCAAGGCTGAAAAGTATCTAAGGAATTCTTGTCTCAAGGTAGAGGTATAATAATTCCCAAAGAGGAAACTGTGTCTACTGATTTTTTTAAATCTAGAGGGAAGACATCAGGCACTAAAGCTTAACAAGCAACTGGCAAAAAAATGCTTACCATACATGACTGTATGGAAGGTTCTGGAAGGGCATGCAGACAGCCGTTTTATTCATTTTCCCATAGTGGAGTGCTTCATGTTCTTTGGACTTGTATAATTAACATTAACTACTCTTAATACTTGGAAATTCTTTGTTATCTCTCTCAACCATCTCTCACATCATTGCCTTTTGGTATGGCCTCCTAATCTGAGTTCTGTTCCAGGAAAAATGGGGATGGAAGTCACTCTCAGTGACAGCCCTGCACATGCAGGGAACACCTGGTTACTAGCTTGTCCCTGAGCCACTTCTTCTGGTGCCAGGCTGAGCTGAGGATAAGGCAGCAGAAAGCAAAAGGCAGACTCGAATGTCTCTAGATTCAGACCTTTGGTCTTTCCTTCCAAATTTCTTCCTCCCATAGTCCTCTATGGCAATTGCAGTCTCCAGATTTCTTACGCTGAAGAACATGTGATACTTCCATGCCTGTTTTCTTTTGCTCGTTCCCTCCATCTACCAGTCATCAACCAATGCTGGTTTTACCTCCAAAACCGTCACTTTCTTTACCATCTCGATAATTTTTTTAAATCTCCATTTGCAACAGTTTCTTACTTATATTTTTAAAAAGTTTTTTTAATAGCCTTATTGAGATACAACTCACATATCATATAGTTCACCTATTTCAAATGTACAATTCAATAGGTTTTTGGTCTATTTTTTTTTGAGTTATGGTTATATATATATACACATATATAACATACAATTTGGCATTTTAACAATTTTTAACTATAGTTCTATGGCACTAATTACATTCACAATGTTGGCAATAATAATTATTATTCATTTTTCCCAAAACTTTTCCATTACCCAAATAAACACTCAATATACATTAGGAGTAGAAGAAAACTTCAACATGATAACGCTGATATATAGAAACCCACAACTAACATAATACCCAATGATAAACTACTGAAAGCTTTTTGCCTAAGATCAGGAACAAGACAAGGATGTTCACTCTTGTCACTTCTATTCAACACAGTACTAGAAATTCTAGTGACAGCAATTAAGAAAACAACATATAAAAGATATCCAAATTGGAAAGTAAGGAGTCAAATTATCTCTTTGCAGATGCCATGATATTGTATGTAGAAAATCCTAAAGAATCCTGAAATAAAAACCCATTAGGTCTAATAAGTGAATTCTGCAAGCTTGTAGGATAATATATAATCAGCACACAAAGATCAGTTGAGTTTCTACATACTTGCAATGACCAATTCAAAAAGGAAATTGAAAACGATTTCATTCAAAATACACTGAAAAGAGCAAAATACTTACAAATAAATTTAAACAAGGAGGCAAAAGACTCATTACTGAAAACCACAAAATATTACTCAAAGAAATTAAAGAACGAGATAAATGAAAAGGCACCTCATGTTCACGGATTGGAAGACTTACTGTTAAGATAACCATACTACCCAAAGCAAACTAAAGATTCAATGCAATCCCCCATCAAAATCCCAATATTATTATTATTATTATTATTATTATTATTTTACAGGAGTAATAAGACCCATCCTGAAATGCTAACTGGCTTTTTGCAGTTGCTGTTTCTCCTTCCTGGTGTGCTCCTGAGTCAGACATCAGCATGGCTCCCAGTGTCACCTCCTTCAGGTGAGTATGCCACATGACACTCATCACTTCTCGACGTGCCCCTCCTTCACCAGTTTTGCACCCCCAGCTGCCCCTTATTTGTCTTATGCTTTTCCATTGCCCTTAGTATCATTTTCCCACACAGTGCATTTTATTTATTTATTTTGAGATGGTGTCTCTCTCTGTCACCCACGCTGGAGTGCAGTGGTATGATCTTGGCTCACTGCAACCTCCACCTCCCAGGCTCAAGCCATTCTCCTGCCTCAGCCTCCAAAGTAGCTGGGACTATAGGCACACGCCACCACTCCCAGCTAATTTTTGTGTTTTCAATAGAGATGGGGTTTCACCTCATTGGCCAGGCTGGTCTTGAACTCCTGATCTCAGGTGATCCACCTGTCTTGGCCTCCCAAAGTGCTGGGATTACAGGCATGAGCCACCACGCCTGGCCTACTTATTTATTATTTTAATTCCCCTTTTAAATCCAAATTTCACGAGGTCAGGAATTTTTATGTTTGTTCACTGCTGTATTTCCAGCATCTCAAACATGTCAGGCACAGAGTAGGCATTCAAGATAAATATTTATCAAATGCAAGCATGAGTGTAAAATGTATGAGAAAAACAAGTACAACAACATTTATTATTTTTGTAATGAGACAAGACCAATAAGTGATTACTAGTGGGATTTTTGCCTCACACTTTCCTTAACAGAATTTAACATTGTGGCTAAACATGGTGGTGCAAGAACAATACGACTTCATTATACACCCAAAGAAGTGGTGAGTTAATCTATTTCCTCCCACTTGAAAAGCAAATTCACTTTGGGCTGTTTTCACATCATCAACTCTCCTTCCAATGTTCTGCTCCCTGAATCAGAGTACATTTGAAATCATTTCCCAGTCTGAAAAAGTCATCACAGTATCTTAATCCATCTTAATCTGTAATGGCAAAGGACCCCGTATGAGTGGAGATGCAGTTATGGCTAAATGTGGGATGCCAAGAACTTGACTTTGGCTGGGTGAGAGCAAGTCTCAATAGCAAGGGAGCAAGTAGACAGCTGGTAGGAAAATCATGGGTTCGCCTGCATGTGAGTAACAAGGATGAACGGTAATGGGAGACTCCCAGAAGTGGGAAACAGTACATGCAGACATGACTACATGCCAAACAAATGTACCATTGCACATACTTAACTTATGATTTTTACTTTGATGATGATGAGTGAACAAGAAGGAGAAAAGCTGTCTTTTTTTTTTTGAAAAAAGATGACTCAACCATGTCTTATATTAAATAGATATTGGGAACATTTGCCTGAATTACATCACTGACTTCATGAAGCCATGAAATCTCCCACAGAACACCACAAAGCCACAGCTTTATCTCCAAGCTCAACACTTTGTAATGGCACCTCTTCAAGGCTTAGTTCCTGTGTTTCCATTCTCAGGGGCAGATGCTTCCCTTAGGAAGAGAAGCTCACTGTCTCCCTGAGATGAGAAATGGATGCTTCTTTCCCTGAGACTGAAAGGACCTAAAATGACCACTGTGATGCAACCTGGAGAAACTGTATCTTTAACATACTCACGAAGAAAAAGAAAAGAAAAGAAAACACATTCTTTAGCTTCATTTCTTTCAAATGCACTCTTTGGCTAGAGCACAGGCGGGTACCTTCCAATTCTATTTATCTATTGATCCAACATATTTTCAAAATAATCCACACATATTCTATAATCCCACCCATATAAGATTGCTTTAAAGTGGTAAACCTTTTCCCAACACCATTTACTGTTGAGAAAATAAAGGGATGAGAAAACTATTAACTGTGTTCTAGACACGGTACAGTCAAAGAAGGGAGAACTTGGAAATACAGAACTGTGGTTATTCATCGTGACTCTGCCAGCCATTGACTACTTGCGTACACTTGGACCAAGAGACTGGTTTGATACCAGTCACACCCACGATGGTGACATTCCACGGGATGGCAAAGTGCCTGTGGTTATGCCAGAATTTTCTTGTATCAAATAATTCTAGAAAACAAGAAGCCCAGAAGCTAGAACCAAGATATTCCTTTTGTATGAATTAACAAGACCTCAATTACTGGGCCATAGTGGCTCCCATCATGGCTTCTGAGTTGTAGACCTTAGTATTATGGCACATCTTAAGGGACCACGAATAAAATCAGCTCCCCATCTGTGTTCCACAGAACAGCATGACAATTTCAGGGCCTAGCTGAGGGCATGTCTTCAGTAAAGTCACAGATCAAGCTTACACTAGAACCCAGGAACTCTGACCCTGTTTGTATCACCCTGTCCATTGTTGAAGTCATCATTCAATTTTCCCAGATGGTCGATGGATTGTTTGAAGCAGGACCTTACCTGATTCCACCCCATCTCTACTGCTTCTGGACCTGAAGATTTTATTAAATGACATGGGATCATATCTTTGGGGAAACAGAGACATTCAAATTTCAGGCTCACAAGAGAGGCAGCTTTAAGTTGAGGCCTTCCCTTGTTGTCTGCTTGCTGGAGAAGTGTCTGTCTTGTGATCCCAGCTTACACTTGGCCCTGGACCATACACCAGGCCTCCAAGAACACAGCTTGGATGTGGTGCCCATGTTTTAAATTAATCTCACTTCCCTATCACCGGGAGACTTTGATTTGGCTTTTCCTAAGATACAGTTAAAAAAATTCTTATTATCGGCTTCAATTTCTGTGCCATAGTTTTAAGACTAACCACCTCTGCTTTTCTCCATCCACAGCATAAATCTTAAAACCTGCTGTCACCACTGAGTTGTTGAAAGGGAAGGCATAGGTAGATTTTATTGATCTATTCTGCGGTCTCCAGAAATGATTATTTTTATTAGAGTTAAATTTCTTCTTCATACCAATATGCTGACCCAATGTGATGGAGTGATGAGGAAATGGGAGAGATGAAGACAGAGATACAGACAGAGATGAGAGAGCCTGCATTTTACTCAGTAAAGACCCCCACTGACCCCGCAATTTGTCTATAGTCCTATAAACACCATTAGGATTGTATGACTCATTGTATATGCAAGGAAATAGCCTCTTCTATCCTCTCAAGCACCACATTTAAATTCCGCACGAGTCAAATTGGAGTCATATCAGACCAATGGCCCCACCCCATACCCCACCAATAACTTAATTAATCTATACCAAGAACCTTCATATTACATATTCTCTATTTTTAAGCCTAGGAACTATCAGTTTTCCAGACATATTCTATGACTTAAAAGACAGGCTCCACAGTTCCATCCTCATCCCTGGCACCTAATCATCATCCCATAAAGGACATTCATGATTCTAGCTATCCCTTTGCTTCCTTCTTACAGCTCAGACTCTGCTGGACCGACTCTGAAACACCCGCTTAGCACTTGCCAGCTAGGTGCCTTCCCTCACGCTATAAATGCTGCACATGGAGGAAGAACACGGCTTTTGGCTGCAGCTGGAAGTCTCCTCCCCTCCATCTCTTATCTTTTATAAGTACCCTTTGAATTTCATGCCAGTATCAGGTGAGCATGGCGTGGCACTATTATGATGTGATTTTATGCAAATGTGATTTTCCTGCCACATTTGCAGGTGTGCCTCATGGCCTTGACACATTTAATGTCACTTTCTTTCAACTGGGATGTGTGGTGACCGGTACGTCCACTCCAGCTGGAATGACTGGGATGGTGTTTTTATGGATGACATCTTCACAGCTGGGAAGCATCTCTCCAGGGTCCCTGACAGTGAGTAAGTTGCTCACATCATTGTTGGCAGGGTCATCCCACTTTTAAGTCATTCTCTAAGACAAGGCAGACAAAAAGTCTCATCTACTAAGGTCACCAAGCCTTTGCGTGCTGAGGACCTAAACTAAAGCGTTGCATCCAGGTGCTGGATTGTGGAGTCGTTGTATGCATTGCCTTTGAGAGAAAGGCTACAGTGAAGGAGATGGAGGCACCCACACATCGAAGATTGGAGATTTAAACACGAAACAGCCTCAATGTTTTTATTGAAAATCTGCATTGCCTCCATAAAAGCCTCAAGTAGGCACACTGAACTAAGTGTCCTTTTCAGGAAACACCATGAGAAGGATATGTCATCTGCTTAACACAATAAAGCCACACTACTCTCTCTCCCCATCTCTCTCTTTCAAGCCTTCCAAAGCACCCTTCCTCTAGCAGACATAGAGGAGAACTACCCACATGGTTCAGAGGTTAAGGGCCTGGGAACCAGCCTTAGGCAGACATGGATAGGAGTTCCTGTTCTGCTGGGTGACTTTGGGAAAGTTAGGCAACCTCTCTGGATCTGAAGAGGACAGCAATAATACTAGTATCATGGTTGTCACATAGGAAGTGTGGGGCACAGCACCAGGCACATAAAGGGTGCTCAGCATATGTTGGTCCATATTATCATTATTAATATTTCCTTTGAGTGGTGAATGAGGAGCATGGAGAAGTGGTGTCACCACATCTTTTGATCCTGGGGCTCAGTGGTGCTTTAGAGTAGGTGACGGCTGAGCCTGAATCAAGGCCTGTCCAGAGCCTTTCTCTACCAGGCAGAACGTGCTGGAAAGATAGAAGAGAGGAGCTCCTGATTCACCCAGGACAGTCCCCATTTACTGTACTTGCCACCTCCTATTCCACTCTGGGAAGTACCCAGTTAAGAAGGACAAATGACACTGTTACTCTGTCTAGGACGTACCTTAGGTGACTTCTACAGCTGCACTGCTCAGTATTGGTGTCACTAGCCCCATGTGGGCAATAAGCACGTGGCTGAGACAGCTCGAAAGTGTAACCTGCACACCAGATCTCAAAGACTTGGTAAAGAGAAAGAGCATAAGCTAGGGCATTAATGATTTTTTATATAGAATGCATATTGAAATGTAACATTTGGCTATAGTGGGTTAAAAATATTAGTAAATTGGCTGGGGGCGGTGGCTCAAGCCTGTAATCCCAGCACTTTGGGAGGCCGAGACGGGCGGATCACGAGGTCAGGAGATCGAGACCATCCAGCCTAGGCCACAGAGCGAGACTCCATCTCAAAAAAAAAAAAAAAAAGTAAATTAATCTCACGTGTTTCTGTTCACTTACTTGATTGTGACTACAGAATATTCATCTACGGGCTTGTGTCCTATTCAGTGGGGCAGGGCTGTCCTGGAGGTTGAGCCCTGTGGTATGGGCAGTGGACATGTAGCTGTGCTCTAGACAGGTGCTGTGGCTGCCACCACATTTTCTCTCAGGCTTTGGGGGAAATGTCCTCCCCCGGCCCCACCTCAGAACTGTGCCCTAATGCCCTGGCCCAGTTGGGTCTCCACTCCTGCATCCCTGCAGCTAGCCCTGCTCTCCAGGTGGCCCACCGTCCTCTGGATGTGCTAAAGCCACCACATTCAGTATGTTCAGACATGTGCCACCACCTCTCCTTCCCTGGCTCCACCCTTGGTCTCCCTGCAGTGCTTCTCCTCCTGGATAACCACCCTTTTGGCTACCAGAGTCCAGACCTTCACATCACCTCTTGCTGGTCTCTACTTCTTGCTCTTCGAGCAAATCACCTGCCAACCTCCTTGGTGGCCTATCTCCTACCTCTTCTCCACTCTCACTGCCACCACCCTAGTTCAGGCCCTTTTATTTTGTGACATTTACTGTTTCAACATCCTCCAAACTGATCAGCTTACTTATCTTCATATCACCCCCAAACGTGGATGAGATCC
Source organism: Rhinopithecus bieti (assembly GCF_001698545.2). Lineage (NCBI taxonomy): Eukaryota > Metazoa > Chordata > Mammalia > Primates > Cercopithecidae > Rhinopithecus > Rhinopithecus bieti. Next base: position 4,395,309 of record NW_016807866.1, read on the forward strand.
TTTTATAATCCAGAACTACTTCATGTTCCAGTTTTAAAATATGCCCCTGATCCTCCCTGGTACCCAAGCTCTTTAGCCTGGCATTCACAGCCCTTTAGAACTCGGCCCCATTTTATGGATACAGGTTTATTCCCTGTTATTTCCATTGCCTCCTCCTATCTACCCACTGCCGCCACCACTGGGCCATGCTATTTTTCACAAACGCATGCTGTACTATTTTAGCTCTAAGTGTCTGATCCGTGGTGCTCCTTGGTACCAATGTCCTCTTCACTCCCTCATCTGCTTTGGGGAGTTCCATCTAACCTGAGGGCTCACTTAAAACCCGCATTCTCCAAAAACTTTCCCTGCCCCTCCCCCAGACAGAATCGGTTCATCTCCCTACAACCAATGGCACTTTCACGGTGGTGCCATGTACACATTCAAGTTGGCTGCATAGTAGGGGAATGTATGCGAGTGTTTTCATTCCCATCTAGAGGAGGACTTCTTTAGTATTTGGAGGTTATTTCTTCACATTCTGATCCTCCCTCCTCCATAACAACTAGCATCAACTTCCAGCCACCATGTGGAAGGTGTTCGATACGTGAAGGTGACTTGAGTCAAAGACGAGGGTCAACCTAACACGTCCTTGGAAAGATCAATGCTCAGGCTTGTCTCAGCTTTGGGCTGAGAGAATTCCTTGAGGCCTGATGAGGATGGGGCAGACCACAGTAGCATTTAAAAAAAAAAAAGGGGAAAAGGTAGGCTGTGCACATCTGCATAGGCAGACTTTCTAATTTTGTTACATCAGCCTATTTGTTGAATGTGCACTGCGAGAATATTTAATGTCAAGATCAAACTTCTATCACGGTGAGTCCAGGACATGCTCAAGTACAGTTAATGCTGCCACTTTCACCCTCTCTTCCTTCATCACCGATATGGCAGATACCTAGTGGTGGACTCGGTGCTTCTAACCATATTGATTATGGAATGATCACTAGAGGCTTTGAAGAAGGTAGGCTTTTGGAAGAAGATAAAATTACACTTCTATTAGAACATCAAGTAGGACCTTGCATGAAAAGAGTCATTGATCCAAAGGGAAGAAAGGTAAACAGAAGAAAAGAAAAGAAAAACAGCAACAACAAAAAACGGAGCCCCCTAACTGTAATGGAGAGGTTGATGCTTGGCTTTAGGAGAGCAGGGCGTGTGTGTGTTGAATTACAGGCAATTATCGGTGGTCTCCCTGATGGCCCTAAAGAATTTAGAACTGCATCAAAAGGAAATCCGATCTATCAGGAGGGAGATCCTGCTGCATCTTTTAACCCTGTGTCAACTTCACTGCACTTGAAACTTTCCATGATGTATCCTATTCTTAAAATTTCACAGATGTTGGTAAAACTACTGTTAGTATTTGATGTGAGGATAAAACTCTCTACTAGGTCATGTGTTTTTTAGGGACCCAAATTGGGCTTGTGAAAATGTTACATGTTTTTGAAGACTGAAATAAATCCTGCCTGATGTCTTCTCCGCTTTCTAGTAGTTTATCCACAAGGAAGGAACCAACATTTTCGCACAAACCCCACTGAGTGAGTGTTGTTCACCAATATAATCTTGAGGCACTAGAAGACCATGAAGTTTGGACGGATTCTCCAAAGAATAATTACACTCTGGTCAATGCAATTTTAGTGTTAATTACACATTATTATATTCCTGGGATAAGACACATTGATATGAACATCACAGCCACCTAAGTATGCACCACTCAAAAACGGAGACCGAGATGGTTCAAAGGCTTCACGGAGCCAGCCCTGCTAGAGGACAATGGGCACTTCTCCCATTTATGCAGCATGACATGGACTGGTCAGAGTTGGCCCTGCTCATTCCTGTCGCCAGCCCTTAAGGGACAACAGGGATACACCATGCTTCTCCGATTTAGATGGAATGAAGGTGAATGAGTAAAAAATGTGGAAGCTAAATGCTTAAAGGGTGACTCTAGTTTTTTTTCCAGGAGGGTTTAAAATTTTAACTAACCAAACATGGAGCTTGGGCCCAATACTTCAACATTTTTATGCTTTAGTTTTCTCATGTGTAAAAGATGAGCAGATGACCATATGCCACTTCCAAGCATTAAGGCCCTATCAGTTGATGCTGAAGCCGTATTAGACAAATCACACCCTAGTATAACTAGACTGGATGAAAGTCTATCCTGAGTGTTCACACAGAACTGAATAAAAAGTTGATATTGGTAATGAGGGCCTAGGTTAGAACAATTCAGAGAAAGCACAGAAGTCTGTGACAGCTGAATATTGTGTGGCAATACGAAGTTGGGTTCCATTTCATCTCTGGCTTTAAGGCATATGAAAACCATACTGCATGTTTTAGTTTCAAGGTGTTTTTTTTTTTTTCTCCCTACATTTATGCCAATAGCAAGGTATTATTACTCCATAAGCTCCAGAAACATTATTTTTAAAAACATATCCAATACCACAGATTTGGGGTAGTAACAACAACTGCTAGGAATTTAATCCATTGAGTAAGCTCCTTTTAAAAAAAAAAATCAGGTCTTCTACCTTAATGTTTAAATAAGCAGCGGTTCAAAGCACTTGACAGTTAGGTGCTCTGTGCCTTCTTAATAGACACTTCACATTAAGACATGTCCTTTGTTGACAAGAATGTTTTTGCCTGACTGTCTGTTGCATTTCTCTCTGTTCCTAGCTTCTGTGATCCTACTTGGTTAGAAAGTAATATTTAATAATAGTTTGTTAAATGAATCAACAGGTAAACATAAAATATGGTCAGTCACACCACCCTGAGTACACACACACACACACACACACACATTCACAAAGTCCTACATAGGAAACTACCCCAGGCCATTCCCATTCAGAAAAAAAAAAAGGTACAGCTCACTGCCAGCACTCATGTAATTTTACATAAACACATTCACTGAGGCTGAAGCAAATCTGTCTGATTTTCAATGTGAAGATAAAATCTAAAAACTGTTTTTGGAGTTATTTCCAAACAGAACTATCATTAGGATCATTTGAAACATCAGAATCATCTATTTTGGAAAAATCGGACTCATCAAATGAATCTTTAGCCAACAACTGTTTGAGAATGATGTGAATATCACAAGTAGGAATGCTACGTTTTCTAGAATTCACATTTTCAGTGACTGAGAATTACTATATTTTGTAAATGAAGATGCCACTACCAAAATCAGAATGCTATAAATAGAATGATATCTTTTGTTTCCAAAGTCGATTTGCTATTAGGTTGGTGTAGAAATAATTGTGGTTTTGCCATTAAAAGTAATGGCAGTTAGGAGTGGTGGCTCACACCTGTAATCTCAGCACTTTGGGAGGCTGAGGCGGGCAGATCACCTAC
>NW_016807866.1:4398696-4460550 GCF_001698545.2 Rhinopithecus bieti
GTTTTCTAGAATTCACATTTTCAGTGACTGAGAATTACTATATTTTGTAAATGAAGATGCCACTACCAAAATCAGAATGCTATAAATAGAATGATATCTTTTGTTTCCAAAGTCGATTTGCTATTAGGTTGGTGTAGAAATAATTGTGGTTTTTGCCATTAAAAGTAATGGCAGTTATTTCTGCCATTAAAAGCAATGGCAGTTATTTCTGCCATTAAAAGTAATGGCAGTAATGCAGTTATTTCTGCATTAAACTAATAGAGTGATGCAAACAACAATGAAAGTGAGATATTTCATGGTAAAGTTAACTGGGGATAAATGGTGCACCTGCAAGCCCTGCTGGTGAGTATTCTTGGAGCAAGCGGAGAAAAGGTTAAACAGTTCAGGAACAGTGAAGATGCTTCCCCTTCTCAGGACTTTTCCTGATCCCAAGCCCATGACACACATGACCACTGATCCAGGCAACTTTCCTACCGAGACTCCTTCTCAAGCCCCAGCTCTAGGGCACTGAAACAGCCGCTACTAATTCATAAGAGTTGTCACTTGGGATAAACTCAAGATTCCATCCCTGGAATAGACATTGCTCTTTGCTGTCAATTCGTATGTTAATGTACGGGGATCCGGTGGATCCCTCTGCGGGCTGAAACAGAAAAGAAGAACTTAAAACAACTTGGCATTGGCCATAGGAAACAGAGGAAGGTAAGCAATAAATCTACATTAATAAAAAATGCCAGGAGGGGTTTCAGTGCCCTCCGTGGCCACTGCCTGTGGACAGGCGCTCTGCTGACTGTCAGGCAGAATTGATCCCATCCAAGTTTCATCACTTCAACAGCCAGTGGAAGCAGAAGAGCATTTATCACCATGAACCAGACAAGAATTCTTGCTAATTACCATTTTGTTTTAAAGTATAGTAAGATTTGGGGCACCCTTGCTACCCCAACTAGCTTCTTTCCTTGACTTTTATGTGGCCAGTGTTGTTATAATTTCTCTGTTCAAATAAAGTCTGTAGAAAGCCACAAAAAGAGATCTGGACCCTGAAGCTTAACGGATTCTGGAAAGCAGCTGGCTTGTAACATGAGTCATTCCAGCCAAAGCTTTCTCTTTTGTATGTTTTTCTCTGACCTAAAGAGTGGGTTATTGGATGTCTTCTGGCAGGTGCTACAGGATTAAGAAGGTAGCTGGTCAGAAACAAACTTTGAATTAGGGTGATTTTTTAAAAAAATAAGTTGACTAAAGTAAATATGATCGTTAGCTTAATCCCCCGTATCTAATGTGAGGTTCAAATTTAATAGGGAAGTTTAAAAATGGGCTGGCATGTGTATCTATTATTTATGTATGTGTCTTGATGCCTTACTCTGAGAGTACATGTTAGTTGTTCATGGTGAAATTTCCAGGACCTTCCTGTTTATCAGGCCCAGCAGTCCAAAAGCCCAAATACCCACATGACCTCCTTTTCTAGAATTATGAGAGAAAAACACGTAGAATATTAATAAATTTACAGTGGGAAATTATTCTTTTGTTACAGTCACTTTTACAAGGTTTACAGGGGATTCCAGACTATTTCTCACATCTGTCATTCTGAGCCATGATAAATTAATAGATTTTTGTATAACTCTCAGATATTTCTGAAGATGCTTCAGGTTTCTGAATCATTAAGGCAAGATTGACTGGAATGGTATCCACTTTTAGAGGTGCGGACTCTCTCTTCATGTACAAAATACTCGCATTAATAAGAATTAGTGACCCACAGGTTTGACATCTATATGGACACAGATATAGGACAAAATCTCTGAGCATGACCTTGGACAGTCATTTAACCTTGAAGAGATTCATTTACACATCTATACATTGAGATGAATAACAACACTTGCTCTCACAGAGTGGTAAAGAGAAAGGAAAGTGTCCCTGGTGAAAACTCTTTAGATACTCTAGAGTAGAAATCAGGCATCAGTAAACTTTTATGGTAAAATGTCAGACAATAAATATTTTAGGCTTTGTGCATAAGGTTTTCATCAAAACTACTCAACTCTGTCATAGCAAGAAAGCAGCCATAGATAATACATAAATGAATGGGCATGACTGTATTCCAATAAGGCATTATTTAGAAAATCAGGCTCAGGCCAGATTTGGCCCACAGACTTTAGTTTGCTGAGCCCTGATTTAAACACTAGTTCTTGCCATGACAGAACAATGTGAATGTCCATGTTACTGCATGTTTACAAACATACTATCCCAGTATGAATACACACATCTACATCATTTACCTTTTAAAATGTCCTGCCTTTTTTAAGCCATTGGTACTTGTAAGTAAATAACATTATATTGGGGGTCTATAGATTTAGCTGAATTGTCACCCTTGCCTTGCAGCCCAGAAAAAGTTTGAGGCAACATATTTGACAGTTGACACTTGCATATTATAAAATCTACTCTAAATGAGACCAACACATAGGCACCTTTATACATATAAACCTAGTTTATAACTGAATATCAACTGAGTTTGTTCATTATTTGCTTTTCATAGTTCTGCAGACAGAAAGAAATGGCTACCACAATAACAGAGCAACTCTGAGAAGTTATTACAAGAGGTGAAGGTCATTGCAAAGTTGAGTTTATTAAAGACCCTCATCCCCAAATTGGAGAAGAGTTACAATGAAAAAAAATAATAAAACAAAGTGGAGATAATCTCCAGTGATGATAAGAGCAGAGGCAAAATAGCCACCTTCACGCACTGTGGGGTGGAATGTAAGTTGGTACAGCCTTTCCTGAAAGGGCAATGCGTCAGTACCCAAACTCTTAAAAATCCTTGTATCCTTTGAAACAGATAAACAGATGTCTATTTCTAGGAACTTATCGTAAGGCAATAATCAGAAATGCATCCAAAGATTATGCTCAGAGGTGTTCATTGCAACATTATTATAGTGAAACATTAGAAACAATCTAAATGATCAACAATTTAAGGCCAGTTAAGTAAACTACTATGTTATGGAAATCCATGCAAAAATTAAGGTGATAGTTTAGAAGAATTTTTAATGAATAAAATATATTCATTCATAACATTTTAAAAGAGACAAAGGTAGTTCACAAAGCCGTACTTTGAGTATGATGCCAAATAAAAATACATTTTAATATTATGGAAAAAAGATGCCAAAATGATAACAGGAGACTTGGAATAATTACTAGGATTATGCTTCATGTTCACTTCTTTAAACATGTCTGATGTTTTAAGATTGCGCCAATGAACTTTTGAAATAAGACAAAAGTACACATAATTTAAAAAATTAATATCTTAGTTAACTGGAATCAGCTGTACTTTAATTAATTTGATTATTAAAGGAAATGAACAATTTCAGCTGGTATCTAAGAGTTCAGTTTTCATGTTGTGTGCCATACATAATCAGTCTAATATTTCAATCTCCTGCAGCGACTGAATTAAACAATGATACATCCTGCCTAGGTGGTATAGTTGCTCAGGTGAGGAGTAGTGGCATAGACACACTTGATTAGGAATCTGGTGACCTTCCTTCTAGTCCAGGATCGATACTTAGTCATCTCTAGCCCTGGGTACATTTCATAACGCATGAGTCTTAGTTTCCACACATACAGAAAGGAGATAATCATCCGTGCTCAGCTTATCTCCAAAGAGTTCCTGGGAAGGTCAAGCATGATATGGCTTTCTCCTTATCAGTGGTTCTGAAAACCCAGAACCATAACATGTTAAGCCAGGAGAGCCAGTAGAAACCACTGCCCCATAGTTTTTATAATGTGTGCTTTTGGTAACAGCACCCATGTCAGCAAATCGGAGCTTCCTCCACGGGCACTGCCAGGGCGTCCTCAGAGCTCACTTTCCAGCCACAGACAGGGCTGAGGCCTCTCTGCCGAGGCAGCCGTTTACTCTTGTGTGCTGTGGAGCCCTCAGCTCCCTGTGAACATCCATCACAGCACTTGCTGCTGCACTATTGTGACTTGTCTGTGCGTCTCCCTCAGTAGCACGTGGCGATACTCCAATCAGAGCCTGGTCTTCCCTCCCTGGGTTTCCCACAAGGTCTGGGTAGCAGAGCGTGCACTGCACAGCCCACACAGCTGTCCTGGTAGGAACTGAGGAAACAAGGAAGGGAGTGCACTCAACTCGACAGATTTGGAGAAGAGGGAGAGAAAACAGCCGATGGAGAAGAGGCAGCAACATGGAGTAAGCACAGAAATGCTGAAGCCAAATTGCCCAGGCTCGTTCACCAGCTCTGCCTTTTCCTGGCTGTGAGATCCTGGTCATGTGCCTAAAACCCTTTGCATTTCAATTTCCACATCTGTGAAGTGGTGATCACAATCCTACCTAACTCAGAGGGTTGCTGTGAGGGTTAAACTTGTTAATGGATGGTAAGTGCTTAGAATAGACACCACATAATAATTAATAATTCTTCTTATTGTTGTTGCTAGGGGAAGCCAAGGGAGGATATTTAGGTGTTGGCTTTCTTCCCCTTGGTTTTGGTAAGAGAAGCTCTTGAGCATATTTAGAAGACAAGAGAAGGTTTACCATGGGATAATGGGTTTGGGAGGATTAAGGCTGCTTTATCACAGAAGGTGCTTTATGGTAAAAGAAACTCATCCTACTCACCAATAAGGAGATACAATGATGCCAGTGGTGGAAGTGGTGGTGGCTGAGGTGCAAACTTCAAACACAGACACTCATAACAAGTACTAGAAAACTCATCACAGGCTTTGATTATGCAAAAGTCAATTGCCTACTAGGCATACTTAGTGATCATATAGGAAGAAGGAAGCAAAGGGGCATCTATTGAGCACTTACTGTGTTCTAGGCCCTGAACTAGAAGAGAACTTTACTTGCATCATCTCCCATTAACTTCACAAGAACCCTATGGAGTATGCGTTGTCCCTGTTTTACAGACAACAAAACTGAGATTCAGAGAGGTGGACAGATCACTCAAGGTCAAGAGCTAGTTAATGATAGGGCAGAGAGTTAAGCTTCAGTCTTTATGACTCCAATGTACAAGCTGTCCTGCACCACACTCTGCAGCCCAATAGCAATTACAGAAATTATCAAACGTGTGTTGGGTGACCTTTGTTGTGAGTTTTATTTCATTATGATAGTACACTTGATGCATGTTAGTTTAGGCTTCAGAACTACTCAAGTAGCCTGGTCACCTAATAACAGCTTTGGAAAACTCTGAAGAGCCTGTCAATGGGAAAGAGACCAAACTGGGATGCTGGGCATAATGGAAACAATGCTTGTTTTGCAGTTTTGCCTAAGTCAGGCCTTGGGTATGGTTAGCTGTATTTCCATTGCTGTCTGTTTGCAACAGACGTGCCATTGTCCTCAGTGCTCTCTGCTTCCCTTGTGTGTGGGGTGTGACCACAAGGTGAGGTGGCTGATCTAGAACAAATGCTGCAGGATGTACACAGCTTCTTGCAGACTTATCTCCTAAAGAATACTGGTGAGTCCGTTGTTTGGGGCGTGAGTAAAGCTTTCTATTAAAATAAAGTTACCAGGGGGAATTAGGCTTATGGAATGGCCCAGGTCCACTGGAGTTTGTTTTGCCTGCCATATGCCAGCTGCAGAAGTAATTGGAGATCTGGGTCCTAAAATGAGGGACTACATATTGGAGGAGGAAGAATCAGCATCCTCTCCCTTTCTTGAACTCAGGCAAATTATAAAATAGATAGAGTTCAATTCCCTCATCCTGCTCCTTCTTCTGCCTGAGGGGATAAAACAGCCTTAATCTATCCAGACCCATGGTCCAGGGGCTAGTGTAATCATTTGATACCCCATTTCTGGGGCCTGAAGGGTCCAGATATAAAGGGACCAAGACGGGAATTCTGGGGACCTCCTAGCACTTGCCGCAGGCTCCCTTCCATCCAGGGCTGTTTCATGTCCTTCCCACCCAAGAGGCTCTACATTAGCCGACTATAAGAGCCTGTTGTATCAGAATCTGTAGAATCTCTCAGCCTTGCAATGTGTGCACATTGTGTGTGTGTGTGTGTGTGTGTAGCTGATACAGAGTAGCCGTTGCCTAGGGGTGGGTGGCAGGCAGAGAAGCTCATAAAGTGCAGAGTGGGGGCCCAAAGAGCAGTAATGGGAAGGGGGTGAGGGTTTAAACAGAAAAGAGGCAACAGTGGGAGGGGGTGGGAAGGAGTAGGTGGAGCTGGCCTCCCTCAGAATCAAGCTGGGATCACTTGCGATTTAGGAGGCACGAAGTGGGGAATCAGTCTTTGTCTACCTTCCATTCCCTGCACCCAGACCTCCTTTACTTTCTTAGGGTAAGAAATGCCTGTGATAGGGATAAAGCCTTTCTTTCCAGAGTTTGAGATCAGAGACTTCAATATGCAAAGCACACGTGCTTTTTATATCTAAATAATTCTCACAACCTATCTGGCTTGTCAGGAATGAAGAATCTAAAGCTTATTGTGCTGGGGGAGCTCCAAGTGAACAAAGGGTGCTGAAAGGAGAGGGGTGGGACAATTGCATCATCACTTTGCAGATGTCAGAGTGTCACATTTTGGTTGGGGATCAGGCTCATTTCACACATGCCTAGGCAACTGGAAAACATGAGGGTGTATTGGGGCCAGTTGTGATAGGGTCCAAGGATACTGAAATGAGGACACCTGAGGTCTAGTTTTCAGGCTATCCTGTGTGACTTTGGATAAGTTACTTTACCTCCCTGGGCCAGAAGGTTCTGATCTATAAAATGAGCAGGGAACTTGGGGACTCCAAGTTTGCCCTGCTGTGAATCACTCCGGGTCTATGTTTTGGGGGACTGAGCACTGGGGAGTCTGTGTTCGCCATCTTTCTCATAGCTCTGTGTTCTCCAATGGGCTTTTTATCATCGCCATCTTCAGGAAAGGATCTGCGGGGCATTCACCCTGGATACGAACAACCAGCAGTCCTTTCAGAGAAAGAAGTAAAATCTTTAGCTAAACAATGAAGATTTAACAGTGGAACCATCCACTTGAATTGGAAGGGCTGGTAGCTTTGGGGCCAGCCAGGGCACCTCAAATATTAAATCAATGAATAATATGGAGATTATAGTATATTGTTACTGGCTGAATTGTGCCCATACCCCAAAATTTATAGTTCCTGTTTTTTTTTTTGTTTGTTTTTTCTGTTTTTTTGTTTTTTTTTGAGATGGAGTCTCACTCTGTCACTCAGGTTGGAGTGCACTGCTGCAATCTTGGCTCACGTCAACCTCCACCTCTCTGGTTCAAGTCATTCTCCTGCCTTAGCCTCTGGAGTAGCTGGGGCTACAGGCACATGCCACCACGTCCAGATAATTTATATTTTTAGTATTTTTAGGGTTTCACCATGTTGGCCAGACTGGTCTCAGACTCCTCACCTCAAGTGATCTGCCTGTCTTGGCCTTCCAAAGTGCTGGGATTATAGGCATGAGCCACTGCGCCTGGCCCCAAATTCATATTTCTAAGGCCCAGCCCCTAGTATCTCAAAAGGTGAACCTGGAACAGACCCTTCCCTCATGGCTCTCAGAAGGAACCAACCCTGCCAACACTTTGATCCCAGACTTCCAGTCTCCAGAATTTGGAGAAAATAAATTTCTGTTGCTTGAGTCCCCTAGTCGGTGGTACTTTGTTCCAGCAGCCCGAGCAGACGAATGCATATATCTTACAAATCTTTCATGAGAAATCTTTCCTCTGTAGGCCTGCCAAGTAATTTGATTTCTTAGTGTGATCTGATATTATTTGAATTACCACTTAACTTGGGGGAATTAAATAAGGCACTTTGGACATATGCAGCCCCTCAGGGACACAGCTTGGTGAGTGGATCACCCTTTTGTTTGAAAAAGATGCCCCTTCCTCTATGCAGTCACACCTCACCCTGGGACCCTTGATTTGGCAAGCAGAGCCCAGGCTGGATTTCACCTCCCACAGAACCCCTCAGTGGGGTGCCTTTCTACAGTATCCAACCTGCCCAACGGTCTGCAGTGAACCTGCATGAGATCAGGAACCCCTCAGGAACAGGGATTATCTTAATCTTTCTGGAGGCCTAAGACTTAGCTCAGGACTGACTCTCCAAGCACCCTCAGCCAATGTTAGTTGTTTGAGCAAAGGCAGCTTGGTTTTCTTTGGGGTTTGAAGGGAAACGGAATAATCTCACCACACTTTCAGCTCAAAAGTCTCCATAGATCTCTACTGTCTTCAGGAGGAAGTCTTACCATCTGGCTTAGATTGACCTGGGCTAACCTGAACTGGTCAACTATCCCATCATTACCTTCTAACACTGCATCCCCTTCATTTGAAGTGATCCACTCATCATCCTCAGCCACACATGGCACTTCCTGCCTTACAGGTGCTGCTTTCTTCTCCTGGATACCTTTCCCTGTTCTCCTTTAATGGCAAAATCCTGAGTTGGCCTGAGGCTTCTGTAATGGCTCCAGACACCTTCTAGCCTTCCAGTCGTCTGAATGGCTATGGTATTACTGCATGCCCTGCTTAGTCCTGTGCAGCTTTAGGGTTCTACCCACCTATTCCATATATGTGTATGTCTTCTGTCCTCAAACTGCTGGGAGACAAAGATACATAGCTCTCTTTTATGTCTGTAAGAGGCCTGGCATAATACTGCCAGTGCACTGAGCAAGTTAGCAACAACCTCATAGAAAATGCTAACGCTTAAAAAATTAAAATAATTCAATCATTATCTATATTCGGACAAAGCATTCTGGAATCACAGCAAGAAAATGTGGCAAACGTCCTTGAGCCCTTGAGCCTCTGCACCTCGTACAGGATTATACCCACACACCCCAGAAAGCTGAATAAGATCTATGCAAACAACCTTCCAGAGAAGGGATTGACAACTGCATTCAGCCTTCTGCCTAGTTAATCATAAACCCAAACCAGCAGAAGCCAAGTCCATCGCCAGAACAAGGGGACAATTAGCACTGCCCTTTCCACACAGCTACTTGCTGGGAAAATAGCGTGCTGATCAGTGCACACGGCTTCAACTTTCTCCTGTACCCAGGAGATTTTAGCGAAGGGCTGCTTTCTTGTAGAAATAGAAAGCCTTATCAGGAAACTGTCAATTTCATGACAAATTTGGTAACGGGGAAGCAGATAATGGGCTGTTTACGTAGTCTTAGGTGGACCAGGATTCATCTTGGGTCCTAGGGTTTCCCAATTCCAGATATTTCAAACATGGAAAACAGCAACACAAGTCAAAATGATTTAATACTGTATATATAGCAATAAAGAAAACTGAAAAACTATTGTTTTCTAACTCTTTAAGAGTTGCAATTAGATTTTTTGTTAAACAGAAATAGCATAAATGTTCCCCTTCTTTATAGAAAGTTTTCATTAGTTCCTCCCCAACCTTACTTTCCAGAGGACCTGGAAATAAACAAAAGAATGATCCCTTGAGCATTTTTCATCACAGCATCATGCTTTTAATGGAGCAGAGATGAATCCTGGGCTGCTGTGGCCCATGGGTAGAAAACACAGTGCTTCTGTGTTTCGGTTTGATCGCCCTCATGGAGAAAGTGGCTCCTGAAGACAGATGTAATTAGTTTTAATTTCTGGGGCCTTTGGGGCTGTTCCTGAAGCTTTTTATTGAGAAGGCAAAGCAAGCGGAGGTGAGATCTGGGAGGATAAAGTAGAAGGCAATGAGACCCAAAATGTTTTGGCGTATGCAAAAGAATTTCAATGAGCACCCCTGAGCATTGGTCCAGGTGCTTTCTTAGTCACTGTCCCCTCAAGGATGGGGAAGAGGAAGCTGCCAACGTCACCTGGCTGCTGCATCGACTTCCTCCTCTTGCCTCATCATCCAGCTCAGTTTTAGATTTAAGCCAGGACTGATTCTCTGTGGTCTAGGCTGACATGCAAGTGAGAATCTTGATTAGAAAACCCCTAAATCATTAAATAAATGAAGCCGGTGGGTTGCTTAATGCCCTTAAATAGTGACTTATTTACAAAATGTATTTACCACCTTTCAAAGTGCACTTTGCTTCTATGGGGACTTATGGAACGTTCTGGCCTAAGTCCTTGTCAGCAGCCTTTCAGAAGGGGAATGAGGCCCCCACAAAGAATCTGGGGCTTCCTATCATTCCCGCTGACCTTCGGGCTGGCTGGCTGAGGCACTTGGGTAATGACTTTGGGGAGACAATAACATGTGTAGCTTTAGTCTTAAGAGAAAATTCCATCTTGGCAGTGCCCACCAGGTGAGTACTCCGTCCCTCGGTTTTGGAGTATGCTAATTCCCCACGACTGGCAAAGTAACATTGAACCATGGAGCCAGAAAATCTGAGTCAGGCCCTGTAACCCTGTGCACCAATCTGTGCCTCAATTTCTCATCTGCAAAATGGGGCAAATAGCTGCTGTGTAAAGATTGTTCTGAGGATTACATGAGTTACGATCTGCAAAGCACCTAGAACAATTCCTGGCACATAGCAAGCACTGTATAAGTGTTTACGAACTAACTAAATACATGGTCTTAACTTTCTAGATGCTGATTTCTTTTCTCTATCAGGGAAAATTTTTCTGTGTGCTGTTTGTGTAATAAGCAATAATGACAGAAGCTGCAAACATAGTAACTTAAATACACTATGAACACTATGTGTGTGCACATACACATAATATATAAATACACTGAGCTAAACATTACTATCTTCCCCATGTCAAGCTCTGACGCAACTGAGAAAACCCTGAAATAAAATGAAGAAGTAAATATCAGCATTTTGCTTGGAGTTGAGTTGGAGAAAGAGCCCATCTGGGGTTTCTTCCAGTCTCTATCTGAGTGTGGACCATGAGAAGTACCTGCAGGGACCCACCCAGCCAGCCACAGGGGCCTGCTCTGGCCTCATCTCTGCTGAGCCCAGAGATCAGGGCATAGTTGAGGTGGGAGTAGGCCCTGCCTCAGGCTTCATCCAGAGAGACAGAGGCAGAGGAGAAGGCACCATATCAGGCAGGCTGTCCCCAGAAGGCCTCTCCCAATCTCTCCCATTGGATGTGCCTCTCCTCTCATAAGACAGAAGGCAGAGGCAGAAAGAAGCTCAGAGCCATTCTCTCAATGCTTCCAAAAGGGGAGGAGTTCCCGTTTAAGAGGCTGGCAAGAACTCCAGGTGCAGGCGACAATGATCCCCAAGACGCATATCAATGTGAAATACATGTGTTTATATTGTGAAACAGTCAACTCAAGCTTCAGAAGCAGTTTGCTGGGGATCATTGTCCCCTCCAGACTGAACACGGGCTAACAGGTAGCTGAGAGAGGGTGTAGACAATAGTCTTGAAGGAGCTGATTGGCGGTTCCGTGGTTTACCAGCAGCACCGGGCAAAGGAATGTGGCTTTGAACAGACGAAAGAAAGTGGAAGCGTCTGCACCAGGTGTGTGTAGGCAAGGGCATGTTGAGAGATAGGCTGGGGGGTAAAGAGCGGTTCCTTTTTGGTCTTACTCTTGATGGAGCCCACTGGTTTTCTAGCCTGCCCCCGGCAGGAGAGCCTGAAGGGTGTCTGGTATCAGTAATCTCCTAGCCCTAAACCAGCAGGAGCTGGGAACGTTTAACAATCAGCTCTTCAGGATAAACAGCCTTGAGTTATAACATTTGCAGATTTTAGCAATCACTGCTGATCATTATAGTTCCTATCACAGCAACACCCTATGATAGAGCATTTCCACCATTTAGAGATAAGAGACAAATACTCCCAAGTGCATATAGATCTTTGTAAACTGCAGTAAAATAGTAAGGCAGGGGCTGGGCGTGGTAGCTCACGCCTGTAATGCCAGCACTTTGGGAGGCTGAGGCAGGCGGATCACCTGAGGACAGGAGTTCGAGACCAGCCCGGCCAACATGGTGAGCTCCCATTTCTACCAAAAGTACAAAAATTAGGCGGGTGTGGTGGCGGGTGCCCATAATACCAGCTACTCAGGAAGCTGAGGCAGGAGAACTGCTTGAACTGGGAGGCAGAGGTTGCAGTGAGCCGAGATCGTGCCACTGCACTCCAGCCTGGGCAACAAGAATGAGACTCCGTCTCAATGATAATAATAATAAGGCAGAGATGATTTTTTAGTTTTTGACCTTTTTTTTTGAGACAAGGTCTTGCTCTGTTGCCCAGGCTGGAGTACAGTAGCATGATGACGGCTCACTGCAGCCTTAGCCTCCAGGGCCAGCGATCTTCCAGCCTCAGCCTCTTCAGTAGCTAGGACTACAGGTGTATGCCACCATGCCTGGAAAATTTTTGTATTTTTTTTGTAGAGACAGGGTTTTGCCATGTTGCCGAGTCTGGTCTCAAACTCCTGGGTTCAAGTGACCAGCCCACCTCGGCCTCCCGAAGTGCTGGGATTACAGGTGTGAGCCACCACACCTGGCCTTTAACTCTTAAGTTTGCATAATTTAATTTTGTATAATGTCTTTGCTTAACTGCCAGCCTGCAGGAGTCCTGAAAATTAGCAATCAAGCCTTGTGAGATGATGCAAACAGAAACTACTCGAAGCCCACATGTCATTGCTATAGGAAGAGCAGGCAGATTTTCACCTGCAAGCATTTCCCTTCTCCTCTGTCACTCTCTCCCTGTCCCAGGCAGGTGGGTGGATCAGGCTGAGGCTGCAGCTCATGGCAGGGGGCTGGGCTGGCGATGACTGTCTCCTCCCTAGCAGAGAAGCCACAGGCACTCAGGTGGTTCAAGTTGACCTGCGGGGTTAGCAGGGCAGGGCAGGGCTTCCCTGCACTTTGGGCTCCAGCCCTGCCCAGTTGAGGCCAGTGGTTTGCTTTCTCTCCTGGCTAGTCTCCAGCTGTAAATGAATCTGGATAAAGACAGGACTGGAGCCTGAATGTGGGGAAAGAAAGGGGGGGGCACAGGAATCTAGTCAACATTGCCTGATTCACAGGGGTGATGGCTCAATTGAGGAGGGATGAAAGTGAGAATAAGGAGAGCATCTGTGGGTACCAGGAGGTTTAGGGTGTCACAGACTTGTTTGGTAAAAATAAATACATAAATTAAATATTAAATGAAATATATTTTATCATATGCATGTATTAAATTACTATATATTATATTATATAGTTTACATATGTACTATATTTATACTAACTGTAAATATATATCAACATATTAAATAAATATAAATCAATAAACAAATATTTAGCCTGGCACATATCTGCACAGCAAAAGACTGTATTTCCCAGCCTACTTTACAGCTAGGTGCCTCCATATGTTTCTTTACGTTCTGGTCAATGATTTGTCAGCAGGAGTGTCTGGGCAAATTTCAGATCCTGCTCTTTAAGGGAAGGAGTAGATCTTCTCCTTCCGTATTCTCTCTTGCTGCTGGCTGGAATGTGGATGTGATGTTGGGGGCTGGAGCAGCCATTTTGAGCCATGAGATAAATGCCAGTCATTGCAGAAGGCAGCCCATCAGGGTAGAAGAAACATGGTTCTTTGTGAAGATGCCATGCCAATCTACTGAGACTTCTACAAGAGAGAGAAACACACTTCTATCTTGTTTAAGCCCTGATAATTTGGAGTCTCTCTATCATAGCAACCTAACCAATACCCTAATACAATACAATGTCTTTATCTGTGTGCTATTAATAATCAGAGCATGTCTGTGGTAAAAGCAGATCTTCGGGCATTCTCCAAAGGACTTCACTGACTTTTAACTCACTTTCTGCATCCTATCCTTTTAACTTCTCAGAAAGTGAGGATCAGTTATATAGTTAGGTTCCTGCCCTGAAAGTACTACATTATGACAGCACCAGGTTTTTTTTTTTTTCTTTTTAACTAGGTGTGACTGTAAATTGGAGATGACTTTTTAAATACATACCTAAGATGTTGTAGTTAATACTGCCTCTTCCAACCTAGTCACTTTGCAACTTGACATTCTTTTCTAGTGATGATGAAATTCTCAGCATCCAGTTGGAATTCATACAGTGATGCATATGCTTTAGAATAACCTCAGTGTCTGGAATATAAGTGATGGGTCTGATTTTTAGAAGCAGCCAGAGCCATTTAAGATCAAGACTGTTGACAAATAAGGTGACTAAGGAAGCTTGACAACACCTGTCTTGTTCAAAAATGAGGTGTGATTTAAAAGTAAGGAGGATTTACTTGTTTAGCCAATACACTAACTCTGAAAGTCATTTTAAAAAAGCAGATCCGAAGATGTTTAAAGTAATAATGGTGCTGTTAGAATGGTGCTCCCTCTCCCTCCATGGGATGACTTTGAAGGATGCTACAATAACAGATGTGTAAATTCTGAAATATATGGCTAAAATGAGGTTTATTATTTTCTAGTCACCACTTAGACATCTTTTAGTCATTTGTTTATGACAGTTTATAAATGAGAAAGAAGTCCATTTAAAATGTCCCCATGAGGACCTCAAGGTAAATAATAGGAATCGATCATTCATCAATCTGGCCTGGCCCTGGTCCACTGAAGAAAGTTCCTTCTTAAGTGCATTCAAAGCTCTCACGGTCCAGCCCTATTCAACCTGAGCAGCATCCTATCCGCTCCTCCCCGAGACGTTCCCATGCCCTACACCAGACTCAAGAGAGAGCCAATTTCCCCCAACAGGCTATGCACGTGGCTATTAACACCCAGCACATGCTATCCCTGGGCAGCCTTCTCCTCCTTCCCTAAGAATTAAACTTTCTTTGGCCTGAGTTTTCACTCCTTTATGTCATCATAAAGTTGCGTTATTCATTATTAGGGTCTCTACATAAGTAGCCAAATATATGGGTCTCTCTATATTTAGGTCAAGGAGCCTTCAGCAGGAGAACATGAATAATTAGGAGTGAGGCCATGAGACAGAGGAAGAAAAGCTCATAGGAACGGGCAGACAGCCTTTCAGATGAGAGGTGTGCGGAGTGATTGCCGCGAGGAATTGCTCAATAGGAAAGTTAGCCAACCTGAGGACGTTTCTAGGGGAAGAAAAGGGAAAATCGTATGGTTCTCTGCAAATTCTTAAAAATAAGGTAGATTCTTACTCATCTAGGGTGCTTACTCAGTATGAACACAGGAAGATTAAGGAATGAGTATGGCCTGTTTCTACTCTGTTTTTGGACATGAAGAATAACAACAACAACAAACACACACACACACACAAAAAACACTGGGTAGCTGGAACAACTGCAGAGGCCCCAACAATGATGGAGACTTTTTGGTGCGCCATAGTACAGGGGTCTCTTCCAAAGGGACTCAATCAACCCCAGTAGGCATCATTTTCTATGACTCAAGATGTCCTTTTTAGGAGTGCTTGTACTTTTTAATGCTTAGAGAAGTTTGTATTACTGATTCGGGAACACTGAGTTTTTCGGCTCCTGCAAAACTATTTTCAGGTTTATTTTCAAGTATATTCTTTACCTCGGGGGATCAAATCTTTTGGTTTCCAGTGAATATTGTGGTTGTACCTGTGGTTACCCACTGACTTCTCATCTGCCTAGCTTATCTGATAACAGGCACATGGGGAAAGAGTCTTTAATACCCCTCAAAAGGGGAAGATTGATAATTAGTTATTCACCGCATAGAATCAGGCCAGGCCAACTCGCTCCAAGAATAAAAGCAATCTGGGTATTGGACTTTGGGCTCCCTTTTCATTTGGGCATTACAGGCCTCATGAGGATGTATTCTTTCTGTATTTCTTCTTTATTTTTTATCAAAGAACAATTTATTTTTTAACCAGGTCAAAGCATTAGATACTGTAGAAGAGAAAGCAACTTCAACTTCTCTTAAACGGTGTCATTTTCATGACAGCTCGTAAATTTTGGCCCCCTATGGGTCCAGGGTCTGGGGGCATCCGCCCGGGGAGTTGGTGGATCCATCCCTCATGGCGCAGCAGCAAGGGGATCCTTTAGAAAAAGCAATGGGCGAAGTAACTGAAAGAGCGACGCAGAAAGCAACAGCCAGAAACGGCGGGGACGCGAGCGGCCCAGACAGGAAGGGAGGCGGTGGCGCAGCTCTGGTGCGCAGCGCGCCACAGCGACGGAACTTCTGCAAAAGCTGCCTGCTCGCGCGTTATCAGCGGCGCGCAGGCCTGTGGTTTTCTCGCTCTCGCAACCCTGCTTTAACTGCCGGTTTATTTTTCGACAAACAGGATGCCTCCATCTGAGGCTGTCAGCATCCCAGGCTCTTTGAAAGAAAAGAGGTAGAGCGGCCCCACCCTAGAGGCAAGGACCGGGGTCTGTGTCAAGAGGCTTCCCAGAGAAGTGAAAACTCTGCAGGTGCAGCCGCTGGGACAGCATCAAGAAGGGCAGGGTGGAGGGGCAGGGGGCGACGGGAGAGGGTGAAGCCCGCACCCTACCCCCACATGAAACTGATTCCACTGCCCCATCTCTGCAAGCGTTCTGAGGCAGAGAGGCCAACATTTCGGGGACAGCTTGGAGGCGGGAGATTTAGGACAGGGCTCCTTAAACTTTAATGTGTATGAAAATCAGGCAAATCACGCGGCTCTTGAGCAAATGGGGACGATGATTCAGCAGGTTTGGGCTGGGGCCTGAGATTCTGCACTTCTAACAAGTTCCCAGGTGGTGGTGATGCTGCCAGTCCAAAGACCACACTGTGAACAGCAAGGCGTCGGGACAGTCCGCTTTAGAGTAAAACCTAATAGATGTGCAAATATCTAAACCAAGATGTATTTATTCCTGAGGCCCTGGTTTAACAGGAGCCACCTTGCTAATGGAAAATGGAAAATGAAATTCCTTTAGGTTCCAAAGGGAAGGAAAGTTTGAAATGGTTAAGGTACTTAAAAAATCCCAGCTGGGAGTGGCCTTGGGGATTCAGGAGAGTTTAGGTTAGGTTCTGAGCCAAGAGATGGGGGAGGAAGGGTGAGATGTGGCAAATAAATGTAAACACACACACAAAAACCCCAGCCCGACCACAGGTTCTTTCCTATCAATGAAACATTTGCAACTTGCAGGTAGAACTCACACATGTCCACATTTTTCAGAAGTTGGATAGTTTTGTGTAATGGTACGGAATCTGGAGCCCATATTTGAATATTCTAGACCCAATGTTGTCTCAGACTGGCTTTAAGATCTTGTGGCCTACATTTAAAAATGCATGTTATTGAGTCATGTTTAATTAGTAATAGTATCTGAGAACTGAGAGACTAAGAAATCCATGGTATGTGAATAAAATCTCCAGACAGTAGCTAGAACACAGAGGTCCCTCCAGAGGCAGTGCTAGTTGTCAGCTGTAAAAATAGGTTCTGCTCAGTTTTGCTTAGGCCTGAAGTTTCCTGAAGATTTCATTTAGACTTCATCAAAACCAGTCAAAGACTTCCTGTTACAGAAAGGTTCTCAAAGTATGGCTGGGACTACAGGGCTATTAAGATGCAGATTCTTGGGCCTCTCTGCCTGACTCATCATGGTTTCTCAGGGTGGGTGCCAGGAACCTACATTTTAACAAACGCTGTGAGGATTCTTATGTACTGCCAAGTTTAGGAGTCTCTGGTCTGCAGGTTTAAGTCCAGCCTTCTCACTGCAGCATTCAAAGACCTGACTTCAATTTTGCTGTTCACAGGCGAGCCTCAGTGACTTCTTTACTGCCCCTGAGCATTCGTGGAGCCACCTGGCTGCCTCATTCATTTCTTCTCCTTTGTCTTCCCCATCCCTGGAATAAAATGACTTCCATCTTCCTTTCCGAACCCTCTTCAGATCACGGCTTCCCATTCAGCAAGCAGTTACTTTCCTGGTCCACCACTGCTGTGGTATTGATGATAGCCTACTCGATTCTCATTTTGTTGACTGAGTATTTCTCATGCTTAGGCTTTGTCTCCTTGACCAGACCGTAAGTTATCTGAAACCGTTTCACGCTATATAATCTTTATGTTCAAGACTGCTTTCGAACACAGTGTCATGTCCACATGGATCATTCAGGAAATTTACTGATGGCTTATCTATCACCAACATGTTTTACAGAGTGTTATTAAGCAGGGACACTCTCTATGGGTCTAGGATCAGAAGAAGCTGGGAAGGGAAATGGGGTAGTGGTGAGAGTGTCATGATAATCTGGTTATACGGTCATCAAAGACACAGAGGAAGTGGGAAAAAGGGAACGCAGACCCCCCGCTCATCTGTCTGCAGTGTGAATTGGAGAGGGGGTTCCTTTTTGTTTAATATAGTCAATTTTCCACTTGAAATTGAGGTCACCAAACCTATGAACCAAACGATGGATGCTTGCCCTTCACTCTCACTGCCTAGTGATGGAGCTCTTGGTGGCTTCTCTCTGCTCCGGCTGGCTTCCCTTCTTCCTTTCTGCCTGATGGGTTGTCAACTCAAATGCCCAGCTCTCAGCTCAAGTTAAAGGAAATTTCAAGTGTATTACATATAATGAAGCAGATTGAAAGAACGGTAGTATGCTAGTAAGTTAGCTTCACATGGTTTAATGGAAAGCAATCAACACACCTCAGTTCTGATCCTGACACAGCTAGCATCACTGGCCATGTCACCTTAGTTTTCTTGCTTAGCCTTTCTGAGCTTCAAAATTTTTGTTATCTAAACTCTGAGCCTGAGCCTCATTGTTTTCATTAACAGAACCAGCATAACAATGTTGGCTTCTAAGGCATTGGACAGGTGAGTGGGGTAGGAATGGAGACCACGTGAAAGAGCCTGGCACACAGTTGGTGCTGGCAACCTCCAGGGCCCCAGCCCTTGGCGAGGTTTCTTTTTGGAGAAATGCTTCCTAGTGTTCCTAGCCATCCCCTGCTTCCAGCACCTTCACTACTTTCCCAATCACAGGCCTACTGCTCTTCCTGGTCCAGCTTGCTGGTCCTAGTGCTTAGCTTCTCTCTTAAGGGGATCTTTTGACCTCTGTAGGAATTTCTTCCCTCTTGGGCTTCAGGCATATTTCTATTGGTCACCTGGCACCCTCCTCACCACTTCAGTGGTGCCCCCAACTCTGCTTCTAGGACTCTGGCAAGTCCTACTCTCCTCTCCTCAACCTTTAACCTGTGATATGGTGGGTCTGTCTCCAGCCCTGACTCTTTAGGCTGGGTTCTCTTGTGCTCTGTCAGTCTTCTTCCTTTCCCTCTGACACTCAAAATCCTTAGAGAGTCTTCATACCATAGGTTTAAGGTGATAGCTTCCTCCTTCGAATGATACAGCAATTAGTATCCCCTTTTATCATGCTAAGTTACCCATCATAGATACCGGACCATGAAAGGCCTCGAAGATCCCCAAGTGATTATGGCCACCTTAGCTTCTCAGACCCTTCAGATGCTCTGTCTCCTATTTGACATGTACTTGCGTTCTGCTCTGAAGACCTGCACAATTGCTTTCCCATTTTTTTTGCTGCTGTTGTTGGTGGTGGCGGGGGGTAGGGGGCACTTTCCAGAAGGTAAAACACCAAAAGTAGAAGGACAGAAACACATCTCTACAACCACAATCCTGGTGATAGTACGAGGTTGGATTTGTCAACCTTGTCACTATCACATTTCTGTTCCGTGCATTGTGGGCTATTTGGTAGCATCTTTGGCATCTGCCTACTGGATGCTAGTACAGTCCCCTCTACCCCCTGAGTTGTGACAACTAGAAATGTCTCCAGACTGTGCCAAATGACCCCCTTACTCCTCACACTGCCTCCTTCTTCCAGTTAAAACCACTGGTGAGGCCGGGCGCGGTGGCTCTTGCCTGTAATCCCAGCACTTTGGGAGGCTGAGGCGGGCAGATCACAAGGTCAGAAGATCGAGACCATCCTGGCTAACACGGTGAAACCCCGTCTCTACTAAAAATACAAAAAATTAGCCAGGAGCGGTGGCAGGCGCCTGTAGTCCCAGCTACTCGGGAGGGTGAGGCAGGAGAATGGCGTGAACCGGGGAGGCAGAGCTTGCAGTGAGCCAAGATCGCACCACTGCACTCCAGTCTGGGTGACAGAGCAAGACTCTGTCTCAAAAAAAACAAAAAAAAACAAAAAACAAAAAACAAACCAAAAAAAAAAAAACCACTGGTATAAGATATTTCAAGGTGACAAGCACGGAGAAGAAGAGAAAAGTAATAAGGAAAATCTAAACCGGCAAGATCAATAAATATGGTCTAAATAAATGAAAAAGGAGATTGACTAAATAGACCCATGGGAAATGAAACCAGGAGATAAAATCTCAAAGAAAAGTATAAAAATTGCAAAGATAAGAGGGCATAAAATCAGCTCAAAATGGATTAAAGACTTAAACCTAAAACCTGAAACTATAAAACTACTGGAAGAAAACATAGGGCCGAAGCTTCTTACCATTGGTCTGGGCAAAGATTGTTTTGAATATGATCTCAAAGCATACGCAACAAAAACAACAGTAGACAAGTGGGATTGTTTCAAAATAAAAAGCTTATGCACAGAAAAGGAAACATTCAACAGAATAAAGACACAACCTACAGAATGGGAAAGAGTACTGGCAAATCATAGCATTTGATAAGGTATTAATTGCCAAACTACATAAAGAACTCAAACAACTCAACAGAAAGAAAACAAATAATGTGATTTAAAAACTGGGCAGAGGACTTGAAGAAAACATTTCTCAGAAGAAGGTACACACATGGCCAGTAAGTATAAAAAAAAACTCAACATCACTCCTTATCATACAAATTAAAACCACAGTAAGCTATCACCTCACACCTGTTAGGAAAGCTTTTCTCAAAAAGTCAAGAGATGGCCAGGTGCGGTGGCTCACATCTTTAATCCCAGCACTTTGGGAGGCCGTGGCAGGCAGATCACCTGAGGTCGGGAGTTCAAGACCTGCCTGATCAACATGGAGAGACTGCGTCTCTACTAAAAATACAAAATTAGCTGGGCATGGTGGCGCACACCTGTAATCCCAGCTACTCCGGAGGCTGAGGCAGGAGAATCGCTTGAACCTAGGAGGCGGAGGTTGCAGTGAGCCAAGATCGTGCCATTGCACCCCAGCCTAGGCAACGGAGTGAAACTCCGTCTCAAAAAAAAAAAAGGTCAAAAGATAACAAGTATTCATGAGGTTGCGGAGAAAGGGAGCTCTCTTGGTGGGAATGTAAAATAGTACAGCCATTATGGAAAACTGTATGGAGGTTTCCCCCAAAATTAAAAATAGAACTACTTTATGATCCAGAAATCTTATTTCTTGGTATATATCCAAAGGAAATGAAGTCAGTATGTCGAAGAGATCTCTGCACAGACATGTTCATGGTGGCACTATTCATAATAGCCAAGATAAAGAATCAGCCAAAGTGTCCATTGACAGATGATTGAATAAAGAAACTGTGATGAACATATACACAATGGAGTACTATTCAGCCTTAAAAAAGAGAAACCCTGTCGTTTGCAGCAACATAGATGAACTTGGAGTACATTACACTAAATAAAATAAGCCAGGCACAGAAGGACAAGCACTGCATCGTCTTATTTATATGTGGAATCCTAAAAACTTAAATCTAAAAAGGCTGTACATTAAAAGTACCTACCACTTTTATCTGTCCATGAAAATATTTTTAAAAAATAAGTTATTATTTGGGTGGAGGATCCACTAAGGAACATTCCTGAATGGAACAGAGAATGAACCTCAACACAGATGGAATCTGTCTTAGATGTGGATGTGGCTATGGGCACAGATGGGTGCTTCTAAGTGACTGGGGGCCAAGCCTGGCTGAGAAGCCTTTGGGTACAGAGGGGCTTTTGGGGAATGATCAGGGGTGATCAGGAGCACCAGCGCCTACAGATTGTTTGACAGATGCCAGCAGCCTTGAAATGGAAAAGGAATACACACACATACGTCATATCACCTCTAAACATTTCACTGAAGGAGATTTTCCCATAAATAGAAAGATATGGAGAAACGGTACTGAGAACAAAGCTGGATAAGCGGGACAATCCGTGCCCTCACTCAGTTTCCTGAAATGTCACTGAAATAGGTGAGACTTAGAACTGAATGAAGTCTACTGTAAGTTATTTACCAAACCTCTTCTGTTATCCTACTAGTTACCTTTTTTTGAAGAGGAAAAATAGGAGTTGAGTTTTTCCATTAAGAAAGTCTATTGAAGCTGATAAAGTGGAAAAGAGGGCATCCTTTCTGTTCTTTGATTGATGTCCTATAAGTAACCCAATGGGAAAGGGACCAGACTTTATAATCAGTCCCGTGACTATGAATCCTCTTGGTCATAGAGATTTGTTTTCCACACAGGTACTCAATTTAAAGCATGAGCCAATCAGCTCTTGGGCAGTAAGAAGTCCCTTGACTGTGGTGTTTCTCACATGCTTCTCCTTGCACCCTCATCCAGCTTCCCACAAGGGACACCTACATGACTTCCAGCCTGGCACCCTTTGGACAGAACTGGAACCAGCTCCATGTTGCCTGCTCCTCTCTGCTCTGATACTCCCACATACAGCTTCTTACCCTTAGCTGATCACAGGAGTTAAGGGGAACCAAGTTTGGGTGGAAATCCCAGTTACTTGCTTCCTGCTGTGGTTGTATGTGAGAGGAGAGCAATGTGGCCTCTTCCGCTTGTACCCACTGGGGTTTTTACACATAAGCAAGCCATAAGCACAGGACTGGTGAAGCTCCATCCATCCATTGGTCCATCTATCTATTTGTCCATCCATCCCTCCCTCCCTCCCTCCCTCTGTCATTCATCCATCCATCTATCCATCCATTCATTCAACTACCTGTCTGTCCATCCATTCATTTCCATTCATCCTTCTATCTATCCATCAATTTGTCCATCTCTCCATCTGCTGATGCATTCATTTATTCATTCATTCATTCATCTATCTGTCCATCCATGCATTTGCCCATTCATTTATCCATCCAACATTTCTTGGGTGCCCAAAATCTGCCAGTTTCTGTGTTTGGAGAGGTAAGTGACATATGGGCCATCTCTCAAATTGCTCAGAGTCTCTGAAAGAATACACTCATAAACAGAAAAGCTGGAATTAAGTTTTGGTAAAAGCTTTCATGGACACATAAACCAAATAAACCAGAGCAAGAAGAAGAACGTGATCCTTTGCATGAGCTCCCAATGGGCATCCTAGAAGACATGGTCATCAGAGTGTCAGCCTGGAAGTACTACTGCTTCAGGGAGCAAACGTGGATGAAGTGTGTCCATCCATGTCTGTGATGGGGATGTGGGATTCCTGTTCTCTGTCCCTCTAACACCTCATGCAGACACGTATCCCAACTCTCATAACCTGTGCAATGACTTCTCTTGCTGAACAGCAGCCTTGTCAGCTGCCTTTAATGACTACTACCAGCAATTTCAGGAGAAATTCAAGTTGTTCAAATAAGCATGGAGAAGTGACCTCCCAGAGAGGATTTGAAAATAACACATAGAAAAATGAAACTAAATATGCACTGGGATTTCTGAAACTTTTGACTAAATGTATTATCTATAGGTCCTTGAAATCTATCATTATCTTGTCTTGTAGGTTACTTTCCTCCTAGATTTTTAAAGTCATCAAAGAAATACTGATGATCCCCACTAGGAAAAGAGAAGGAAAATGAGTTATTCAAAATCAGGTACTGGGAGGACTCAGAATTACAGCACTATGTACTGACAATAATTTTAAAAGAGTTAAGGGCTCTTTGATTACCAAATCATTGTCCTACTTCCTATGACATCTATAACTAGAGACCAAGATAACTCATTTTAAGTTTATTTCACAGGATAAGAGTACCAAAGTCACACCCTCTCTAGAAGGCCTTCTCTTGAAAAATGCACAGCTTATTGGTCAGGCACCCAGACTTCAAAACCAGACTAGGACTGAGTGCAGCCCTGCCATTTCCCAGCTGTGTGACCTTGGATGAATTATCTGGCCACTCTATAGCCCAGTCATCAGTCTGTAAAATTAGGGAGAGTAATTATCTCCACTGTGTAGATAACAGAGATGGCAAGCCTTTGTTGCCCCAGCAGGCCAGAGTCATGGCTGCCTTTTCTTCTCTGCTCTTTGCTTTGGGGACATGGCTGATGGTCTTAATTTCATGCCCTTGCACACTATCAGTTTTTGTGGACATCTGTAGCCAGCATTAGGGGGCTGGGGTCGGGCAGAGGTCAAATTAGGTGTGTGTGAGGCAAACATGCTAAAGATGGTCAAACCTGCCACATCATTTCATTTATTTGTGGGAAGCAGCAACAATACATTGGTTTCTAAGGTCTTTCTGGAGCTATGGTTCTCCAAAAAACACTCCAGATTTTAAGCCTCAGGGGTCATCTGGCAATGTCTGGAGATACATTTGGTTGTGGCAACATGAGGAGGGAAGAGTTGTCACTAGTGTCTAGTGGGTGTGGATCAGGGATGCTGCTTAGCCACCTACAGCACACAGGGCAGTCCCCTCAACAGAGAATGATTTGGTTGCAAATGTCAACTGTGGCGAGGTCAGGAAACCCCGCGAGCAGAGGCCAGATCCTCAGCCTGCATGATGCCTTTTACCTTGAACATGGGAGCTGAGTAACCTCAGCCACCAGCTCTCTCATTTTACCAGAGAGATGTACAGGAGGAAGATCAGGGTACAATGGCACATCGACCAGGGCCGAGACCCCCACTCAGCCTGAGTCTGTTCCTGTTATACTCCCCACCTCATCTCCAGCTTCAGCCGTTTCCTGCCAGGAGTGAACAGATCCAATGTACAAGGATGCATTAGTGACCACGCGCACTCACTAGGATGACACACTTGGAGTTCACTTGTTAGATTTGGTTTGCGTAGTGTGTAAGGAAGAAAATGGGAAAATCCAGTCAAATAGTGTCTAATTTAAAATGCAAATCAGGGTAGAAAGGAAAAGCCTATGATGATAGCGACCATGTATCAGACAGCATTCTGTGTATTTCTGATTCAGTGTTCGCAAGAACCACACAGGTAATCATCATCGTCATCACACTGAATAGATGAGGAAAGGGAGGAACAGAAAGGGTGAGTAGCCTGTTCAAGGTGACTCAGTGGGAAAGGACAGAGCTGGCATTTGAACACAGACTCTCAGACCACACAGGCTGCACCTGTAAAACTCCCCTCCCCCCACTCCATCACATCACAGAGAGGCCAGATGGGAGCAGGAAAGCCAAAGAGAATCTGGACTCCAACCAGGTTCTGCCTCCTACAAGCCAT
This sequence comes from Rhinopithecus bieti, assembly GCF_001698545.2. Taxonomy (NCBI): domain Eukaryota; kingdom Metazoa; phylum Chordata; class Mammalia; order Primates; family Cercopithecidae; genus Rhinopithecus; species Rhinopithecus bieti. The sequence goes on from NW_016807866.1 coordinate 4,423,692, forward strand.
GTGGCCTGGGCTGCTTTTGTAACCTGGTTTTTGCTTCATTTTATTTTTGATTTTTAGCCAGTGGGAATTAGCAGCTGTGCCACTATGGTAAGGTTTTTGATTAAAAGAGACGATGGAGGTAGCGTGCCTGACACCACTGCAAGTGAATGTTATTTGTTCTCATTATTCATAAGCCACAATGAAACGGAATCATCTCATAACTTTAGGGGGTCAGCCAGAATTGTTCACGACAACAGTGTGGAGGACACGGGATGGCATTGAGGGTTCCTCCCTCTCCCTCGTTTGACGTGGGCTCCAGATTGAGAACCCATGTGGGGCACAGGTGGGGGTTGTCCAGGCTCATTGCAGGTCTCTCTCTACTTTCTGCTCCTTCAGGTCATGTGGTTGTGATTGAAAAGAGGAATAGAGAGATGTGAAGTGGCTGTTTAAAACAACTCCAACTGCTTCCGTGTAAATGATATGTTTGATCCTGAACTGAGAGGGTTGAGGGTCGGGAACCCTGGGCCTCCCCAGAGGCTGCTGTGGGTCTGGGAGCCAGGAATCCTCAGGAAGAACCCAAGTTGGGTCTGAAGGTGACAGTAGAGGCCACTATCCCTGAGGGAAGACAGAAGAGGGAGCAGGGAGCAGCTGGGCCGCCGAGCCCTGCTGTGTGTGCACACAGTGCCAAATAAGCCTGAAGAAGCACAACAAATCACAAGGATGCCCAGAATATGATCTCTAGTTTATAGCATGAAATTTTTACTTTCCTGTTAATTGTACGTTCTGTATAAGAAAAGCAGGTTCCTTTCCTAAGGAGCTTTATGATTTTATTTCATTATTATTTTTTACTGGGGAGAATAATTAGCTTGCACATCTTTTAATTTGTCCTGTTAAGATGTTTGCACAGCAGCCGTGAGAGGCTGGCCAGCCCCCTGCATTTCCATTGATCAGAGCACTCACATGGCTGGCTGTGAGCAGGCTTTTGGGGGAGAAAGTCATTTATGATTGCATCCTTCAGCATGCCGAACCCCTCCAGAAAGGGAAGGAACTTTCTGTGACTCAGAAGTAGCTTTTTGTAGTATAATCAGAGGAGAAATGCCTTTTATACAATAAAGGTGAAGCGGGAAAAAAAGGGGAAACCGCCCCCCCCCACCCAACTTGACAAAAGGAATTGTCATGATGGCAGAGGACTGGTGACATGGACTTTTTGAAATGACAAATGTCTCTGCAGAAAGGCCATTCTCAAAGGCCAACCAGTAGGCGTGTGCATCTCAACTCTTGTTATACCACTGACACTTAGTGGTATGAGGTCCTGTTTACAGGAGTGACTGAGGCCACTGCTTGCTGTCACAGCTGAAACAACTGCTTCTGGGTACAATTTTTATTTTAACCTCAGGAATAAGTGGATGGGAAGTGCTTGGGGCAAGCCTCATGGAAAACCCTGGCCAGGGTCAGTCAGGGTTAGGGTGGTCCACCCCTGAAGGAGGGACTCAGATGGCAGGCCCCTGATTGCTGGGCACATCATTCTGTGGTTTCTTATGTACATGTGCTCCACAGCCTGGACTGGGATAGGGCAAGTGATGCACTTGGGACACAAAATTCAAGGTGGTGCTCTCTCAAGCCTGTGAAAATGCAAGGTCAGCCTTGTACAACAATGGAAGCAAGTGTCGCCTTAAGTTTTTCATGAGAAGTGCCTAATTTACATCACCCTGATGTCACCTCTGATGGATTCTCAGATTGATAAATGAAAACAACTGGTCGGTCAGGAAGAAGACATAGCAGCGGTTTCTCCCCACCCCTGCGTGTCACCATCATCTTGGGAACAAGTTTGAGCACCCCTGGCTTAAAGGCCTATTTCTTTTGGGCTCTCTGGGAACCACCTGAACATCTCTCTCAGCTCTGACGGGAGAAACATGTGGGCAGGAGAGGTCTGGATACCAATGGTGGGGCCATAAAACCACCAAATGCATCCAGAGTCAGAAAAGCAGACCAGGATGGTGGCCAGTGCCCCAGCTTGGTGCCACCCCACAGCGTCACCCCGTCCATGGGGCCTTGGCAAGGCTTTCACTCTGTAAGGCTAAGCTCCCTCATGTGCCAAACAGATATTCTCAACACCCACCTGTCCGCTCCACGGGCAGACAGACAGTGGGCTCTGCTGCAGGAACCGCCTCCGTTTGGACCCCACCTGCACCTTTCCCAGCAGCGTAACCACAAGCAGGTCACCCAACCTTGGCCGGCCACGCTTCCCCTCCATTAAGTGGGATTAATAATGAGAGCAACTACTCACAGGGTTTTGCCAAAATTTTAATGCAGTAAGGCAAGAAAATGCTTGGAACGGTGCAAGTGCCTTGCGCATAGCATATGCTCAATAAATGCTAGCTGTTATTACTATCAGTTTTAATGTTCATAAACTCAACCTTCTGCCAAAGAGCACCAAGATCATTTCTGCACTGCTACATGATGAGAGAGGCAGACATTTCTTTTTTTTTTTTTTTTTTTATCTTCATACATGCCCGGTTCCTGGAACAGCTTTGGGGCCATGTTCTTGAGGTTGGTGGAGATAGCTTTCCTGTCCCTAGCCTCCCTTCAGTGGCATTTTCAGAGTTACGTTTTACTTATTGACTTCCTCTATGTGTCCATTGCTTTATACATATTATCTCAAATCCTCTTGACAACCATGAAAAGTAGGGCTCATTCCCTTTGTTTACAGATGAGAAACTTGGGGCTCTGTGAGGTTCGATAAATGGCTGAAGTTCACACAGGTGGTGGATGCTGGGGACAGGGAGAAACCAACTCCTCAATTCTAAAGCCCACAGGCTTCCTGCTCCCCCACCCCACCCCTGTGCTTAGGCCTGTCTTCCTCCTGACCTCCCTATCAAAGGCAACTCGTGATAAAGAAAACATGATTCCTCCAGGAGCTGAGTGGAGTTTACACTTCAACATGGACTGAAGCCTCCAGGGTAAGAAATAAAGATCTGCAGAGAGAAGCTACGTCCTGGTGAGCAGAGACACGACATTTGTTGGTATCTAGGAATTTTTTGATTCAAATTGGGGTGCCCATGGAGGGGTAGGAAAAACAACTAGTGCTTTTAAAATTTCATTTTAATTTCCATTTGGAGGATGTATTTCATAATACACATACTGTAATTATATCAATACAGGAGTACAGCATATAATTTATAAGGAAATAACCATGCATAGATAGTGGGGCATGTGAAACCATATTTACTGATAGGTGGCAAGATCAAGAGTCTGGAAATGGCTGATGTTGAGCATTTCAGCAGTTTATGCTACACCTAGAGAAAGTTTCCTTGAATTCAGCACATCCTGGGGAGAAGTCCCAATGGATTCCCTAAGCATGTGAATTTTGAATGCTGGCCTCTGTGTGTGTGTGTGTGCGTGTGTGTGTGTGTGTGTGTGTGTGAGAGAGAGAGAGAGAGAGAGAGAGGGACCTTTATTTCTCCTGAGGCCACTTCTGAGCTTTGAATCAGGAGTGATGTGATCTTATATATCCCTGATGGGAATTATAGTTTGGGTTCCAATTTTTATACAAAGATGAAATCTCCCACTTCCAAGGGCTCCTTCCAGAGCTGAAGCCTGGCAGCCTTGACCAAGGCCATCTCTGAACCCTCTGCATGGAGGTGCACATTGGCTGTTGTGTTCATCCAGATTTTGCCCTAGACCCTCATCAAAACCAACCTGGTTAATTGTAACATTGCCGAAGGAGCCAGGTGCGCAGGCACATGGCGGGTGCTTAACCAAGGTGGTGCTGGATTTGGGGTAAGAGAACATCCAAAGGGCAGCAGGGGCCGGTTACTCCTATGGCAACTGCATTTCTAACACAGCTTAAGGATGTTCTTAATGACTTGGGGATTCATATACATTGCCCTGCCTAATGAGTTCACAAGGTGAAGGGATTTAACATGCAAAGGATTGTGGTATCTGAGCAATGCAAAGGGGAACTGAGGAGGATTAGGAGAAGTGTCTGCTAGTTATGTGGATGCTTGAATGGAATCCACCTCATAAATTCAGTGTCTGCAAAACTGTGGGTAACAGGAGCTGAGAAGACCTGGTTTCTCATTCTGACTCAGGCACCAACCAGCTGTGGAACCCTGGGCCAGTGAACCTCTCTGGTGCCCTAAGGTAGAGAAATGTATAAAAATCACTCCAGCCAAATATTCTGCTCTTCCTTTCTAGCAGTTTAAAAATATTTGTAATTATAGTTTTAACAAATAAATAGTTACATAATTTTAGATGCCAACTGAAACGATATAGAACTACATATATATAACTCTCTATATAACTTTATAACACAGCACATAAAACTTACAAAGCATCATGTAGACCAATGTCTTATGGTTCATATGTCTCATGGTTCATTTATTTTTTAAACAGATTTATTCACATCTGTAATACAATTATTTCTTTGTTTTGAATACAACCTGGAGGGAAGCATATGGGAGACACAGTCTTAAAAAAAAAAAAAAATGAAGTAATGATATGGAATGATTGACAGTTAGATAGAATTTTCATTGTCGGCACTTTTACTTCTTTATATGACCCTGCACCTTTCACAGTGCTAATATTTGTTTAAGGTTGCTTAACGTTGTTCCTCTCCTCTAGAACTCCGGAAGTAAAAGCCATTCTGATCTTTAGAAACAGTAGAATCAATAACAATAAATAATAATAAAATAGCAGCCTGAGTTTCTGTTCCTACCTGTCGATGCCTAAATAATTGCATTTTCACCCATTCACCCATTCGTTACACGAAAGGGGCTGGGATAAGAGAGAAGACTCCTGAAGAGGAGAACTACTTTTTCTCCTCCTTTTAGTTCCTCCCTATTCTTGCATGGGTTTTATACACATATGTGGTTTCAGATTTTATGAATTCTATACTTTCAAAGTGGGCGAATGTCAAGTTCAGCTGTGACTGTTAGCGAGCTGGATGAAGCTGCCCAGATGCAGCCTGCAGATGGTATGGAATGAGGGAGGGGCTCGGTGCACAGAGTTCAAAGGGCAAACAGAAGCTGTGTAAGAAAGTGCAGCAAACTGTGGTTGGTGTTAAAACTGCTTCTGGAAAAAATGGCACCAAAACCAATATATCTTAGTTAACCTAAATTATCTTTTGCACATTCTGGGGGCATTAATAAGAAACAAACATTGATAGCTACATATATTACAAAATTTTGCACAGAAAAAGGGAAAGTGCTTCTCTCTTGAGCAATGAGTGCCACTCTGACATTTTTAGTCTTCCTTAAAAATCTTACCCATGATGGGCCAGGCGCAGTGGCTCACACCTGTAATCCCAGCACTTTGGGAGGCTGAGGTGGGTGGATCACCAGGTCAGGAGATTGAGACCACCCTGGCTAACACAGTGAAACCCCATGTCTACTAAATATACAAAATTGGCTGGGCGTGGTGGCACGTGCCTGCCTGTAATCCCAGCTACTCAGGAGGCTGAGGCAGGAGAATGGCTGAACCCGGGAGGTGGAGATTGCAGTGAGCTGAGGTAGGGCCACTGCACTCCAGCCTGGTGACAGAGTTAGACTCCATCTAAAACAAAACAAAACGAAAACAAAACAAAACCCCACAACAAAACTCACCCACGATGGAATGTGACTATGGAATACCCAGCGGTGTGTTCAGAGTTCTGACTTCTGTTTGTTCTTTTTAACATACCCCGCCCCCGAATCTGGCAAGCTAACTGCTGCAAGATTTTTTGGTTCTTTCTTTAGGATCTACTAACAACAAAAAACATATATATGAAAACCTACACATTTTCCTTCAGAAGTATATGAGAGCTGATCAAGACCAATATATCTCCCAAGGGGAAGAGATGACAGAGGCTGCTCTGTGGTGTTGCTCTCAGGCTATATTTGATTTATTGCTCAAATCTTATTGTTTCATTCTCCACCCAAGACTAGCAAAGTTTTTTTGAGAAGTCACAGTCTCTACAGAGGGTATTCGAACGCCCAGGAGCAAAAGTTGGATGTTGGCAAAGAAAGTAAAAGTAGAATCTTTGCCACATGTTGGAGCTGCATAGTTCTCTTTCCCAATGGACATGTTTCAAGACTGAACATGTTGAGTATTTGATTTAGAATCAATTTAACATGAACTTCGCATTTACGCAAAGCAGCATCAGTCTTGAAATCAGCAGAGCCATCGAGCAAGCCCAACTAGCAAACTGAGATTTCTATTTGTGATGACTTTTTCCATTTGGGGCCCCAAAAATGTCTTGGGGAACTCACTGCTTAAAAAGAAGTCCATCAAAAAACAGACACATATGGACCATGGAATGGGAGGGCAGTGCTGCATACAAAATCAACAATTCTCTAAATGAACACCGATCTTGCAGAAAAACAAAATGAAAGCAAAACAAAAGAAATTTCTAATTTCAAGAGAAAACTGAATAACGACTTTCTTTTCATTCATCCTTTCTTTCTTTCTTTTCCTTTTTTTTTTTTTTAATGAAGCAATGACTTTCTCAGGCAGAAAGATTTGCATCCATGCAGAGGAAACAGACAGGGCCAGTAATTACAAAGCAAAAAGCATCTGTAACTTGCAGAAAGTCAACGTATGAATAAGTGTTTATAGCCAGATAGAGGGCAATTATCTGGTTATCTGTTTTTCATATTTCTATCAGAGATAAAATCATCTTTAGGGAAATTTGTGGAGGAGTCATTTTGAAAAGAAAGTTTCCCTCTTTTTTGTTAGGAAAAGAATTCTCTTAAAAATTAAAAACAGTTTTGGGAGGGCTGGGTGATGGGAGTTTTGAGAATTTAAAAGAGTGAGGAAGATGGCGTGGTGGGAAGCAACTATTTCCAGCTGCATCTATCACCCTCACAGCAAGGTGCAGTGGCTCTGATGCAAGCAACATTCCCATAGATACAGGCTGCCTGGTTTTCTGTTGCTCATTCTAAGGTGAGGAGAGGCTCAAGTGTGATTTGGGGCTTTGACACTGAAAAAAGGTGTGAACTTCGATCCATTTAACCAGCCTCCTGCCCCACCTCATCCCTTCTCCTATCCATTTTGCTTTCAGTGGGTCAAGAATAAATATTCACCCTTGGCATCCATCTGCAAATTCCAAGAGGGACTGAAGGAAGGACTTAAAGTTTCTCTGCATGTGTTTCCAAAGCCCAGCTGGCACAGAAAACAAATGATACAAAATATGGCTGAGAAAGCACAGCTTATCTTTGTCACCAGGTCTGGCAGATACGGCTCTGGGCTCACAAGACATCTGCTCCCAGCCACCTTCCTCTCTGCTTCCCTCCACTCTCCAGGCTGGAAAGTGACAATTCCATTGTCCTCAGTTCCCTCCAGCCAGAGGCTTGTGACCTCATTGTGGCCTAAGCAATATGTCAGCAAAAGTTTGCAGAGAAGGGCTTCCCTTCCTGAATAAAAATACCAGGCCCCACAAGAAGGAGTTGAGGCCTCCCATGTCCTTTCGGCCTGGACAGATCAGAGGTGCAGGCCATCGCTCCCTGGCCTCAGCATGGTGGGCCCAAAACATAGGAGTGTCCTGCGCCCCACCGTATCAGCCTGGACTGCTCACTTCAGAACTCTTGTACACCACACAGACCAGTGCCCGTCTGCTCAAGCCACTGTGCTCAGCTTTTCCCTATGTGCAGGCAAACATAATTTTCATGGGTAAACCTAAGCAAGAGCTTCACTCTCTTTCTGTCATTGCAATAAAATACATAATTTCTGTCATGTTTCGGATTTAGTGTTTATTCCTCCACCTTGGCTCCTTTCTGGCATCATTACTCAGTGTCATTGCAAGATGGGGGAGGGAGAGAAAGAGAGAGATTCAGAGAGCAAAGAGAGCACAGGACGTGTCTCCCCAGCAAAGAGTGAAGCCTGTGCAAGTGAGAGGAGTGTGTCTGAGCTTATTCTCCCAGCATGTTGAAGACGACAGGAGGTTTTGAGCCCTGTTTTGTGTTCAGGAGCCAGCCTGTGGTCTCTTAAAGCACTCCCTGATTGTGTTCATGGTCAGCAAAGATCTCAAAGGAAATGCTCCCTTTTTAACCACTCCAGGACATCCTAGTTATTATATTTTTTGAGGGGGAAAAGGCCAAAAAAGACATAACTCTTCGGCTTGGCTGGAGGCTTAGCGAAAAGGCTAAAGAAGGGGACTAGTGGCATCTGACGGGGAGGAACAGAGGAGGCCGAGAAACAAGAGTTGCAGAAAAAGTGTTTTGTACATTGTAATGTCTATTCAGGCACCAGAGTAGCTTCTGAAGATTTCTTGAAAAATGGGAGTTGGAGAAAACAATTGCAAAAATGAGGGAAAGTATCTTGCATGTGTGAAGTGATAGGAGAACTATTTTCTAACAGAAAATAAAATATTTTTAAGTGGCTTTGTGTTGTTAAGAAGATTTGTGATGTGTTTTACGGTACCTCTTTCCGATGCATGTAAAGATTTCCAACAGGAACTTGGTAATTTGGATGCAAGCTTGTCTAGAATATTATTAGCCCATTTTGCAGAACTCAAATGAGACACAAAGACATCTATTGACTCATCTAGGTCACTAGGAAGTTACCTGAGAAACTGAAAATTTGCTTGAGTTTCCTGTGTGGGCCTCCTCTGCTGCCTCCAACAAGACAAGCCATCAAAGCTACCTTCATGTCTGGGCTTTGACAAGAAACATGATCACAAGTGTCCCCAAGGAGCAGGGGAAATGGGAGGCTCTCAGAGGCCCAGAGAACCTGCTCATAGTTACACAGGAAAAATGGCTTTTTCCTTAAGAAGACGCTTGGAGAAAATAAAGCTACACCAGCAGTCTCAATGAAGAGAGATATCTCTGTTGTCCTTGTGTGTTCAGACCAAAGACTTAGCATGACATCGTGCCCCAACTAGCCTCTGTATTTAAAATCAAAACTTGTTAAGTTGAATTTCATAAAGGGCTCTTGCTCTTTCTCCACAAGGAAGGGAGGCTGACCTGCTGTTGAAAAGCCCTTAGGGTGAGTTACCCACCGCCATCCTTGCCCATGTGGGATCCTGCAGCTCTAACTTTGCCCAGGCTGTACTCTCAGCCTAGATCACTCTTCCTTCTTTTCTTTGTTCCCACCTTCCCCTCCTCCAACTCCTGTGCCCGTCTCTCCAGCGAGCCTCCTGTAATGTCCTCCAGGACATTGTGACCTCTCCCTCCCTAGAGCAGACAGGGGTTGACTGGCTGCCATCTTAGATAACTGAACATTGATAGCCACCATTCAGATTTATTGCTTACTTTATATGGCTGGGCAAAGCACCTTACACAGATTAATTCGGACCGCACAGCTACCTTAATAACAGGTACTATTGCTACCCTTACTCTGCAGATGAGGAAACTAAGGCTCAAGAGAGAAGTTCTATATGCTATTTGATGAAAGTCAGAAAAAAGTAAAGAAAGAAAAGGCCATCACTGTGTCATCTGAGCACATTCCCTGCACGCACCTCCTGTCATTGCTTTCTCTAATATCAGGTGCTCTTATTCCTCCAGACTCTTCCCTCTAGGCCCTGGGCTCCTTATTAAAGTCTGTGTGTGCAGAGCAGCCGTGCAGCCCTCCTCTGTCCCAGCATCTCACCAGGCTTGATTTTTCAGTAAAGGGCTACATCTTTTCTGAGCACACCTTTCAGATCCATTTTGAGAGAATGTAGGAACGTCTCAGCTACTCATTTGCTTTCAAAAGCTCAAAAAGGCTCCTTGCCATTCAGAATCAGGTCAGCTGCTGCTTCCAAAGGTGCTTCTGCTACTGGTTGCTCCGTGCCCCTGTACTCGGTGTGTGAGCAGCTGTGGGGCCTCCTACAGCCCCCTAAACCCCACTAGCAAAGTGAGTCTGAAGTACAAAGACAATCCTCCTCAAGAAAGCAGAGCCAAGAGATGGTTTCTTTGGGGGAACCGCCATTTGCTCTTTTAACATTTAAACATTTCAAAATTACTTGTCATTTTCTAAAGCTTCTTGGCGTGCAAAAAGTCTAAATGGCAAAGGCATGATTGTGAGTTTAGATAGTTTTATCACACCTTTTTTTTATAGTTTCAAAATGTATGGGCAGTTTCAGATGTGAAACTCCATCTCACAAATGAGGAACTAGAGTCTGATTCTTCAACATCCAGGAGAGCAGCCAGGATGCCCCATCCCACAGTTTCCTTGTGGGCCAGGGTGAGTCAGATTTGCTAAGACCCACTGTTAGGGACTGCACTGTGTCTCCCCAGAATTAATACATTGAAGTCCTAACCCCAAAGTGCTCATAATTTGCCTCTATTTGGACATAGGGTTCTACAATGATGTCATTAGGCTAGCCCCAATACAATGCAATTAGTATCCTTATAAGAAGAGATTAGGATACAGCACACACAGAGGGATAACCATGTGATGAAACAGGGAGAAGGCAGCTTTCTGCAAAACCAAGGAGAGAGGCCTCACCAGAAACCAGCCTTGCCGACACCTTGATCTCAGACCTCCAGCCTGCCTCCAGAACTGTCTGAAAATAAATTTCTGTGGCTTAAGCCTGAACTCTTAAGATCTTTAGATCTTAAGAGTTCAGGCAAGCCAGAAGAAGTGTCTCAATAAATATTCTTCTGAAAAGAGCGGCAAGCTGATGCTTAGAGAAGAACTTACTTTATATATGCAGCTTTGTACTCGGCAATTCCCTTTGAAAGACTGCTTCAGTGGGGTAAACTTGAACCACTGAGAAGAGAAGCAGGGAGTCGGTCTCGCTGAGATTTTTACCTGTGGTTCTAGGAACGCAGAGGCATGTGAGTGTTCAGGCTTTGCATAGACCACTAAGCCACTTCTAAGAACAAGGCTACCTGAGCCATTTTGCAAAAATACGTACATGCCGAGGCTTTTCCTCTCCACACCTACCTCAGCTCTTTCTGCCGACACACTGCACTTTTCAAGGGAACCCAAGTTTGGGTTCAGCAAGAATTTTACATTGCACACCATGTGTGATAATTCCAGGAAATTTCAATCGCATCTTGTCTTCTTTCCTAAGCAAATTCGGTGGGAACCTGGTGTGGTGTGATAGAAAAAGCCCCGAGTTTTCTGTGGTAGACCACATCAATTTCATGTGCCAGTCTCTCAGACTCCGGCTTGCCTCTCTCAAGGAAGGGAACAATGGTTTGCTTGGGTTCACTCCTCTCTTTCCCCCCATTTCCACATGGGTATCTGGCTAAAAATGAGTTACAGGTTTCCTTCTGTGAGAATTGCATGGGCTGATAAAGTACCATCCCGGGAAGAAAACAAAGATGCTGTCTTCCCTTTCGGCTCACAGTTGCCGTTGGGGAGGGAACACACGTTGTAAATTATAGGCAGCCAGAAGTGACCGCATTGACCACTGCGAGTGGCCCAGCTATGGCAACAGGCTGAGAACTCTGGGGGAAAGCCATTTGTTGGCAGGGATGGTGGTTCTTCTAGCATCAGGCTCTAAGATGATGACCAAACGGTACCAAAAGAAATGATATTTTGCCCCCTCTCCGGCTCTGGTGAATGATGTGGACAGCTAACCTGGACAATTTAAACCTTTCTGTTGATGGATCACTTGGATGCAATTAACCAGGAAATTGCCAAGATTTCACCTGGCCCTCTGATAGTAAATCTCAATATTATATTATCAAATTAGAGATTCTAAAGAACCCTGAGTTCCTTTCACTGAAAGGAAGGAGTGGAAAAACCTTTCCAGATTAGCTCTTTTGAGTCTTGTGAGCTCAGGCCCCTCCCTACACTGCCCCCGTGAAAACTAACCGACCCTCGTTCCTAATCAAGGGCAGGTCAGCAGAGTGTCCATTGGGCACAGGAGCCCTGGGCTTGTCCAGGAGACAGCAGCACTCCTGCTATTTCCTGATGTCTGCACAGGTCACCGTGTCCCTCACCATCTTTGCTGTTGGCCAGTAAGGAGAGCCCAGGGGCCAGCACTGCACACTGAAATCCAACCTACTGCTCAATGGAATGCTTAAAAATTTCCTGAATCTGCCTTCCTGAGTTGATAAAATAGGAAACAATACACGTTCCGAGGGGGTATTGAAAGTGGAGTAAAGTCAGGAAGATCTTTTCTTCTGTTATTCAACAAATATTGCTTCCTCTGCTTGTTAGCAGCCCAGAGGAAACGCAGCCAGGGAGCCGTTTGCAGCTTTTTACCAGTGGCCGGTGTGTCTGTGTTACCAACAGAACAACGCTGCAAGACTAGTGACTAATGCATGTCTGCATGATTCAACTTCACTAAAATTCCCTCTGCTGCCAGTAAAGAAGCACTTGAAAACTCTTTAATTTGAAACTTGAGCTTGGTTAATGACTTGCTTTCTTCTCTTTCCCTTTAACTTCTCTCTTGCCATCCCCAACACACACACACACACACACACACACTCTCTCTCTCTCTCTCTCTCTCTCTCTCTCTCTCTCGTCAAGTTTTTTTAATATCAGGGACCCGGAAACACAGAGCCCTGTGCATTCACAATAGCATTTGCTGTGATAAAGTGACTGGCAAACCCTCTGCATTCCCCTGCTCACTTAGCTGTATGAATAAATAATGAGTCACAGATACTATTTGGGTGCTCAAGAGAGTCTGTAGCCAGAAAATTAATTATTCTTCTATCCCAGCCCACTCCATCTCGGCTTTGCCAAACCATCAAGAAACACTTTGCAGGCACTGGTCAGAGTGCGTGCCCCGATGCACACGGCAATGCCTTTGTGACATTTTATGTTATTATTTTTGTTTGTTTAAGCACAGCCCTCTTTTACCACGAAAGATACACAAAACACACAGGCACACACACACTCACACACTCACAGCTCAACCACAGCTTTGTGCATTTCAAGAGGCTGGTTTCAAAAATGGAGACAGGTTTTCCACCCTGGCTGTTCCTATTCATAAGCCTGTAATCTAACGACTTCAGCTGTGAGAATGCTTAACTTAGGAACCTTCTTCATTGCCGTTTTCCAGAGAGACCTCAGTATGCCACAGTCCGCTTCCTTTCTCTCTTGAAAGATGCTGGCCGTCTGTTTGCATTGAGGCTACAAGGAAAAACAGCACAGCCCTGTGCTGATGATTTTAACCTAACCAAGTCTGTCAGGCTCCTGTACTCTCTGCCTTGAGACAGCTGCCTTGCCACTTTGGCCCTGAAGTCACCAGGCTGGTGCAAGGCTATCTGAGAGCCTCCACCTCCTGCCCCACACTGGCACCAGCCCTCCTGGCTGGCTTTGTGCATGTGCCTGCTAAGCCCCAGGGCAGGCTGCATTCTGGGCCACACAGCATGCCGAGTTCAGGATAACTCAGACACAGTCGTTCTGGGCAAGGGACAGCAAACTAAAACCCAGGGAGCTTCGTGCAAGCTTCGTAATCTCTAAGCCTTTAAACAAGACCAGCACAACTTACTCACACTTGACAAAGTTCTCACGCACCGACTGAACACTCCAACAGCGTAACTAAGTATTTATTAAAACATTTCTGAAGAGCTTCCATCTGATGAGTAAGTAATCCAATAGCCTTGTAATCATATGCCTCAGTTTGAATTCCTCCCACAAACCAGACAGGGAACCGGCAGGCACCGAGGTATCTCTGCACCGAGGTGAAACAGGCTGCCATTTCATTACAGGCAAAGCTGAGCAAAAGTAGATATTACAAGACCAGCATGTACTCACCTCTCATGAAGCACTGTGGGTACGAAGGAAATGACTCAAATATGCTGTCTGAAGCCATCGCTTCCTCCTGAAAATGCACCCTCTTCTGAAGGTGGGGGACTCAGTGATTTCTTTTACCTTCAGAGCGAAAACCAAGACAGGTCACTGTTTCACCCTCACCCTTCTAGCCCTACATCTCTCTTTCTTTTCCCCCCTGCTGGATACCTCTGGGACTCCCCAAGCCCTATTAAAAAATGCACCTTTGTAAAAACAAATATTCAAATTGTTAAAGATTAAAAAAAAAAGAAAGCCAGCGCCGCCTTGGCTGTGGGTTGGTGATGCTTACCACGCTGCGAAACCCTGTGGTTTGCATTCAGTGTGATTCGTCCTGCCTGCTGACCACTGTGCTGGGTTCAGACTTCTGACACTGCCAGGCTACCCAACTTGTGGTTCTGTGGTTGTTTATGAGGCCCAAAGAAGTTTTCACACAACCCAAATTACAAATTTAACTGTTCCCCTTTCCACAGCCCATCTCAATTGGTTCTTGCCGATCACGTGACTTCAGTGATGTCAATTTTTTTTTTTCCTTTCTGAGCAATGCCCTTCCTTCCCTCCACCTGCCCTCCCCCAGGCTGTGCAAGAAAATAGCCGAGTAGACTTTGCAAGAGGGGGGATGTAGAAAAAAGTGACTCAGTCACTTATTATATCTCAATGGTCTTTGCTGATTTAGTACAACTCGGCTCCTGTTGTTATTTGTGGTTTTTGGAACTACTGATTATTTTGATAAAGATTTCATTGCTGCTTATTCAATAGTAATTCAACGCTGGCATCAAGCCGCTGCTCCGACAGGATGTGGATCCCATCATTTAAAATGCTAGGCATCAGCTCCGGGAGAGTTAAGTGCTTGGTAAAGTCTATCATGGCATAAGTGAAACTATAAAAGGGAAAATAAATAAAAGAAATATTTTGTGAGAGTCTGACCCCTACAACGGGCTGGCAACTCACAGGTATTTTAAAGCCCAGGAAAGGAAAAGAATTTTACTTTTGAAATAAAAAGACTATTTTAATGACACTAAAATTATGTGGTTTTATTCCCCCTAAATGGACAACTTTAGTATGTATCTCAGTAAAGAGATAAAATCATAGTACACTCTTAACACACAGACACACACACACACACACACGCAAATTAGGAAGCTAAAGGAAAACAAAGCAAAGAGAATTTCTGTATTTGGGACAAAGCAGTGGTTATCTGCAGCTGTTTATTTGTGTTGTCACTTGGGAAGGCTCCCTGCATTGCCTTTCTCTAGTTCAATTCAAATGAATAGGCTAATTTACACCTGTAGGTAAAACTACACTTTGAGCACATGAGGATCTCACAATAGAAGGGGAACCAGGAGAAGACGCTTCTCCTGGGGCTGACTAATGAATATTATATAGCGCGTCCTCTACCTTAGAAAGACATGCCTGTTTGAAGATGCTAAAAATGGGACAATTTTGTAAGTGGGCAAACCACTGTAGTCACACGTATTTCATTTTCGGGCTCCACTGGCTTTACTTGCTGACAAACAAAACGTCATTTTGTTTTGTAGTTCCAAGATGAAGAAAGACTTATTTTCCTAATTAACTACCTCATTCATTCTGCTCTGCTCTGCCTATATCCGCCATAGCACTCTGTGTACTTGAAATTTCGACACACAGGGTCAACAGAACCTGTGTGATGATGGGTTGTAAATGCCAGTCCTGGATTCTAAGTTGCAGTAGCCAGCACAGGACTTCAGAAAAGCTGAACTCCCACAACACTCCCTCGGTTTTCCCTCATCCACTTAATCACACACACAAAGACACACAATGATAGTAGCTTCCATGGCACAAGCCTTTCAAAAGGAACAGACACAATTTTTACTTACTCCTGTTTTGACTAAAGCAGGAATTGAAACTCAACAGACCGCTTTCTCTTACACTTGTGAGAAGTTAGCTGGCCACATGTTGACACTTTGCTAACATCTAAAAAAGAATAATAATGCTACATCTCCTGTATGAGGCTCATGAATCTTTATGTGATGCGTGTTTCATACCCCTTCTCAGTGCAAATCCCCTGTGAACACAATGAACATAATGAGCCTGTGTTGTTACCCTCCCTAATAAAGTCAAGCCTGAGTTGAACCCCAAACCAGGTTCATTTTTCTCTCCCACACTTAATATTCCCTGGAAGGGCCCTAAGAGCTGAGGATTGTAACGTGCAGCTGCCACTGCAGAGTCAACTCACACTTCATAATGACTTAGCAATTCAAGGGGCCGTGCAGAATATCCTTGGGAGATTTAATATTAGAAACTCCCCAGATGCTTTCAGCCTTAGGTGTACAGATGCTTGGGAGGAGGGCTTGGATGTGGCAGTGAACGGCCCGAATTCTCAACTTTTCTCTTTGGGCCTAGCTCTAGCCAGATATCTATACTTCCAGTGGGGTCTTCGTAGGACAGGTTAGAGTGTAAAGACACTCTAAGGCTGGGGCTCGTTGAAGCCTCACTATATGCTGTCATCTTCGGGGCTGAGGTTTCAATGGGGCACCAGGGGGCAGAATACAAAGGCCTGCACACTGGCCCTGCACGGCCTTCCCGGGCGGGGTTAACAGCCACAGCAGCCGCAGCATAACTTCGCAGCTTGGTGAGGCAACAGTTGGAGCTTTTTCTGGGCACCCTCCAGGTCATGACAATAAGTAAAGCCTCAGCCAGCTGCTGGTGAACTTGGCCTTACCACTTCCCTAGGAGCCCAAGACAAAAGGGCACGTTTGTCATCAATGAACCGCCTGGAAAAATGCTTAATCCTATCTTAACTATAACTGGTTAGGATTCTCTAAGTTTGTGTATTGACCCACACCCTCTGTCCTAGTTCCTGCAAGTGACTCAGACCCTGGGCTTCTGGCTTGGGAATTGTACCCAAGTGGCTGCAGTGGACTGTGGCTTTGCCAAGGAATTGGATGACAGTTTTCATTCTCGCTTAGATTGGCTGCAGCTTCTAAATGCCACCATGGGTTGGGGGGCGGGGTGGGGAGAAAAATGCTCAGGTGTCTTTTTTAATGGCCCTGTGAAAATACCAGCAAGGATGGAAAGATGTTTTGCTGCATAACCCTGTAATTAATGTATAGACTTCTGTGTGCAGTCCAATCCAATTAAAGTACCCTCTGTTAGGGATTTTCATTACATGATTGCCGCACGCTGTCTCTGAACTCCACATGTCTATTATAAAGTAGATTCTATGGCCAGAAAATGGAGGCAGAGATGGACCACCCAAATTGGATGGACTCTAAAATCCCAGGAGGACAATGCTATTGAATTTTTTCTATGTGGCCTGGATTTTCCTTATTTTCTAAATCTGTTTTCTAACAGAGGTCCTAGCCAGAAACTTCCATGCTATGATGACAATGAGGTCAGGGATGAGTTTTAAATTGGGACGTAGACATCAAAGCTTCATGGGATGACTATAACCTGCTTTTGGCAAATCCAATGGTTTGAGATAGCTAGGGAGTCCTAGAGGCCCAGCTGTTACAGATGTTCTTTCCTGGACACTCCTGATGGTGCCCACACAGGACACATCTCTCTTCCACACAAGCCTCTCACTTCTTTAGATAAAGGTGCAATTCAAATTTAAGCTACCCAAGACTTTATTTTACAGTCAAGCAAGAGTTTCAGTATTTACTTCTTTTTTTTTGTTTTTTCTTGGGGCAGAGTCTTGCTCTGTCGCCCAGACTGAAGTGCAGTGGTGCGATCTCGGCTCACTGCAAGCTCCACCTCCTGGGTTCACGCCATTCTCCTGCCTCAGCCTCCTGAGTAGCTGGGACGACAGGTGCTCACTACCACGCCCAGCTAATTTTTTGTATTTTTAGTAGAGACAGAGTTTCACCGTGTTAGCCAGGATGGTCTCGATCTCCTGACCTTGTGATCTGCCCACCTCAGCCTCCCAAAGTGCTGGGATCACAGGGGTGAGCCACTGCGCCCGGCCTCAGTATTTACTTCCTAACCTTTCCTAGATGAAGATGTATTGTTGGGGAAATACCATTCCAAAAGGACAAAAGAAAGAAAAAAGGCAGACACTGAAACCAACCTGTCACTTGAATGTGATGTAATGATATGAAGAGAAGCTAGTGAGAATTATTTCAAAGGAAAGAGCTTCAATGGCTTCCTCCTCTACTAGCGGACTGTGGGTTAGCAGTGTCGATGGCACCCAGGAACTTGTTGGGATTCTGCATCGTGGGCTGTATCCCAGGCCTACTGAATGAGAATCTGTATTTTTACAGTTCCTCGGGTGATTCCTATACCCATTAAAGTTTGAGAAGCATTGCTGAGGAAAGCCTTGCATCTACTGGAATTTAGTAAAGAAATAATAACATAGTAAGTGTTTACGTTCTTTGAGATGTCTTTTTCTTCCTTTGAGCTTTCTGAAACTTTTCTACTTGGTTGCTCTGACATAATTTTGTAAGCCCTGGATGTTTCTAGACAGCAGAAACCCACAAGAGGCAAGGCTCATGTCCTCTAAGGTAGCATTTTCTTGGATTGTCACTCGGACCTCTCATTTCAAGTGCCGCGTTTGGGTCAAGTTTACAGTTTGAGGTTTGACACACAATGTAGGGAGGCTCCCCGTGTGCTCCATCTGCCTAGCTGGTGGCCATGTGTATATAAACAGAAGGCTTTTTCCTCTGGGGGCACCAGACTCTCAGTTTTCACCTAGTCTGCAGTTTGGAAACACATTAATCCGGTGAGTTCTTCCAGACACCCAGCACGTGTCCACGTGGCAGGCAGCGTCGCAGGTGGCCTTGCAGTCCCGCCATGGGCTGTCCCCCTCCCCGAGGGTTGCCTGGCCCCACTCTCCAGCCACTGCCTTGCCGAGGTCATGCCCTGCTTTGCTGCAAAAGAAGGGGCCCACTCTTGAATTGTGCTTCCTTGGAAGAGCCAAGCCTCCCAGGTTCCAGAGGCTCCATTTGTGCAGGCACCCAGGGGTTTGGCTACTTCTCTCAGATGCATCTGGGTCCTTTCAGGCTGCTCTGGGCCAGAAAGCTTGTTTAAAATAGCTTCTCCTTACAGAGTTTTGGCCCTTCTGCTTCTGGTGGCATTTGAAACCAGGAGGGTAAAACTGGAAAACTTAAACAAACCCTCTTTGAATGTTAGAAATGTTCAGCATTCGAGGTTTGGTCAAATGATGGAAAACATTCCGAGTTGGTACTGAACTTTCCAGCCAGTTCCTCCAACCTGAGGCTAATTATAGCCTGAGATCCAGGCAGGGAAAGCAAAGGGAAATGAGGAAACTAAAATTACTTGAAGTTAGAGAAGCCAGAATTCATATTGGTTAGATAGTGTGAAATTCAATACTTCGGTTTATGTGGCAAATAATGGTTAATGTCCCAAGTCTGATCAAAGCATCTGGATTCAGGAACTTTGGACTCTTATTGAAATGCTGCTTCTTTTCCCTGGGGTAGGCAAATTACCAAACTTTCACATGACTATTTAGAAACTAAAGCATAATACTGCCTTTTTCACGGGGATGCTGTGAGGATCAGTAACTGGACTATGCAAAGTGGTTTTGAATGGAATAAGAAAGAGATCTGTGGTTGATATTTCAATATGGAAACATCCAATATGTGAATTTTAATATTTGCACTTGCCAGGGATTATAAAGGCATGGCTTTAGGGCCCTAACTGAGAGGACCCAGTAGGATCGAGTTGAAAATACCTTCTGTAGTTAATGCTACAGAGATCTTTAGTATTCACCACTTAATTTTTGAATTAAATGCTCTTTTGAAAAAGTAATATTCAGCTCTACAGATTCAGGCTAAAATTATTTCAGATCCTCAAAATGTCCAAATCAAATAAAAATATCCACTCACCTGAGAAACAAAATATTGTACTTAAAATTGTGTGGTGTGTATTTTAGTTTTCTCCTCTCTAAATTCCCTTTTCTTCCTCTTGCCAGTACAGAAACTGGCTGGATGTTTGGAAGGACAGCAGGAAGAATGATCTTGTCTACGTTCTGGTTCTGATTTCATCTCTTTCTCAAGTTTTTAGTTTATTCAAAGTAGAAAGAAGAAATCACCTTGTACCCCCACATTAACGTAACTACAACTACCAGGATATGATCTTTCAAGCATTTGGGGCTGGTTGTGAATGATCCATCACATAAAGCCATCTCTGGCTCTTGAAATATATGTGGATATACGTATACATATTGTATATCATATAGGATATTATATTACACATATATATTATATATAATGTATACTATATATGTATTTATTTTGGTAAGAATATTTAACGTGAGATATATCCTCTTAACACATTTTCAAGTGTACAATAGAGTATTGTTTAAAATACTTTTATATAGGCATTATGTCATACATCACATCTCTAGAACTTAGTCATCACGCCTAATTAAAACTATGCCAATTGAGCAATTTCAGATTTCTCCCTCCTCTCCTGGTAACTTCTGTTCTACTTTCTAATTCCATGAGTTTGACTGTTTTAGATACCTCGTATTAAGTAATATCATGCAGTATTTATCATTCTGGGGCTGGCTTATTTCACTTAGCATAATGTTCTCCGGGTTCATCTATGTTGTTGCATATTGCTATACTTCCTCCTTTTTTAAGGCTGAATAATTCCACTATACGCATATAACCATATTTTCTGTATCCACTCATCTGCCAATGGACATTTAGGTTTTTTCTGCACTTTGCCTATTGTGAATAGAGCTGCAGTGAATGTGGCAGTATAAAGAAATACCTCTTTGAGATCCTGATTTCAATTCTTTCGAATAAATACCCAGAACTGGGATTCCTGGATCATATAGTAGTTTTATTTTTAATTTTGGGGGAACCTCCACATTGTTGTCCATAGCAGTTGTACCATTTTTCATGCCCACTAACAAGTATAAGATACGTGTGTACGTTTGTGTGTGTATATGTATGTATATACACACATATGAAATCAAATATATATTAATTGAAGATACTGTTTCACACACAAGGCTTATATCTGAGATACTAATCCTTCTAGGATAAGATAATTTGGAGAATTAGCAAACATTGGCAGAACTAAAGCATTATGGGGAGTGAAAGGGAAGAGTATTCTTCTGGTTTCCATAGTCAGAGGGCAATGATATTTGTATGCCAGACACATCAGAGCTGTAAAGGCCTTCGATTATTGTGGAATATTACTCTTAGTTGGTCTCCCTATCCTTTTTCACATTTTAGCATTGCTCATACTATAATTCTCTAACTTTCTAGTGAAAATGGAGTCTCAAGGATATGGTCTTTTGCCCACGCGGACTGCATGGTGTGTGAACTGAGCCTCCAGACCTTACTCAGACCCGGAGTTGATGTTGAACAGACATTAGGGGCTTTCAGAAATCACCTGGGGCTCTTAAAGAAATTCTGAGCTACTTGGAAATTTTATTTCTTATGTCTGCATTAGCATTACTATCAATTTTCAATGAACAGAAGTTCACGGAGCATGCACTGTCAAATTTTGCAGGTGATCTTTAACCTATTCCTGTGGTGCTTTTGTCTTTAAACAAAGAATCCCATCATTGTCCTTTTGATTGGTCTCACTTGCCAATTTCTGCTACTGTTAAATCACATTTCCATGATTGATGGACCTCTTTTCTATCTACCCCTCTATATTGGTATGGCCATACCTATTTATGTGTGTATACACACACACACACACGTGTATATGTGTATACATATACATATGTATGTATGTGTGCATTTAGCTTTATCTTCTCCTCAAAACCTAACTCTAAGAGTCCTTCCTCCATTTTCTTATCTATTAGATTTTACATTTGGGTCTGTCCCCCCACACCCTGCTTGGGATCATGATTTTTATCCTTCTTTATAATTAGTGTGTAGCATGCTCCAAGGATCATAGCAACATTGCTTTCCTGTAATCTTATAATTCTTTTTGTTCCTTTTTTTGAGATGGAGGCTTCTTGCTCTGTCACCCAGTCTGGAGTGTAGTGGTGCGATCTTGGCTCACGGCAACCTTTACTTCCCGGGTTCAAGTGGTTCTCCTGCGTCAGCCTCCCAAGTAGCTGGGATTACAGGCATGTGCCACCACACCCAGCTAATTTTTTGTATTTTTAGTGGAGACAGGGTTTCAGCATGTTGGCCAGGCTGGTCTCGAACTCCTGACCTCAAGCTATCCACCTGCCTCGACCTCCCAAATTGCTGGGATTACAGGCATGAGCCACCGCGCCTGGCCTCCTATAATTCTTTTGAATTATATAATTCTAAGAATTAAATATTTCTATGATTATTTTATTAATCTATTGACTCTTGAGAGCAGAGGTCTTGGCTATTTTTGTTCATTACTGTATCTCCAGCATCTATCACTGTGTTTGATATGTAGAAACTTTTTGATGAATGAATTAATGGATAAATGGATGGGTGAGGCTTTATTAGGACTAGAGGCTTGGGGATCAGAGGTTGTAGTATGTCAGCTATGGAGTAACAAGCTCCTTAACTAAAGATGTGGGTAGCAGGAATGGAAAGCAATGGAACTGTGATAGTTGACTGCATTAAAAGCCTCAGTTGTTTGGACCTCCTTGTAGTCTTTCCCTTTGCCCTTTGTAACTGTGGTCTCATCCCACTGACTTACTTTGGCCAATGGGACAGTCACAAACTTGATGTAACCAGAAGCTTAAAATGGAAAAGTGCTTCCACGTCAGAATATGCTTGGGCTGTCTGGGCTGGTGTATGGGAAGGTGAGACACACAGAAGAGAGCCAGTCTTCCCAGCTGAGGCCATCCTAGACCAGCTGATAGCTAGCTGACCACTGGCCACTTAAGTGAGCTCCAGCCCAATGTAGAAGAACTGGCCAGCCAAACCCAGCCATGACCAGCAGACTGCCTTGCTTTCTCCTAGAAACACGAGCAATAATACAGGATTGTTGTTTTAAGCCATAGAGTTTTGGGGTGGCTTGTAAGACTGAATTATTGTGGCAATAGTTCTTGCAGGGGAAGAGGCAGAGATTCTGAAAGCATCAGAATGGAGCTGCAGCTATGGCTGCAAGACTGAGTGAGTTAATTTGCAAAGTGAAAGAGAATATAAAACTGAAGGTGGGGAATGAATATAAGAAAGAAGTGGGAGGAGAAAGGAGCCAGAGGAAGGCTGGCAAGTGAAGTAGGACAAAGATAAAGGGAGCATAGTGCAAGCCAATGGAGGAAGAAGTGTCAAGGGAGGGAAGGGAAACAGAGTTAGATGCTGAAAAGAGAGAGGCATGAAAAACAAAGACTATGGAAAGGTCAACAGATTTGATAAGAAAGAGTTACTTGAGGTCTGTTCCTTCATGACGCCTCATCAGACTAAACAGAAGGGTGACATCAAATTTTGCTGACATGCAGACAAGCAGTTCCTCCTGTGCTTGAATAGAAAGTTCATATGAAGTTAATGATTACTCTTTTGATGTTGTTCAAATATATATGTTGATTATATGGCTTTTCTGTTTCAATTAAATTCAAAAATATTAATAGAGCATGTACTTAATAGAACGGAGATAAATTACATGTAAAGAAAGATTTTGAGTACTCCTTGTTGCTGCTTTTATTTTTTTAAATTTTTAAATTCTTATTTTTAATTCAACTTTTATTTTAGGTATAGAGGGTACATGTGCAGATTTGTTACATGGGTGTGTTTTACCCAGGTAGTGAGCATAGTACCTAATACGCAGTTTTTCAACCCACAGCCCACCTCCTTTCCCTCTCCAGTAGTCTGTAGTATCCATTATTCCCAAGTTTATGTCCATGTGTGTCCAGCATTTAGCTCCCATTTGTAAGTAAGAACATGTGGTATTTAGTTTTCTGTTCCTGCATTAATTCACTTAGGATTATGGCCTCTAGCTCTATCCATGTTTCTGTAAAGGACATGATTTCATTCATTTATGGCTGTGTAGTATTCCATGGTAGATGTGTACCATAGATTCTTTATCCAGTCTACCACTGATGGGCACCTAGGTTGATTCCATGTCTTTGCTGTTGTGAATGGCGCAGTGATGAACATATGAGTGCATGTGTTTTTTGGGTATAATGATAGTAGCTCTGTTTCAAGTTCTTTGAGAAATCTCCAAACTGCTTTCCATAGTGGCTGACCTAACTTGCATTCCTATCAATAGTTTACAAGCATTCTCTTTTTCCCACAGCCTCGCCAACATCTGTTGTTTTTTGACTTTTTAATAATAACCATTCTGACTAGCGTGAGATGGTATCTCATTGTGGTTTTGATTTGCATTTCTCTGATGATTAGTTATGGTGAGCAATTTTGTTATATGTTTTTTGGCCACAGATATGTCTTCTTTTGAGTAGTGTCTGTTTATGTCCTTTGCCCACTTTTTAATGGGTTGTTTTTTGATTGTTGATTTGTTTATGTTCCTTATAGATTCTGGGTATTAGATTTTTGTCAGATGCATAGTTTGCAAATAATTTCTCCCATTCTGCAGGTTGTCTGTTTAATCTATTGATAGTTTCTTTTGCTGTGCAGAAGCTCTTTAGTTTAATTAGGCCCCACTTGTTGATTTTTTTGTTGTTGTTGCAATTGCTTTTGGGGACTTAGTCAAAAATTCTTTGCCAAGACCAATGCTGAGAAGGGTATTTCCTAGGTTTTCTTCTAGGATTTTTATAGTTTGATATCTTATATTTAAGTCTTTACCCCATCTTGAGTTAGTTTTTGTATATGGTGAGAGTTAAAGGCCCAGTTTCATTCTTCCGCATATGGCTAGCCAGAAATCCCAGCATCATTCATTGAATAGGGAGTCCTTCCCCATTGCTTACTTCAGTTGGCTTTGTCAAAGATCAGATGGCTGCAAGTGTTATTTCTGAGTTTTCTATTCTGTTCCATTGGTCCACATGTCTGTTTTTGTGCCAGTACCATGATGTTTTGGTTATTATAGTCTTATATTGAAGGCTATACCCAACTTGAAGCTGGGTAGAGTGATGTCTTTGGCTTTCTTCTTTTTCCTTAGGATTGCTTTGGCTATTTGGGCTCTTTTTTGGTTCTATATAAATTTTAGAAGAGTTTTCTCTAATTCTGTGAAGAATGACATTGGTAGTTCGATAGGAGTAGTGTAAATTTCTTTGGGCAGTATGGCCATTTTAACAATATTGACTCTTCCAACCCATGAGCATGGAATGTTTTTCCATTTATTTGTGTCATCTATGATTTTTTTCAGGGGTATTTTGAAGTTCTCCTAGTACAGATCTTTCACCTCCTTGGTTAGCTGTATTCCTAGGTGTTTCATTTCCTTTGTGGCTATTGCACATGGGATTGTGCTCCTGATTTGACTCTTAGCCCGGACATTACTGATGTATAGATATGTTACTGATTTTTGTACACTGGTTTTGTATCCTGAAACCTTACTAAAATGGTCTATCAGTTAGTAGTCGTTTGGCAGAGTCTTAAGGGTTTCTCTGTATAAAATCATATCACTAGTGAAGAGAGATAGTTTGTCTTCTTTTCCTATTTGGATGCCTTCTTTCTTTTGCCTGATTGCTCTGGCTAGGACTTCCAACAGCTAGATTTTGAAAGCTTCTTTGAGATGGGCTGTTGTGGGGTAAATAGGGATGATCCTTCAAAATGAAGAACAGTTCACGGCAGCTGTAGGTGATGAGTCTTGGTAGGATGCTGTGGCCACCTGTGCTATTGAGATATGATGAATATGGGATAACAGAGTGAGATGTGAGCCAGAGTCCAGGGATTTCCAAAGAGTGTTCAAGAACTATTTGGACACTGATCCTCAGGGAAGATATAAAAAGGTCAAGAGTGGGCACTGAAGAAGGAAGTCTTTGAAGAGAGTGATTGAAATGTAACTGATCCACTTGCCTTCTCTGACCTTAGTGACCAAAGCATAGAGGGGAGCCTGTCTGTCACATGAAATCTAGCAAAAGGGGCTTGAATCGGATCATGCAGGGAGCATGTGTCCCTCAGCCGAGGCCTGACTCATCCCCTGGGAGAGTGGAAGTGGCCTCTTGTAAAGTAGGATAGACAGGGATAGCATTAGGAACTTCCCACATGCCCCTTTAGGAATCCTCAAATATGGAATCCCTAAACGAGATGTTGGCTAGGCATTGTTTTAAAAGGGATTTTGCCTAAGAAGGTGGACTTTTCAGGCAAGGAGATTTTAGCCCAAAGAGGTTATGATATAGACCACTGGGAGCAGCAGCCGAGAAGGAAGGGAAGAGGGGTCAATAGCCTAGAGAGGGCATAGCTCTGTATGGGCAGGTTCAGCAGAAGGACCCTAATGGGAGTGCCAATCAGTGCAGAACCCATGAGAGTGCACAGGGCAGAAGCAATTGGCAATAAACACCTATGAGGCCCAGAGCGAGCTGAGCCATCTCATACTAGCAGCAGACAAGCAGCCTCCTCATCTTCCTTCCTGTCTCCCTTCACCCTCCCCAGCATGGCAGGGTGAGATGTCTTGGTTAGCAAGGTGTAGGGGTTGATGGAGGAATCTAGGCTGTTGGAAAAAAGGAGCTTGGCCACATTCCGTTAACCCAACCAAGCAGTCATCCCAGTAGGCGCCAACTGTGGCTATGGGAGTCAAATCAAGTTTTCAGTTTTGATGATTTGAGATTCTGTGATTTAGAGTGACCATAGGATTTTCTTATCTAAGTGAGAGGCCAGAGAAAGGATCACCCACATTGAATATATTTACAAGAATAGTGGAAGACAAAAATCAAGTGAGTTTTCAAAAAGTGGAAACAACACAATGTGTCCATTGAGTCAAATGGATGAGTGGATAGAAAAAATGTGGCATATGCGTAAAGTGAAATATTATTCTGCCCTAAGAAGTGAAATTGTGATGTGCGCTACAACATGGGCGGACCTTAAAAGCATTATATTTAGTGAAATCATCCAGACACAGAAGGACAAATATTGTATGATTCTACTTATATGAGGTAGCCAAAGCAGACAAATTCATAGAAACAGAAGGTACAATAGAGGCCACCAGGGACTGACAGAATGAGAGAAAGGCAAACCATTGTTGGATGAGCATAGAATTTCAGATTGGAAAGATAAAACATTCTGGAGATGGATAGCAGTGATAGTCGCTTAACAAGGTGAATGTAATTAATGGCACTGAATTGCACACTAATGAACAGTTAAAATGATAAATATTACGTATATTTTACCACCATAAAAAATTAAGTGGCTTTTTTGATTAGAATTCTTTGTGTTTAAAATAACTGTTTATATCCATGATGAGGCTCTTATATAATGGTCTATATAATGGTACGTACATCTTCTGGGTGAGTAGCAGTGGATTTATTTATTAATTATTACTCATCCCCTTCCCCTTATCAGTGCTGGGTTGGATAGTTGAATATAGATATGGCCAAGATCCGGCTCTTGGCTTTAGGTAATTGGGTTAGTGTAGTCTATCTTTTGTCATGAGACCCTCAAGAAGGTTTGTTTAATTCAGTGTGCAACACAGTTAATATAATACTTCTTAACTCATAGGCACTTACTAAATCTTTATTATTTTTATGATAATTAGAGGAAGCAATTAGAGGACTGTCCAGCAAAATGATTCTTCAGAAAGTTTCTGATTTAGCTGCATTCTCCATGGCACTCTACACCTGTTTTCTACCTATAGAAGAATGTAGAGTTGTGGCTTAATTGAGAAAAATAAAACTTAAATCATTTTTTTCTAGAATATAAATTGCTATTATTAGGGTTGACTGCAAAAACTCTACAGACCCACAAACTCAGATACACACAAAAACACATACATAGAAACACAAACACACACACAGACACACACACACACACACACACACGCTTTAGTCCAGGATATTGATTTCACTTTAAACTCTGGCCTCACTTGGAACGAATGTTTGGGCAAGCCCTAACATATTATCTTTGGGTATTCCCCATTCCTGTAGTTAGTCAACCACACAGACGGCAGATCTAGAGGAGATAATTGATTTAATGATAAGTTAAATGATTAATCCTTTTTCTACAGCATCTTAATATGCAGAGATTATCTTGTCTGATGCCTGAGTTATAAATATATTGTCACTTGTGTTTAATCCCACACAGCACCTATCTTTTCCTTGAATCTACTCAAGTGTTCAACAACAGCCTTCTAGGTTTCTGTCTCCCAGGTAATTCAGATGAAACCAGGAAATCATGCTGATAAAATAGTTTCATCCTGCTTGGAATCGTGTACCTCGCAGTACACCCTTTTCAGAGAAGCTAAAGGAAATTCAAAATAAGAGATGGAGTCATGACTCAGGGATGACAACTATGTCTCTGTGTTCTGCTGTATTCAGGACAGTGTGGATCATGGACTACGTAGGACCTGCTTCTGAAGGTAGTGAGAAGCAGACTCAACCATGAATTCTTTTAGAGTCAGATCCCTTCACCTATTAACCTACACAACATACACACTTTTTAACTCCAAGACTTCCATTTTTATTCCTATCACTTATCCAATCTAGGGAGCTACAGCTTACTTCTGAGTGGACTGAAAACACTTGGAACAATCAGGTGATTCCACTGTACTTCAAACCCTCACCTTAATGGAGGAACATATTCTTGGCCCGTCGCTTCCTTTGAATTTCAAGTTTATCCCTACCAAGGATATATTTCTTTGATGTACTGAGGGTAGGCTTGCCAGACTTAGCAAAACAAAACAGAAAAACAACAAAAAAAGCATGTATTGTTAACTTTGAAGTTTTGAGAAACAAGGAACGAGTTTTTAGCATGTCCCAAATACAGCATGGGACACGGGTATAGTAAAGAATTATTCATTGTTTGTTTATAATTCAAATTTAACTGGGAAAATTTAATTCATTTACTTTCAGTCATTTAATCTGGCAATCCCTGTTGACAGCCAAGATGTGAGATATGTATGTGTACACATATCACCTAAGAAACAGAAAGCTTTGGGGGTTTATTTAAACATACAGGAGAAGATAATAGAGTATGCCATCGAACTTCAATCACTGCGGGCTGCTGTGGATTTTTTTTTTTTTTCCTTTTTTCTTGCAACCTTTTCAAGGACCTGGAGAAGTGTTAA
This sequence comes from Rhinopithecus bieti, assembly GCF_001698545.2. Taxonomy (NCBI): domain Eukaryota; kingdom Metazoa; phylum Chordata; class Mammalia; order Primates; family Cercopithecidae; genus Rhinopithecus; species Rhinopithecus bieti. The sequence continues at coordinate 4,452,330 of NW_016807866.1, forward strand.
ATACCAGACTCACCTTGCTAATGGTTTGGCCACCAGTAAGAAACAATGGTAAAAGGGATCATTTACCTTGCTTTCTCCATGCAGGACTCACCTGCTTTCGAGTCCAGGAGAACTTGCTGTGGTATTGTTCTTCTCTGCTCCTTTTCCAAAGGACAGCCCAGGCGTGCTAATTGCTGGGTGGCAGCCACACTAAATGCAAGTGGACGACAGCTGGGTGCCGGGCTCGCTCTGCAAGAGGAGATTTGGGTTTCCATTGTAGTCTGCATCATAATCCGCACCCTTCCATCTGCACTAACTGTTATTTTAGGTCTCAAGTAATTGGCTGGAGCTGAAAACATAAACACCTCCACGCGCTTGCCCTTATCATTTTCTTTTTATGTTGGTTTAGGAAATACACCTGAGAGACCAAATGCATACAATGAATCCAGCAATTACCAACCACCATGGACGAGCAGCAAACGCTCAAACAACAAAACACCCAAGGATGGGCGGCTGCTGGCTTCTGATTTCTTCATGGATGGGGGTCCCAGATCTGGGTCTAGGACTCCCTCCCACTTCTGTCCTGGGAAAGCTGATTTCAATACTGCCAAAGACATGGAACTTTTCCAAAGAAGGTTCTCTCCCGATTTGAGTAAACAACTGGTACAGGTTATGTATAATGCTGGGAAAACTAATGCAGAGAAAGAGGTGGGACATAACTAGTTTGGTTGTCATCTGTGAAACATTTAATTGCGAAATTGTTGAAAGGAAAATTAGATCTCGCTCTCTCTCTCTCTCTCTCTCTCTCTCTCTCTTTTTTTTCCCCCAGGTATGGCTTTGGCAGAAAACTCCCAAAGGAACATTAGAAAGTGGAGATTAAGGGTGAAGATAGGGAGAGACATTCAAAAACACAACCACCATTTCATACCTTTGGGGCTGAGTTGTTCAGTCACTCAACAAGCATTTCTTGAGCACATTCTATGTATTGGGCACCGTTTTACTGAGCAAGACAATTTAGAATGAGGTTGTGCACATGAACTTGGAGCTACCTGGGCTTGTAATCCCAGCTCAGCCACCTACTAGCTACGTGTCCTTGAGCATCTACCTAATCTATCTGTGCCTCTTTTCTCTCACTTGTTGAGTGGAAATAATACGATTAAGTCCTTCATAAGGTCTCTGTGAAATGGAAATAATGGTATTTCTTACCCCATAGGGTCATTGTGAGGATTAAATTGGTTAATGCCTGTGAAGCACTTAGAAAAGTTCTTGGCACATATTAACTACCAGGTACATATTAGCTCTTATTTGGTGGTGATGTTGTGTTGCTGTTTAACATGAAGGAATGTGCCGTGTGACATTTTGCGTAAATGATGATGAAAGGGAAGAAACATTACCCCAAAGCTATTAGTGAAAGACTGGGTAGACATGATTTTTATTCATGCTCCCTCCTGAAGACAGTAAATTACGTAGGAAGTTGTTTCTGTCACTTTCTGCTTTGGTCCTCAAACATCAAGAACATGGTTTCTTTAAATAATTCTTTTAAAATTGTTAGAACAACAATGATATGGGCTATCTGTAGGAACATGTAGAACGCATGTTTGCCATCGCCTAACTGAAAATTAGAATGATCATCTGGGGTATGTTACATTGAATTAAGTTTGGCCTAAAGTTGCCTCCATCCATATTTTAAGGTTGGCCTAACAGTTTCTCCATGCATAGCGACCTGTAACCGAACTTGATGGTTAAACAGACAGCAGCCTACGATTGTAACTAGTAGCCGAGTCTCAGCCAATCTGAGCAGTTGAGTTTCAGCCAATCATGGGGACCAACTGCTCAACCTGTGTTCCTAGAAGGCAAACCCTGATCTATCACCAATTCAGCTGTTTCTGTATCCACTTCTATTTTGTGTATGCCACTTTTCTTTTTCTGTCTGTAAACATTATCCATGCAACAGTCCTGGGGTTGCCCTGACTCTATTCTGGTTTGGGGGCGGGGCGGGGGGGCTGCCTGATTCATGAGTCGTTCTTTGTTCCTACATTCTGTTAAATGTAATGTGTCTAAAGTTTTTCTTTGAACAGGTAGTGGGACTGAGCTACTATTGAAAATATTCTCTGTGTCCCACTGTGGCTCGCCATCATACATTCTGTATCTTTTGCTTATCTTCCTGTCATGAGACTAGCAATGTCTTGACACTGCTCACCTGAAGCCAGCAATCAGTCAACTGGGGAAGACCTCAATCTCTGTGATTGTAAACTACTGAGACCGGGTAGTTTGTGGCCTTAATCTAGCCCATCCTGACTGATACATTGGCCCTAACCAATGACCACCTAACCCATGGTTTTATCTTTATTTGATGCCAGGATTGCTTTTTTGTTAGTTGGTTGATTATTACAGGAAGAGTAGATGTTCATGTATTAAAAAGTAAGGATTGGCTGGATGCGGTGACTCACGCCTGTAATCCCAGCACTTTGGGAGGCCGAGGTGGGCAGATCACGAGGTCAGGAGTTCAAGATCAGCCTGGCCAACATGGTGAAACCCTGTCTCTACTAAAAATACAAAAATTAGCTGGGCATGGTGGCGCACACCTGTAATCCTAGCTACTCAAAAGGCTGAGGCAGGAGGATTGCTTGAACCTGGGAGGTGGAGGTTGCAGTGAGCTGAGATAGTGCCACAGCACTCCAGCCAGGGTGACAGAGTGACAGTCTGTCTCAGAAAAAAAAAAAAAAAAAAAGTAAGGCTTACATCCCAAATAATTTTTGTTTCCTTAGTAAGTTACTATGGATCCGCTACCCATTCATTCATCTAAGTTCACCATCCTTTTACATATTCACTTACTTAAAAGACTTTCTGTTAGTAACTAGTTTATATTGGATTTGGGTCTTGGTTCTGGCAGAAGCAGACAGGTGGTTCAGAAATGTGTAAAACAGAGCTCCTGTCCTCAGCGTGTTTATCAAAAGTGCAAAAATCTGTTTTAGGACACAAAGTTCTAGACACTTACTTGCTGTGCAAAGTAAAATTGTGTCCTACTTGTACCACTCTGTTTTTTTTTTTTTTTGAGATGGAGTCTTGCCCTGTGACCCAGGCTGGAGTGCAATGGCCCTGATCTCGGCTCACTGCAACCTCCGCCTCCTGGGTTCAGACGATTCTCCTGCCTCAGCCTCCTGAGTAGCTGGGATTATAGGCGCCCACCACCACGCCCAGCTAATTTTTGTATTTTTAGTAGAGACGGGGTTTCACCATGTTGGGCAGGATGGTCTTGATCTCCTGACCTTGTGATCCACCTGCCTTGACCTCCCAAAGTGCTGGGATTACAGGCATGAGCCACCGTGCCCGGCCAATACCACTGTGTTTAAACTTCAAGTCCTTCCCCTTAGCTACCAATATTTTATGAGTTGGCATTGACTTAGTGGTTACTCTAATTTGTAGTCTTCCTAAGAGTTAAAAATGTAAGTCAGATCCTTTGCACCTTGACTTTTCAGGCTAAACATGTATGTTTATTTAGTCTCTCATTGACTGTCCTCACTATCTTCATAATGTTAGTTGCCCCTTATTTGGCTATTTAAACCTCAGTAGTTTTTTTTCTCTTTTAGGCAGATATCTAGCTTAAGCAAATCTCTCCAGATTTTGACACCCTATGACTTTGTTGGTGAGTTTTCTCTGTAGATTTTTTATTTTTTATTTATTTTTATTTATTTATTTATTTTTTGAGACGGAGTCTCGTTCTGTCGCCCAGGCTGGAATGCAGTGGCCGGCATCTCAGCTCACTGCAAGCCCTCCGCCTCCTGGGCTTCACGCCACCGCCCCCCCCCTTTTTCTCCCTGCCCCTCAGCCCCCCAGTAGCTGGGTACTACAGGCGCCCGCCACCTCACCCCCCCCCCCTGCGTAGTCTTTGATATTTTTTAGTAGAGACGGGGTTTGCACCAGTGTCTAGCCAGGATGGCGTCTCGTCTCCTGACCTTGGTGATCCGGGCCCCATCTCGGGCCTCCCAAAGTGCTGGATTACCAGGCTTGAGCCCCGCACCCGGCCCATTTTTTATTGTTAAATCCGCTCCAGGGGGTGATAAACACGTGTAAATATAGTTTCGATTTTTATGTTAATTTCTGCCAGAATTTTCTTGATAATAACTTCTGTCTTCTGTTATTTTTCCCCCCTTGTCATTCACTCATGCTTGGGATTTTATATGCTGGGGTCTGGGGATAAGAGTAAAATTAACTTTGAGCACATTATCACTTTTTCCAGCCATCTTGGTATATTACATATCATTATTAATTACCAAATCGACTCTCTTTTAATAAGTTCTCAAATCTTTTAGTAGATCTAAGTGCTTAAAACAAAGTAAAACCCAAGCATTGTGGCTTGTAGACGATGGAAAACGAAGGTTTTGCATTTCAACCAAAGTAAGAGAATAGTCTTTAAAACAGATATGAAATGGAATAATAATAACAGGGAAATGTGTTTCTCCTTCCTCTCATTGCATCATATTTTCATTTGGAACATTGTTTTATGATGAACAGAAAAGGAAAGATACTGATCTGTATTTTTAATTTTTTAAATTTGTCAGAATTAAAAAACATCTGTTGATAACTTACAAAGTGACTGCTGTTTTTAAAAAAGAAAATTAAACAATGAAAGATAGAAAAATAATTTAATGTTGATGCATCTATCATATAAAGCTATGAAGACTGCATTAAGAAATTTGGCGTAATTATGCTGATAGGCTGCCAGGTAGATTGACTCTCTGCTAAGCACGGGCGTTACTATGGACTTACCTGGATTAATTCTTCGATAACCCCGTTTTTATCCTCATCTCATTGCAGATGAGAAAACCATAGCAGGTAAAGAGGCCTAGATCAGGCCTGGGTACAGTGGCTCACCGCCCGCTGTAATCCCAGCACTGTTGGGAGCGCTCAAGGGGTGAGGTAATACCGAGGTTCCAGGAGTCTTCGAGACTATCCTGGCCAACATCACGGTGAAATACCGTCTCTACTAAAAATAACAAAAAATCATCCAGGGTGTGATGGCACACACCTGTAATCCTAGGGCTACTCGGGGAGCTGAGACAGGGAGAATCGACTTGGGAACCCGGGACGGCAGAGGTTGCCAGTGGAGCGCAAGATTGCCACCACTGCACCTCCAGCCTGCGGCAATCAGATAATGAGACTCATGTCTCAAAAAAAAAAAAAAAAAAAAAAAAAAAAAAAGGACCAAATACTTTCAAGGATCCACATAGATAGAATAGGATGTGGGGCCCATGGCTCAAACCTAGGCAGGCTGGCTCCAAATTTGCACAAGTCACCATAGTCCTAAATTAGTACCTTTCCTTTTGTTTTATTCTTAATCCAAGAGTCAATTAAGATAGGAAAGAAGAGATTTGTTTCAATAGGAATTCAAATTTCACATGCTTTGTAGATGAACACAAGGATAATTTGCTTCAGATTAATAGAAATATTTTCTCTGAAGTTCAGAGGTTTTGTAGGAGGTAGCTTCCAAATTTTCTTGTCTTTCTTGTCTCTACGATTTACATTGTTTATAAGGTGTTCAATTATACTACAAAGGGGCCATACATTTCTTCTGGAGATTTAAAATTATTGATGAGGGATAACATAAGTTGACCATGTCCAGGCCTACTTTTGTTCACGTCTTTATAAAAGTCAGAGTACAGTTAGGTTATTTTAGAATTTATTCAATGAAAGAGGGTGTGAGTTAGCAGTTCTAGATTGTGCAGTAATTCAAAATGATCAATAAATCTTTCCTTTCTCAAAATACTCTGAGCACTTTTTATCACTCATTAAATTAATATCGTGTACCACCCTAGACTATAGAGCTATAGTCTTATCTTCCCCGACAGACTGTAAAATTTGGAGGGTAAAGGGAATATCTAATTCATTGCTCTGGTGCCTTTTGAAAGTGGAAAACTGTAGGAGCCCATCACGTTTTTGCTGAAGTGGTGTATCAGTTATCTATTGCTACAATCATGCTGCAGAACAAACATCCCAAAAACCTAGGTGCATTCAACCATCAATGTTTATCATTGGTCACACCTTATGCCTCAGCTGGGCAAATTTTCAGGTCTCAGCAGAGCTCACTCATGCATCTATGGTCAGCTGAAGGTGGGTGAGCAGTTCTGTTGATCTTTTCTGGGCTCTCTCATATGTTGGAGCTAGCTAGCTTAGGACAGCCTCAGCAGGGACACCTGGACTCACCTCCATGAGGTGTCTCATTCTCCAGGATGCTAGCACAGTCAGGTTCACATGGAAGTGACAGAGAAAGTAAGCAGAAATGTAAACAGCCTCTGCAGGTCTTAAAGCTTGGAACTGGCATATTGCTATATCAACTACATCCTATTGGCCAAAGCAAGTCATAAGGCCAGACCTGATTCAAAGGGTGGGAAATAGACTTTGTCTCTTAACTGGAAGAGATTCAAACTCACATTACAAAAAGTGTGCGTACAAGGAGGGCTGAAGAGTTGGGGTTAATTCTGGAGTCAACCTGCTGCAAGTAGAATACATAAATAAAGATGACCAAACCCCACCAGGTAGCCTTAGATTGTCCCTCGTTTCCTTACTGTAGGCACCAGAAGTGGTGCTGTGGAGTGGAAAGTGGGAGGGGCTGGCATTGTTTGGCTAAGAGTTCCCAGTCTTTTCATGGTTGCTTGACCATGAAGTAGTCATGTTATGTCCTCAATCACAGCTTCTCACCTCCCTAGGATGGTCATGAGAATTCAATAGGACAATGCACATTGAATTGCTTTGCAAATTATAAAAAAAAGCATCTGTGAACTATCACTGCTGTTATTTCATTTGAGGCTGGGGAGCCTGCCTGCAATTCCACTAATTTGACAGATTCTGAACAGCATCCGCAGAGAATGTGTAAATCCCAATAAACAACATTTCTTTCACTCCACTCTGAGATTGGGTCTGAGAGAATTGCATCCTGAGAGTCAGAGAAGGTTGTACATAGTGGTGCAGGGCTGCAAGACATCACGGGAGCCTGCTGTAAAGATGAAGAGGTTTTAAATGTGCTGCTGTGACAAGAACCTTCTGAAAGAACAGACATTTATTCCTGCTCTAGGTGATTCCCATACCAGAGGAAGGTGGCACACTGAGAATCTGAACTTCTGCATTTATTTCTGCTTGAAGAATTAACAAGCTCTTAAAGTAAATATAGTCCCAGGTTGTCCCCTTCCAGCTTTTGTGATGTCACAGTGCTTTGGGGCCTTCCCCCTTTACTGCTACCTGGGCTGCTTTCCCTGCTCTGTGGAAGTGAGAAATAGGCTCCTATGACATTGAAAAGAGCGCAATTTGGAGTATTCGAATGGACGCATTTTCCCAGTCTTGTGGTGCTCCCTGTGATTAAAATGGAGATGTCTTTTGCATAAATGGCTTGTAAAGAGTTTCTTGCAAACCCCAGTGGTCTGGCTCTGCTTATGAGTCAAATGTGAATGCAAATATTTAACATATTGTGAGAAATGACATTTAGGAAAAAAGAGACCCAAATTAATTAAATATGTGTAGGAGACAGCCCACATTGTTAGACCATGTATACTACTAGTTATCAACTGATGCCTCTGAGACAGATCTGTGGGCATTTACTATGCCCACGTACGTGTGGGATCTAAAATGAAAAGACCTAGCCAGGACAAGAAAGACATCAGAGAGAATTTGTTGCTTCAGATTTTATTCTTCCAAAGATTTATCACTGCCAGTATAAATCCTAAATTCAAAATTACCTTCAATGTTGCTGCACATTGTATGTACACAAATGGGATACTCAGACCAACAACGTAGGTCTTTCTTGGTGCTAACAACCCACATGCTGTATGAAACTCAACGTGGCATTAATTTAAAACCAAACCCTGACCAGGTGCATGCACATTGGGATACAGACTCATACCTGTAATCCCAATACTTTGGGAAGTCAAGGAGGGAGAATTGCTTGAGCCAGGAGTTGGAGACCAATCTGGGCAATAAAGTGAGCCCGCCACCACTACAGAAACATTTAAAATTTAGCTTGCATGATGGTGTGTACCTGTGGTCCTAGGTAGTTGGGAGGTTAAGGCAGGAGGATTGTTTGAGCCCAGGAGGTGGAGACTGCAGTGTGCTGATTGCACCAGCTGCACTCTACCTGGGTGAGACAGTGAGACTCTCTCTCTCTCTCTTTCTCTCTCTATATGAATAAAATTCATATATAGTCATAAATTCATATGACTAGAATTCTCTCTCTCTATATATATATAAATAT
>NW_016807866.1:4462665-4475028 GCF_001698545.2 Rhinopithecus bieti
AATATATATGTATATATATTTGTATATATGAATAAAATGAAACCTCCAGGTGAGGACTGTGCTGATTCTGCACATGCAACTGTTATTCCTTTGAAATGGTGCTGTTTCACTTGCCCTGCCTTAAGTCAGTTGGAAAAAAATGGTTGGCTTTTGCTTTTCTAATTTGCAAGCCACATACCTTTTTTCCTGGCTCTGCACACTGTCTCATCTTGCTTAGAAAAGGGGCTAGAGATTAGAAGGTGGCCTTGGAGGGGCAGGCCTTTCCTCTTGACCGACTTGGGCGCCATCAGGCTATCAGAGCAGAATGGCTGAGGCCAGGTTGGCGGGGGATCTGGGGTGATCCGAAAGCAGGACTATCTGGCCAACAGCAGCAGCAGTGTGGTGGTAGAAAAGACAGCACTGTCCTTTTTTCATTAAGTATATTTATAAACATACTGAACATGAAACATTTTTCCTTTCTTCACAGTGATGGATGATTATATGTCTATGAAATGTTTTCATTTATTTGGCGCCAGGGTAATCAAAATCAGTTGAAACTGTCCCACTGAAAGGAAAGAAAACAAGTAGGCGTGGGACGCCTGTGCTGCCTCCCTCATGCTCTTCAAGGGGAGTCGCTGGCAGAAGGGCTCGCTTTGGAGAGGAACAAGCCCTTCAACTCCTAATTGCTCCCAGTCCCGCTCATGGCTGCCATCCACGGAGGCTGCAGCTCTGCAGAGCTTTCAAAGCAATCGCCTCCACTCTGGAAGCAGTGTGAGAGCGTTGGGGCCAGCCTGTGCGTGACTCTGTTTAGGCTGAGAAAGAGCTGGTCCCAGAAAACCTTTGTGAATGAAACGCTCGTGCTTTCATGTCTGCTCTGGCCTGTGTTCTGGGTCAGCTGTTGTGATCTCCAACATCCTGTTTAAACTGGCGTTTTCCACTACATACAGACAAAACTATTTCTATTATAAGCTTCTAATGGTTGTGCAGAGAAAAGCAAGGGGATTAGGTAGGGAAGAAGGGTTGACCTATTGGGAGAGAAGCACAGACAGTAGATACATGCCTGATTCCTTCTTTTGATGGGGTTCTTTGGACATACATAACTCAGATCTTTGTGTTACAAATGTAGTATCACTTTTGAAAGGCCACCTTTTCGGTGAGGTTTATCTCGCCTAAACCATGGGATAATTTTGCTCACTTGTGGACATCTCTCTCTGTGGTTTTCAGTGCAGACCTGTTTATAGACATGAGGGTTAAGACCCTCAGAGGGTAGAAAACAATTTTCCTGATCTCCAACCATCACCTTTCAAGGAATTAGTTTGAATATTGGAGGAGAGAAGAGACTTTGACTTCTCAAATAGATTCAATAACTTTTAAAAGGGAATTGAGAGAATTACCTTTTATTTGTTTTCTTATTAAAATAGGTAGAGATCTAACGGATGCTTTTTTAGCAGAGCAGAAAGGAATGAGCCTCCCTTCCCTTCTTGACTCCTCATTAACATGGCATGGAAGGGCTTGGAGAGGGTCCTTGGGACTCCCCTGCTGGGCACTGAAGTTATGGGCAAAGACTGACAGTCCATTTGTCTCATGTGAACCAGTGATACAGTGAAGAGGTCAAAGAAATCCTTAATGTTCCCAAAGCTCAATAAAATAGTAGCTATATGGTATATCAGAACTAATAACATAATCAAGTTCTGAATTGGATGGACTGAAGTCAAATTCATACAAGGCATTGGAAGAAGGAAGACTTAAACTGGATGGTACCCACGAGTGGCCATACTGTGAGTAAGTAGCCTTGCATGGCAAAAGAGCTTCATGGATGTGATAAGAACCTTGAAATGGGGAGACTGGCTTGGAATCTCTGGATGGGCCCAGTGTAATCACAAGCATCTTTAAAAATGGACTCAAGAGACAGAAGCATCAATGTCAGAGTGGCATGACATGAGAAAGACTCAACCACCCTTTGCTTGCTTTGAAGATGGAGGAGGAGTCCACAAGCCAAATAATGCAGGCAGCTTCTAGAAGCTGAAAAAAACAAGAAAATGGATTCTGCCTTAGAGTCTCTGAAAAGGAATGCAGCCCTGCTGACACCTTGACTTTAGCCCCATGAGATTCATGTCAAATTTCTAATCTGTGGAACTGTAAGAGAATAAATTTGTTTTGTTTTAAGCCACTAAATTTGTGGTTATTTGTTACAGCAGCAATAGAGAGTCTAATACACTGGGAATTATACAAGGAAATTTATCTGGTTTATTTTTTGGAATGTGTGCAAACTGGCTAAATGGCACTTTGCATTTTCCAGTCTTCTTAAGGAGTACAAAATGTTGTGGAATCTGACTGCTTGAGCCTTTAAAAATATCCAGAAAATATAAGTAATGTCTCAACCATTTTGAGCATTCGGAACTTGGTAGCATAGCAAGGAATATCAAAATAAAAGAAATCACCTCTACCAATAGATCAAAAAAAATTTTGATTTTTGAGTGTAACCTTTTAAAACATACCCATATCTAGTTTTAAGAAAATTATAACTGTATTTGTAAAACCACTGTCCTAGATAAATACACTGTGCTTATTTTATAGCTTTTAGCTCAAGAAAATTAGTGACCTATCCTAAAGTTCTTAAATTTCTGAATTTGGAGTTACTGAACTCGTCATGATAAGGATAATTGGTTGATACATTCACTTACAAAGGAGAAAATATTTTTTTTTTTTTTTTGAGACAGAGCCTTGCTGTGTTGCCCAGGCTGGAGTGCAGTGGTGCAATCTTGGCTCACTGCAGGCCCCACCTCCCGGGTTCACACCATTCTCCTGCCTCAGCCTCCCAAGTAGCTGGGACTACAGGCGCCCGCCACCACGCCCAGCTAATTTTTTTTTGTATTTTTCAGTAGAGACGGGGTTTCACCATGTTAGCCAGGATGGTCTCGATCTCCTGACCTTGTGATCCAACTGCCTCAGCCTCTCAAAGTGCTGAGATTACAGGTGTGAGCCACTGCACCCAGCCCAGAAAAGATTTTTAACTTCTGCACCATGCCAGGGCATGAAATTAGCATTTGTAAGTATGAAATTTGAATAAAAGTTATAACATTAAAAGTTTCTCTGCCTAATATAGACCTGGGCATCTTTTCTGTAGGGAGCAAGGGGCAAAGTTAACCATTAAGTAACCAACACACCTACCCGTTATTTTTTTTGAAAATTCCCATTTTTAGCTGTGAGCTTGGATGTGCCCAATTTCTAAAAGTAACAAAGGATGTAAATGTCAAATAACAGAGCACGTTGTATCCAACATTTAATATAGCTCCTGGAATGCTGAGGCAGTTTGAAAAAGACAAACACGGGGTGTCAAAATTTTCTATGTTTCATATTACTTTTCCATAGTAAAAATTAGCTATGATAATTAAAAAATAAATCTGTAGCACTTATAAATGAACACGTAAGAAAAGGACTCTCTGGTCCAAAAAGAGATTGAGTAATTCTTGGGGTGGTAACCCTGATTTCAAATGTTTGGTTTTTCAATTACTTGGTGTAAAATCTGGTACTTCTCTAAGAAAGGAACTGATTAATTCAGAAGCAGGCAGCAACCAGCTTCCTCCCAGAGATAAGATGACATCACCCCAAAGTCCCAGACAGTATGCTAAATACAACTTCAAAATAGGCAATCACATTCACTGAAATGCAGTCCCTGCAGCCAACCGCGATCACCCGTCCTCCATTATCCCGCCTCATTACCTTAGCCTTCAGTGTCAGGATGAGCAAAGCCGGGGGCATCCGGCCAAGTCTTACACAAATCCTTAAGATATCTTTTATCTCCCGGTTAATAGATCATGTTAAGGACTTCAGTGGCAGAAACGGATCCTATGGACAATTTATCTCTGTGTCTTTCTAGCTAACACTTTTCCCTCAAAAAGCCAACTGATTCATTTAGAACAAGCCTTTTTATTTTTATAGAGCTTTCTTCCATTTCAGTTAGAATCTTATCTAAAGTGAGAACAAATTCTCAAGTGTTTAAAACGGGCCAAGGAGAAACCCCCTTAAACAGAGTTCAGTTTAATCTGTAGAATTAATTGGTTTTGTTTGCAAGCAAATTATATATTTCAAAAATAACATATAAGATATGTTTAAGTATATATATTTATATTTCAAAAGGAAACTGACTACCATTCCCACTTGGTCAGTTCCCAGTAGACTCTGACTTCATTTCTGCCTTAGCTTCTTCCGGGCTTGGCCATGTTTGCACACACTTCCTTCCCTCATCTAGCATCCATCATTCTCACTGTATTCAATTTCTTAAAATATACACAAGACCTCATACACTCTCACATGCATACAGTCACCTACACTTAGGACAAGCTATATCATTTTTGAGGTTTTGTATAGAATAAAGATGTGGGTTCCTGGTCCAAAACTTATTGAGAATTTGAAGATGGTGGTCAGAACACACTGAACTAAGCTCAAGACCCTTCTGAGTGCAAGAGACCTGCTGGCCCGTGAAGTCCACGCCCTGACTGCATTAGTAGATTAGTAGTCACAGCTACACATATGCACCCACCCACAGGTACACAGCAAACAGCATTCTCAGAGCAATTGAGCTTTTACTTGTTAACTTCCCTTTTAGCCCAATGCCACACACACACACACACAGTTCTTTGATAGCGATAAGCTGTTATTTTCCAATAAGCAAAGAGGTTAAGTGACTTATCCAAACTTGTACCAAATATGTTTTTCTTTCATTTTTTAACTTTTATCTTGGATTTAGGATTTTTTTCTGATTATAACACAGCAAATTTGAAAAGTATAAAGAAAAAGACACATTTACAAACACAAAATAGCACCAATTAGAGATGACCACTATTTGTTTCGGTATATATCTTCTATTCCTCTATAAGTTTTTATGCCATAATTTCTATAGATTCTTTTTTAGATATAAATTGAAATAATATTGCATATACCGCTTAATATCCTTTTTTCATGTAGTAATACCACACAGACCTTTTCCATATTATTAAACATTCGTATAGAGCACTATGGTTAATAGCTACCTTATATTCTAGTATGGTTGGTAAAGAATCAGTTTAGGAACAAGTAAAAATTCTTAGAGAAAAGATGACACAATTAGCACTAATTCCTTTTCATATCATAACTCTCTTACTTTCAGTAAAGAGAAAGAAATTGAGGCTCCGAGTGTTTAAATAATTTGCTGCAAGACACACAGCCATTAAAACAAAGATAGAATTTGAACCCAGGTCTGCATGATGGCAAAGCCAGGGCAGAATCATTGTGCGATGACAGTGACATGTAATTTATAACTTTACTCAGCAGAAAGGCTCTGGGGTCAGCATAGTATGCAGAGGCTTGGAGATTTTCAAGGCCTGGCAGTTTCCCTGTTATTGGGAAAAGGCATCCAGGAAAACCTATGGAACTGAGAGAGAAGTCAGCGTCACAGATGCATAGTGATGACAAGTAATAGTCAGGAACCACTGCTGGGCCAAAGAAATTTCACTCCAGAAATCATTTCCTAGTGATGGGAATTCTTTTGGTCACAGAGAGTTGAATTCACACATTAGGGAAATCTAGCAAAGACGGTTGTACACTTATAAAAGCAAATGCAAGAATGGGGATGGATTGACTTCTGTCTTTTAAAAAGCAGCGTCTGTGATGAAGTCCCAAGTCATGTGTCTATTGGACTGTGATCTTACCCTCCAAGTGAGAATTCAGGACAATTTTAGAGAAAATAGTTTTTTTCTTAATGTTTTCAGGAAAGATCACTTGAAAGGGATTTCCCTGGTGTAATGTTTTTCACCTCCCATGTTCATCCCCCTTCCGTTTAATCAGCTAGTTTCTTATTGATATGCTGAGTACCAGGACCCTAGTACAAAGGGGGAATGGAAAAGACTCCTGGCATAGGCATTAGACCAGGAGGATTTTATGATGAGTAAGGGTAGCCTACCACCCCTCATCTTGACTACTAAAGAATCCCTTAAAAGGGAAGGCAATCGGGGGTGTCTTCATTTCCTGTAGGTACTGTGACCAATTACACAAACTTGGTTGCTCACAACAACAGATATTTATTCCCTCACAGTCCTGGAGGCCAGATGTCTGAAATCAAGGTGTTGGCAGAGCTGTTCTCTCCTAAAAGGCTCCAGGGGAGAAGGCCTCTTCCCTCTTCCAGGCTCTGGTGGTTCCAAGTGTCCCTTGGCTTTTGGCTGCATCACTCCAATCTCTGCCTCTTCACGTGGCCTTCTCCTCTGGGTCTGTGTCTTTTCGTTTTCCTTTGCTTATTAGGACACTTGTCAGTAGATTTAGGGGCCCCTGGATAATCCACAATGACGTCATCTAGAGGTCCTTAACATAGTGATACCTGCAAAGACCTTTTTCCCAAATAAGGTCACATTCACAGGTTCTGGGGCTTAGGGCACAAACGTATCTTTTCTGTGCCCGCTAGTCAACCCATTAGAGAGTGCGAAATTTAGAAGCTGATGTGTCCCAGGGAATCGCTGCTGAGACCTCCTGGGTGCAGACCTTGGGCAGGGCCTTCTTTCCTGGATAAAGCTCCAGAAAGGAAGAAATAGCTTACACTCGGGGCTGTTTGGGTTACAAAGGTAGACAGGTCTCTGAGTGTTTCTCAGTTCTCTATTCAGCAGAATGACATCTGCCAGCTCCAGAGGCACACCAATGTAGTTAAGGGAGGCCTAAAGGGGCCTGGCAGATGGGACCACTCAGCTGTGTGGCAAAGAAGATGTAGGGTCAGGTGGCGTGAATGCCCCCTCAGCAGGTTTCTGCCTGGAAATAGAAGGTTACTGAAGACCTGGGCCTCACTTTCCCAGCCCATGTCTTGGCATGGCATAGCCTTGGGACTGGGCTTCTACTCTGGGCTGGAGGGCACTGCCGAACTGGAGGAGATGAGTTTTGGGTTTCATGGAAAGAATAGAGAGTCAAAATAGAAATTGATGATGTTACCTTTCTTACTAGAGTTCTTCAGAGAAACAGAACCATAAGAAAATCACATATGCACAGAGCAATGCATCATTGATATGAGAGTTTGGTCAGTGATGCATCTCATATACAACAGTGGCCCCACAAAATTACCGTGGAGCTGAAAAATTCCTATCATCTAGTTGACACCATAGCCATTGTAGCATCATAGCAGAATGCGTTACTCACATGTTTGTGGTGATGCTGGTGTAAACAAATATTTTTAATAACTGTAGTGTAGGCCAAGTGCACAGTGTTTGTAAAGTCTATAGTAATGCACAGTAATGTCCTAGGCATTCCCCTTCACTCATCCCTCACTGATTGATGCAGAGAAACTGCCAGTTCTACTAGCACCATTCATAGTAACTGCCCTATACAGGTGTGCCCTTTTTTCCCTGTTTTTGAGACAGAGTCTCGCTCTGTTGCCCAGGCTGGAGTGTAGTGGTGCGATCTTGGCTCACTGTAACCTCTGCTTCCTGGGTTCAAGTGATTCTCCTGCCTCAGTCTCCCAAGTAGCTGGGTCTACAGATGCTTGCCACCATGTCCAGCTAATTTTTTTTTTTTTTTGTACTTTTATTACAGACAGGGTCTCACCACGTTAGCCAGGATGGTCTTGATCTCTTGACCTCGTGATCCGCCCGCCTCGGCCTCCCAGTGCGCTGGGATTAAATACTTACCATTGTGCTGCAATTGCCTCTAGTATTCAGTAGTGTAACATGCTGTACAGGTTTGTCCCCCAGGAGCAACAGAGCCTAGGTATGTCGCAGGCTATGCCATCTACAACACTTCATGGTGTTAATGTGATGAGAAAATCACCTAATGACACATTCCTTGGAAAGTATCCCTCTCATTAGGCCACACGTGGCTATGTATCTATAGACTTGCCAGACCTACAACTAACTCTCTTGTGGACCTGGCAGCTCTGAAGTCTGTAGGTCCAGCTCTGAGGCTGTAAATTCAGGTGGGAGTTGAGGTTGCGGTCTTGAATCCACTTCTACAATGCAACAGGATGGAAACTCAAGCAGGGCTTCTAAGGTGTAGTCTAAAGGAGAATTCCTTCCTCTTTGGGAACCTCAGGCTTCTCTCCTACGGCCTTCATCTTAGAAGAGATTGGCACCCACCCATATTATGGAGGATAATCGACTTAAAGTCTACCGATTGTAAATGTTAATGACATCTATATAATACCTTCTTCACAGCAACATCTAGACTGGTGTTTGACCAAACAACTGGGCACAGTAGTCTAGCCAAGATGACACACAAAGTTATCACACCTACACACTGCAGTGCATAATGGGGTTTAAATTCAGACTTGTTTCTGAGCACCTAATGAGCGCCAAGCATGGTGCTGTGTGTGCTGGAGACGTAAGAGTGGATGCCTTGCCTCTGTCAGCAAGGAGCCTTCAGTTGGACCAAATCACAGAGGAGGTCACAGCATCTCTAAGTGAGTAAAGGCTGTCGAAAGAACATGAAGAAAGGCTTCAATTGTCAGCCCGAAGAATCTGGGATCAATTCCCCAGATCTGGAGGAAGATAGGTGAGAGCCAGAAAAAGTGGGGAGGCAGGGGAAGGAGGAGCATCCCAGGCAGAGAGGAAGCCTAGAGTAAAACAACAACCACAACAACAACAACAACAAACCCCCATGAGCTTAAGAAGCTGAAATAAATTCCTGATGGGTAGAAAGTAGAATGTTAGAATGTGAGGGTTATGGGTGTGAAGAGATGTGGCCAGAGGGCTGTGCTTGGGTGCTGACTGTCCTGTGCCTCCTCTGAGATGTTGCAGAAGTCAGACCTCAGTTTGAGAGCACAGGGGAGCCACCAAAGGCTGTTGAGCTGGAGAGTGGCATGATCAGAGTTGCCTTTTCAGAAGAGAGCTCTGCTATTTTGTGCAGCTCTGCTATTGGAGGTGGAGGTCAGGCCCTGGGCAGTTGAAGAATCCCTGTGAGAACGGCCAGAGTTGGGATAACGAGAGGGGCAGAAAGCACAATACACTTAAGAGTGCAAATCAATGCAGATGGTCTTCATTCCATTTACGGATCACTGCTGGGGTCTGTGGAGATCAACAGGCAGAAACAAACTTTCAAATTTGTCATCCTACCTGGGGATGGAATTTGACACCCTTACACGTGTGTAGCATCTCTGATTGTCTTTCTACCAGCCTTCCTTCTCTTCTCCCCATCTATAGTTCTGGTTAGACGTAGTGATCATCATTTCTCAGATGCTTGATGTCTAATCCAGAGTAAAGTAGTTCTGTTCTTTTTAAGCACTTCTTGTGAATTAGTTGCTCACCAAAAGGGAGGAAAGGTAGCTGGTCACGTCAATACAAACTGTTCTGCATTCTTGAATCTTTGCAAGGCTGCTCACAGCTCCAGGAGCACCCCTTCCCCACCTCACCCCACCCACAGATGCTAGAATCTTCCCTGCTTACCTCTCTTCAGCAGCCCCTCGTCTTTCATTGAGAAGATGAAAATTGGAATGAATTGTAATTGAATGTTATTCAACCTTTCCATATTAAAGTGAACATGAGATCGAATTGTCATTTTTCCCAAACTTTATGTCATTTTGTATTAGATTACTTTCCTCATGCCAGGACCTAGAGCTCATATGAATCCAAAGTGGAAGGAATCTTTAAATGTTGCCAAGTCTATAATGTAAAGAAAAAAGAAAAAAAGACATAAGTGAGGTGTATTTGAACGTGAATGAAAACTCCAGCTTTGCCTTGGCATCAGGTTGAAATGAACTCAGCCTACACTTGGCATTTGGGCTGCTCATGTCCTGAACTACACCTCCCAATTCTGCGAATTCTACCAAACCAGAAACAGGATTTGCCAGATGCTTCCCCCACTCACTCCCAATGTGTGTGCTTTGTATGAAATGGGATCCATATGTTTCTTATCCATTTACACTTAAATCATCAAGATGTTACTCAGTGATGCCTCTGTGATTTACAGATCTTTCAGTCTTTTTTTTAATTTGAAAAAGGAAAATCATATTTTGTAAAGTGTAGACTTGAAACCACAAATTTGTACAAAAGAAAAATATGCATCTGCTGTTTTCTTTCTTTTTGATTCCAAGCTTCAAAGGGGGTACTGCCAACTTGCAAACACATGACTTACCAGAAGCATCCATGCCAGCCGTGTGGGCCTGAGTCTCCAGCTCTGTCTTATTACTGCCATTGTCCCATGTCATGGGAGATGTGTGTGTGTGTATTAGTTCGTTTTCACTCTGCTATGAAGAAATACCCAAGACTGGGTAATTTATAAAGGAACGAGGTTTAATTGACTCACAGATCTGCATGGCTGGGGAGGCCTCAGGAGACTTACAATAATGGTGGAAGGGGAACAAATATGTCCTTCTTCACAAGGTAGCAGGAGAAAGAAGTGCAGAGCAAAGGGGAGAAAACCCCCTTAAAACCATCAGATCTCGTGAGACTCACTCACTATCATAAGAAAAGCATGGGGAACTGCCCCATGCTCCAATCACCTCCCACAAGGTCCCTTACCCAACACGTGGGCATTAAATTTGTATGAAAATTCAAGATGAGTCTGGGCATTGGGGCTCATGCCTGCAATCCCAGCACTTTGGGAGGCTGAGGCAGGTGGATCACCTGAGGTCAGGAGTTTGAGACCAGCCTGGCCAACATGGCAAAACCTCGTCTCTACTGAAAATACAAAAATTAGCTCAGCATGGTGGTGCATGCCTGTGGTCCCAGCTACTTGGGAGGCTGAGGCAAAAGAGTTGCTTGAACCCGGGAGGTGGATGTTGCAGTGTGCCGAGATCATTCCAGCCTGGGCAACAGAGTGAGACTCTGTCTCAAAAAAAAAAAAAAATTCAAGATGAGATTTGGCTGGGGACACGGAGCCAGACCCTATCAGCGTGTGTGTGTTGGGGAGAGCAGGATAGAGAAAGGGAGAGGAAAAGGAAGAAATTGATAAGAAGGAGGAAAAGGAAGGAAGATAGTAACAATGTTTCTAAGCAACAATGGAAAGTGGAAGAGAAGAATTAAAAATGTTGAAACATGTAGAAAACTGATATATTCGGCCTGGCGCGGTGGCTGAAGCCTGTAATCCCAGCACTTTGGGAGGCCGAGGCAGGCGGATCACGAGGTCAGGAGATCGAGACCATCCTGGCGAACACGGTGAAACCCCATCTCTACTAAAAAAATACAAAAAACTAGCAGGGTGAGGTGGCGGGTGCTGTAGTCCCAGCTACTCCGGAGGCTGAAGCAGGAGAATGGCCTAAACCCGGGAGGCGGAGCTTGCAGCGAGCTGAGATCCGGCCACTGCACTCCAGCCTGGGCAGCAGAGCGAGACTCCGTCTCAAAAAAAAAAAAAAGAAAATTGATATATTCAAAGGTAGAGGAAAAGAAAACATCCTTGTCAGGAACAGCATAAGGTGGCCGAGTATTTAATCACCCACTCATTAGAAAGATATTTGCATAGTGACATCTACGTACTAGAGTGTGGCACAATAAAGACGGATGCAAATTATCTGACAGTCTTTTGATGGCTGTCTACTATGGTTTGGAAATATTTCCCCTCAAACCTCATGTTGAAATTCAGTCTCCTATGTTGGATGCGGTGGGGCCTAACAGGAGATGTTTGCATCGTGAGGGCAGATGATTCATGAATAGAGTAACACCCTCTTTCTTCAGGGGTGAGTGAGTCCTCACTTTATCAGTTCCCTCAAGAGATGGTTGTAAAAAGAACCTGATGCCTCCCCACCATTCTTCTTCTCTTGCACACAACAGTTCTCCTTCACCTTGACCCATGAGTAGAAGAAGCCTGAGGCCCTCACCAGATGCAGACGCCTGATCGTGAACTTTCTAGCCAGTCAGAATTGTGACCCAAATAAAGCCTTCTCTTGATAAATTACCCAGCCTCAGGTATACCTTTATAGCAACACAAAATGCACTAAGACACTATCCTATTTCTCCTCCACTTGAATCTAAGCCAACTTGGGGCTACTTTGACCAATGGAGTTTGGTGAAAGTGATGCTATGCCATTCTGGACTTAGTCTTTAAGAGGACTGGCACCTTTTGCTTGCCCTTTGGCCTCTGAATCAGGCTGCCATGCTGAGGCCATGTGTAGGCCTAGTCAACAAGCCCATCTATACTTCCAGAGGGCAGTCAACATCAGCTGCCAGCTTTGTGACTGCTCCATACTGGATGTCAAGCCCATTCAAGCCTTAAGATGTAGAGACTGCATTAGCATCTTATTACCCACTTGTCTGAAACTCAAACATTGCTTTTCTGGAAAACCTTTGTAACATTAGTGATCAGAAGTATTTTCCTTATAGCCTGGAGTTCTTAAAATGAATCTTCGGAAGTTTTACGTTATCACTGGCATGCATAAATTACGTACATTTTTCCAGGCTGTTAGTCTTAGTCTTTTCTTTTTTTTTTTTTTTTTTTTTTTTT
>NW_016807866.1:4475705-4507201 GCF_001698545.2 Rhinopithecus bieti
CTGGGCTGGAGTGCAGTGGCTGGATCTCAGCTCACTGCAAGCTCTGCCTCCCGGGTTCACGCCATTCTCCTGCCTCAGCCTCCCAAGTAGCTGGGACTATAGGCGCCCGCCATCTCGCCCGACTGTTTTTTCGTATTTTTTCGTAGAGACGGGGTTTCACCGTGTTAGCCAGGATGGTCTCAATCTGCTGACCTCGTGATCCACCCGTCTCGGCCTCCCAAAGTGCTGGGATTACAGGCTTGAGCCACCGCGCCCGGCCCTGCCTACCATTTTTTAGTAGTAGTATGTCCCAGAACGTAGGCTAATGGCATCACAAAGTTACCTCTTTTAATTCTCCTAACAACTCTTAGAGGCAGATATTATTTTTCTCACTTTACAGTTCAGGAAGCTGAGACTTAGAGAAATTCAGATACTTGCTCAGGGTCACATAGATCATGTTAGAACCAGGATTTGAATCCAGATTTATCTTGTGAGATCATAGTATCCTGCCTTCCTGTCTTCTTATTTATACTGACTCACACAAAGGAATTTATTCGGTCATTCATTCAGTTGTCTCAGAAATTCCTCAGACATCTTCTGTATTGCATAGTTTAGCCAAGCTATATTAGATGAAGGGCCAATACAAATAAATAAGACATGTTCGTGTTCGCAAGGAGCTTTTCGGGGCAAGAATCTGAGCCACGTTTATCAATAAAATGGGATTCTATATATTTCTTGCAATCTTTAATGTATGAATCAGGATAAGCTGTGTTGTGATGCAGTAACAAGCAACCTCATGATTTAAAACAAGGTTAATTTATTGCCCATGCTATTTCTCTCCTGAGGGTTAGGAAGGAATTCTATTCCATGTTGTTCTCATTTTTCACCCTGAAGTGCAGCACAGTTTAGACCAGTAATGGTCACAGCGGCAGAAGAAAATAACTCTGGGGGTCTCATTGGGGCATTGATATAGTTTGGATTTGTGTCCCCACCCAAATCTCATGTCGAAATGTAATCCCCAGTGCTAGAGGTGGGGCCTGGGTGGAAGGTGATTGGGTCATGGGGGTGGTTCCTCATGAGTGGTTTAGCACCATCCCTCTAGTACTATTCTTGTGAGTGAGTTCTCATGAGCTCTGGTTGTTTAAAAGTGTATAGTACCTCCCCACTCCATCTTTCTCCTGCTCTGGCTCCTGCCACCCCTCTGCCTTTCACCAAGATTATAAGTTTCCTGAGGCCTCCCCAGAAGCAGAAACCGCTATGTTTCCTGTGCAGCTTGCAGAACCATGAGCCAATTAAACCTCTTTTGTTTATCAATTACCAAGTCTCAGGTATTTCTTCATAGCAATGAGATAACTGCTAATATAGGCACTTTACTTATACCCACAATGCATTGGCCAGACCAAGTTGGATCCTACCACAGAGGAGCCAGGATGGGGAATCCTCTAGAAGATGGAAGTGACAGAAGAAGGAAGAAACAGAATATCTGGAAACCAGCACTAATGACTACCATATATATGATAATTTAAGAATTTATAGTCCAATGTATGGAAAAATTTTAAAAACAGAAAACATTTTGTGCCTGAATTATCAGTGGCATGAAATTCTATGGGGAAATTTGGTAATCCCAAGGTTTTTTTTCACATTTCTTCTTTCAGGCTATGTTAAAGGGGTGAAAAAGGATATTTACTAGAAAGGTTATTATGAGTTTTTATTCTTTGCTTTTTCAGTCTATCAGACAATGCTTCAGCTAACAGCTCTGAAGGACTAGCCAGAGGTGGACAAATCCTGCTGTCAATAACAAAATGAAAAGCTGAGTAGTGTATGCACAATACACGCGCGCGCACACACACACACACACAATCTGAGTCAAGACTTACTAAAATGGACTACACTTGAGGGTCCAATACCTTAAGGAGAAAGGCTGCTCATTGAGGGAAAAGGAAACCTGCCATTCTATGCTGATTTACCCCTAAGGCTCTTTCCTGTCCATATCCTGGGCAAAGAGGCTGAGCAAGTGAGTCAAGAAGAACTCAGTGGCAAAGAGGAAGAGACTCTGAGCAGAGCTTTTGCGAGTCTTGTGGCCCTGGGGAGACAAAAATGGATGTTCAGCCCTACTAAGGCAACCAGGACTTGAGGGGCCAAAATTCCAAAGGAAAAGGAAGCAGAGAGAAGTGAGACCAACACCCTGAGCTGCTTTTCTCTTCAAGTTTTTGGCTGATTATTAAATTGTTCCTGCTGAAAGGTAGAGAAGCTGAGTAGAAATCAGTTGCCAAGAGGCCAAAAACTTGATGCAAAATTCTTGGATATCTCATGATACTGCAGTGAAAAAAATGTGGTTCAAAGCCTGCCAAAGGAGAGGAGCCTAGTTATTAATCCAGTTGAAACCCATGAAATACAGTGAGCCCTCCCTAATGTTGGGTTCCGCGTCTATGGATTACACCAATTTAGGACTGAAAATATTCAGGGGAGGAAAAAAAGGTGATTGTTTGTATCGTACTGATTTTTTTTCTTGTCATTGTTTCCTAAACAAAGGCTGTAACAACTAACTACATAGCATTTCCATTGCATTAGGAATTATAAGTAATCTAGAGATGATTATATATATAAGAGGATATATGTGGGTTATATGAAAACACTATACCATTTTACAAAAGGGACTTGAGCATCTGTGGATTTTGGTATTTTCCTGGGACCCTAGAACCAATTATCCGTGGTGACTAAGGGCTGATTGTACTATATTTCAGGAGCATGGGCAAGCCAGAAATTAGATAAAGCCTTGTAAGTCTAAAATTCAATTTCAAACCAGCTCAATTTCTGATTGGATTAAGGGATCTGCCTCAAGAAGACAAAGAAAATTCTTTTTGAAATTACATAAAAGAATTCAGAAATTTTAGGTGATTTTCCATAGTGTGTAGGATTTAATAAACAGTACCAGGCATACCAACACACAAAACCAAGAGAGAGGAAAAAAATTAAAATTACAATATCTGATTTAACTGTGTCATATATGTGATTATTAGGAGATTACACAGCTGGAGAGCAGATTTGTTATTTAGAATATAGGTCAGTAAAAAAATGTTCAAGCTGAGGCAGAGAGGAAAGACTTCTATGTAACAAACTATTAAATGTTTTTGTGGGAAAGTAAAAGAACATAAAAAAGAAAATAAACACAAGAAAATAAATAAATAATTTTCATGAATTAGAAAACTCCATATTACAAAAACAGCAATTTTCCCTAAATTGAACTTTCAATAAAGTCTAAATGAGAATCACTACAAGTTTGTATTTTTGTGTGTGGAAATTGAGAAGCTGATATTTTAAAATATATGCAGAGATGCAGAAGATCAATAAGAGCCTTGTTTATCTCCAAGAACAAAGTTGGAGGATTTAAATGACCAGATTTGAAGCTGTGATATCAGTACAAAGGTACCGGGTAAGTGAGTATAACTGCTTTTGGGAAAATAGATCATGGCAAGAAAGAAAAAACAAAAAAAAAAAGATAAGGAAAAAAAAAGAGAGAAACAAAACATCCAGTGGGAAAAGAATGATTTTGAACATTCATAAGGACAGCCACATTGAAAAAAACGAATTTCAACCCTAGCTCACTCCATACACAAAAATTAAACGTAGGTGGGGTGTAGATCTACATGTGAAAGGTTAAATTAAAAAGCTTCTAGAGGATAACACAAGATAATTTCTTCATTGCCTTCATGAGCTGGGCAAAGGTCCTTAACTAGGACACAAGAAGCATTAGTCATTAAGAAAATTTGATGAATTGAATCACATTAAAATGAAGAACTTCTGTTTATCACATTGACACCATAAAGGGGGTGAAAGTGCATGTCGTAGAGTGAGAGTGACAAGGGACTCATGACAGATCGCTAACAAAAAGACAGACATCCAAATAGGAAAATGGGCAAAAATATTAAATAGGCACTCAGAAAAAGAAGCTATTTAATTGGGCAAGAAGCAGGTGCAAAGATGCTCAATGTCAACTAAATAAGGCAAATGCAAATTAAAATTAATAGTGGAATAGCATCACTCAACTGTCAGAATGACTAAGAGAAACAAAACTTACAATACTAGTCAGTGTTACTAAGGATGAGAAGTTATCGGAATGGTCACTTTCCTACATTGTGGTGGGAGTGTAAATTAGTACTTTCATTTTTGACAAAGCGTGTGGGAGTATTTACTGAAGTTACATGTACACATACCCTTTGACTAGAAATTGCACTCTTGGTTTATACATTACTGAATTGCGGATACGTGCAGTAAATGTCATGTGTAAAATATTCATAGCAGTATTATTCTGAATAGCCCCAAATCTCCACAAAGAATAGAATGAAGAGTGTATCTATACAACGGGATGCCACATAGCAATGAAAATGAATAAATGAATTCTTACTACACACAAAGTGAATGAATATCACGAATCAAGTATTGAGAGAAAAATGCAGTTACAATAAAAAGCACAGACTCTGTGATTCCATTCATGTAAAGTTCAACTAGAGGCAAACTTAATCTGTAGTGAGAATAGTCAGGTTGGTTGTGATCCTTGGGGAGTAGAGGGAGGTAGCTGGGGGGACACAAGGGGAGTTTTGGGGTCCCGATAATGTTTCATTTCCTATTTGTAGGGTGGTTACATAAGTCTGTTCATTTTGTGAAAATGAACCAAGCCTGACAGTTAGAATCAGAAGTGTTAAATTTCAATTAAAATGCTCATTTAAAAACACTAAAAATTCTATAGGACAAATCTATGTAACAACTGAAAAGCATTATTCTTGTCATATACTTTTTACCATGCTGGATCTTGAGTGAGAATTCAATTCTAGTATGGTAACATCTTCTTGCAAGGTAAAGAGCATAAGATGCTTACTTAAATGTCTTCTATGATGCAACTAATAACATGTCAGAAAAACATGCCTTATAAAACAATACTTATGATTCTTTTGCATTTATATTTTGATTTGGCTCTTTGTTACATATAAATACAAAAAGTAGATAAGATAAATTTCCTTTAAAGGGAAACTTGTTTGAACAAGGGGATCAATTTGTTAAAATTGTTTTCATTATGTTTCTGTATTTTATTATATAACAAAATAATAATAAGGAAATTACTTCTTTATAATTTTATAACATATCAGTGCTCAAAGCACGCAGTCTCACTTTATTTTCTTTTATTCAAAATATTGATGCTATTCACTGTTCTTTCATCCCCCACAATAACCCTGTAACGTGGAATTGGAATGAATGACTCCTTTTGAAAGGCGAAAAAACTGTGATGCAGGGACGTTAACCTACTATTCCAAAATTACACTTCTAGTGCAGTGCAGACCAAGGGCCAGATGCACATGTTGTGACATTGATTAAGGTCTGTTTTTTCTACTAAGTTCACCTTCGCCTCCACTACCTTGATTTTGGTGAAGAAAACTTAGGATCGTCAATTTCTAGTCAACTCTGGCAGAGCCAGAAGAGGGGTAAAAAGGAAAATTGTGTGATAGGATAAAGCTGAGCTGAAATGACTGGAGATCTGTACTCAGGCAGGGTTGGGTCTACAACCAAACTACAAGGCAAGAAAGAGAAAAAAGGTAGTCACCCCACCATAGTCTTACTGAATTTTTTTAAAACACAGAAAATGAGAAATAGGTAGAACGAGATACTGACAATGTCGTCTCAAGATGGCACATCTATTTCATAAAAGGCTCCATTGTTTCATAAAACCAAAACTTAAAATCTCCTAATCTCTCTCTACTTCCCTCCTAAAATCCAGTTTTTCTGAGATATTACTAGCAGGGCTCCCTTGTGAAAATGTTAGTTTTCTGAGGAGCACAAGAAGGAGAAAGATTGGCCGGGCGCAGTGGCTCAAGCCTGTAATCCCAGCACTTTGGGAGGCCGAGACAGGCGGATCACGAGGTCAGGAGATCGAGACCATCCTGGCTAACACGGTGAAACCCCGTCTCTACTAAAAAATACAAAAAACTAGCCGGGCGAGGTGGCGGGCACCTGTAGTCCCAGCTACTCGGGAGGCTAAGGCAGGAGAATGGCGTGAACCCGGGAGGCGGAGCTTGCAGTGAGCTGAGATCCGGCCACTGCACTCCAGCCTGGGCGACAGAGCGAGACTCCGTCTCAAAAAAAAAAAAAAAAAAAAAAAAGAAGGAGAAAGATTCTATGAAGGAAGCCTCAACTCTGAACAGAAGCTCAAGCCGGCGATCAAAGACCTCTCAGATGCTCAACTGAATGACCCCTGTGGCTATTCTCGAAGAGCCTTGACTTACTGTCTTTGCACAGATCCAAACTCCTAATTCCCCATCTATCCATTTCAGAGCTCCCTGCCTACCCCTTAAAACGGATGGAAAATCACGTGATTGTAAATCACATTCTCCTTTGCATTCGATGAGTTGGTGACCACAAGATAAACTGGTTGGGACGTTTTGGGTTCATTGCTGAGATACTTTGGATTCATTCTGCATGGGAGCAAAAAGTACTTTGACCAGTTAGGCCTCCCTTTCCCTCTCTCCTGATCCAATTGGTCATTTCTTTCTTTCTTTTTTTTTTTTTTTTCTGATTTTTAGTTCTTATTGTCACCCATTTGCTCCAGAGACCGGAACTAATCTATTGTCCTGTTTCTAGTATCTATCATTTTCCCACTAGTTTCCATCTCAGGGAGTGAAATTTTTCTCCAGAACCCACGATCTTTCCCTCCTACATATTCTTTCTAACTTCTGTCCTCTTTCTACCTCTTTGAAGAGCCTCAGGGGTGAGGACTGTATGCACAGTCATGTAGCTGTTGCTAGGCTCTGACCTCATAAGTGGACCAGAAGATGACTCCCATTGGAATCCTCTGCCAGAGTCCTGCTATGATTTTGTTAGCTTCCATAAAGTTTGGGGGTAGATGGTTTTACCTTTGGTGCAACAGATGGTTTGTGTCGTGAAGGACCCAGGCCATTTCTATTCTTTTTTCTCTGTGATCTTTGACCAGTTGCCTTTTTCTCTTCATACTTGTCACCTCACAGTCATAAGATGCCTGATGTAGCTCCAGATGACGTATTCTTATTCCAGCTGTCCAAGCAGGAAGGAAGAAACTGACACAAAAGGCATTTTCCTAAACTGGGTTTTGGTTCAAAAGTGAAGGTCCTTTTGTTTTATTGTGGAGAACTAAGACATGTTCTCAGCTCTTGTTAACCACTGGTGAAGGAGATTAGGATTTCCATGGTTGGTTCTGGCCAATCAGGATCTATCCTGACTTTAGGATGGGCCTAGTTCCTGGGGATGAAAGGACTTCTCTTTAACATTTGGAATACAGAATTGGGAGGGAACAGCTATGAGGTAAACATGGAACGATTAAACCAATCTAAAGTTGGGCTTTGCACTCAGGAACTCTGCTCCTAGAAGGTAGCTTCAACTCTCCATGTTCTTATTTGCCCTTGGCTACTTCCCACTGTTAAGTACAAAATAAACACTGAATGCATACACGCATCATGCATGAATGAATGGACACATGCGTGAGTCAATGCATGGATGTATGAGTGATTGCATGAATGCCTTTCTCCCTTGCTTTTGTCAGACTTACCAGAACCCTCCTGTTTATTCCCCTCTATAGAGTTTCATTGAGTTACTTTGAGTTTCATTGTCACATCTGCTCATGTATTTTATCATTCTGCCTTCTTTATTTATAATCGTAAACTCTTTCGCTTCCAGAAAGCCTGTCTCTCTCGTGTTCTTTTTTCTTAGGCAGGCTTCTCCTCATCAAGTTCTTTCCCTTTCTTCACTGCTCCTCCCCCTCAGCAGTGTTCTCCTAGCTGGTCTGCCTGCCACTAGTTTAACGCTTATTTTTAAAAGTCATGTTTATTAAAGTATAACTTAAGTATGGTAAAATACACTTATTTACGTGTATAGTTGGATGAGCTTTGACAAACAGCTGTGAAATCATCACTGCAAACTTGATACAGATCATCTTCACCACCACCAAAGCCCCTGTTTGCTCCCTCCAGCTTCTTGGCAGTCAATCCTCTCCTACTGCCATTGGCACTTGAGGACCACTAATCTGATATCTGTTCCCATATATTTGCCTTTTCCATAATGTCATATAAATGAAATAATACAGTAAGGAGTCTTTCAATTCTACCTTCTTTCACCCAGCATAATGCAGTGAGACTCATCAATGTTATAACATGTATCAGTAATTGGTTTTTTAAATTATTTAGTATTCCATTGTATGGATATACCACAACTTGTGTATTCATTCGCCAGCTGACGGACATCTGTATCATTTCCAGTTTTTGGCTATTGTACATAATGGTGCTACGAACATTTACCAACAAGTCTTTGTGTTGACATATTTTTATTTCTCTTGGGCACCTATCTAAGAGTGGAATAGCTGGGTCATGTGGTAAGTCTATGTTTGCCTTTTTAAGAAAAGGTCAAGCTGTTTGCAAACTGAATATTCCATTTTCTATTTCCATCAGAAAATTTGGGGTTCCAGTTTTCTACATTCTTTTCAACACTTGTATTTTGTCTGTCTTTTTATTTCAGCTGTTGTACTGGATATGATGTAGTATTTCATTGCAGTTTTATTTTGTATTTTCCTAGTGATCCCGATCATCTTTTTACATTCTTGCATATCCTCTTTGGTGAAATGTCTGTTCAAATCTCTTGCCTGTTTTTAAATTGGGCTATTTGTCTTCTAATTATGAGCTGTAAGAATTACTTATACGTTCTGAACACAATTCTTGTATCAAAGATGTGATTTAAAAATATGTTCTTTCAGTGTGTGGCATGTCCTTCTAAATTCTTCTCTCTCTCTCTCTCTCTCTTTTCAGAAATAGGGTCTTGCTCTGTCTTCCAGGCTGGAGTGCAGTGGTATGATCATAGCTCACTGCAGCCTCGACCTTCTGGGTTCACGTGATCCTCCTCCCTCAGCTTCCTGAGGACGTAGGACTATAAGCAGGCACCACCATACCTAGTGAAAAATTTTTAATTTGAAAATAATTTATTTGAAATAAAGTATAACAAAGATTTATTTGTACATTTCACCAAGAGTTGGTTGCATTTTCAACTCCTTTTCCCTAAAACTAAATGGCTTTAATGTAGGTATTTTCTTTTTAATTTAATTTAATTTAATGAAGTTCCAGGATACATGTGTAGGACACACAGGTTTGTTACATAGGTAGACATGTGCCATGGTGGTTTGCTGCACCTATCAACCCATCACCTAAGTATTAAGCCCCACATGCATTAGCTATTTATCCTGATGTTCTTCCTCCCTCTGCCCCCACAACAGGCCCCACTGTGTGCTGTTCCCCTCCCTGTTTCCATGTGTTCTCATTGTTCAGTTCCCACTTATAAGTGAGAACATGCAGTGTTAATTTCTGTTCTTCTGTTAGTTTATTGAGGATAATGGCTTCCAGCTCCATCCATGTCCCTGCAAAGGACATGATCTTGTTCCTTTTCATGGCTGTGTAGTATTCCACGGTGTTTATGTACTGCATTTTCTTTATCCTGTCTATCATCGATGGGCATTTGATACTTCATTAATTTTTCAACTTCTTGTAGAGATGGGATCTCACTGTGTTAACCAAGCTGGTCTTGAACTCCTGGCCTCAAGTGATCCTCCAGCCTTGGTCTCCCAAAGCACTGAGATTACAGGCATGAGCCATTGTTCAGGCCCCTTCTATTTCCTTGTGGTGTCTTCTGGAAAGGAAAAGTTTAAAGTTTCGATGGGAAGACCTCTCTTTCCACTTGAGTGGCAGTTCTAGCCAGGGCCGCATCTACCCTGTGGTTCCAATCCACGGGCCCTATAAACTAGATTGTTTCCCTTTTCTCCTCCAGTCTCAGGCTGGAGTGACTCCTTTATGCTCATCTCCAGGCAGTCTAGTCTTTCCCTTGAATGTCCACTTCTTCCAGCTATTCTGCAATTCTGACTGATATAATATTGCTGCCAGATATAACATCTTAAAACACCTGTTAGTGTCTCTCTATTGTAATATTCATCGTATCTAAATATTTTTATAAGCCTCTAAAGGCCCTTAGTCATCGAACTCTAGATCAACCATTACATTGTTCTTTTGCACAGCTTCTCCTACCATGAAATACTCTTACCTTTAGTGTAATGCACAGCCCATGTAAACTTGCTCTCCTCTTCTAGACTGTGGCTTAGTTCCATGAGGGCAGGAGTCATCTGCAACTCCTGTTTTTTTATCTCCAGATAGCAGTTCCACACATACATGATTTGCATCATACAACAGGAGCCTACTGCTCACCAGAAGGGAATGTTTAGTGATAACAATGTAAGAAATGTCAAGGTGTGTCCAAGTGAAGAAAAGGCCATTTGTAGACTCAACCTTGTTTGGCCAGTGGCTCATGCACCAGAAGGATTTTAGGACAGTCCTTCTATTGTCAGAGCACAGGTTGCTGCTGTGGACAGAAATATCTGCATAGCTTGTATGCTCAGAGCAAAGTGTGGCATGTGATGTCAATACCATATGAAGCTTCTTTGCTATTCTTGCTTCATCTACCTTCTTCCTCCATCCTCTGCCCATGGACCCCTACACATATTCACACATAAACACACACATGCATGCATACACAGTTTTTCTTTTCTCTGCCTAGAAATTGCTATTTACTTGCTATGGTCTGAATGCTTGTGTCCCTTCAAAATTCACGTGTTGAAATCCTAAGTCTCAAGGTGATGGTATTAGGAGGCAGGGTCTTTGGGAAGAGACTCGGTGTATTAGGCTGTTCTTGTGTTGTTATAAAAAAAAAAATACCTACGGCTGGGTAATTCATAAAGAAAAGAGGTTTAATTGGCTTATGGGTCTGCGGATGCCAGGAAGCATGGTGCTGGCATCTGCTCAGCTTCTGGTGAGGCCTCAAAGAGCTTTTATTCATGGTGGAAGATGAAGTGGGAGCAGCATGTCACCTCATGAGAGCAGGAGCAAAAGAGAGAGGAGGGAGGTGCCACACACTTTCGAACAACCCGATATTGTGTGAGCTCAGTCATCACCAAAGGGATGGGGCTAAGTCATTTATAAGGATCCACTCCCATGATGCAAACATCTTCCACCAGGCCTCACTTCCAACATCAGGGACCACATTTCAACATGAGATTTGGAGGAAACAAATATCCAAACTATATCACCAAGAAATGAAGGAAGAGCTCTTAAGTTAGGGCTCTTAAAAGAGATCCCAGAGAGAGCCTTGCTTCTTCGACCATGTGAAGACACAGCAAGAAGGCACCCTCTAGGAACCGGGAAATAGACCTTCACCAGACAAACATCCTGGTGCTTGATCTTGGAATTGCAAACCTCCAGAATCATGAGAAGTAAGTTTCCGGGGTTTAAAACTTACCCAGTTTGTGCTCTTTTGCTATAGCATCCTGGACTAAGATGTTACTCCTGAAAATTCAGACCACTATGTTATTCCCTCTGAGAAGGTCCCACTAAGCACAATTAATAGTTCCTTCTGGGTTCCTGTGAGAATGTGGGCATATTCCTTATAGGCACTTAGCATACTGAATGTAATTAGCTGTGTGTCTGTCTCCCCCACTAGACAGTTTGTTTTTTTAGGGGTGAGACCACGTCGCATACCTTTTCATCTTCAGAGTTGGCACAGAAGGATCTTAGCACGTATTTGCTGAGCGAATGCAATCCCTTTCAGTCTGATGTATTTTCATGCAGAGATGTGGTGGAAAAAAATGTTTAAAACCTGAACTTGGTTCTGTGCTGATTATTATCTAATTTCTGTAGAAATGTGAGGTGAACCAGGTCATAGTAGCCCATTTCAGTGTATCTTTTGGACAAGGGAAACAATTTCCCAACCATTTGCAGCTTGTTCTATTGTTTCCATTAGTCATACAAACCTTCCCTCACCCTTCAACATAGGCACGTCAAGATAGCTGCCCTCCAAATTTTATTTTGAGCAAATGTCTTATTTTTAGAGCTTTATGCAGTCATGTAAAATCCTTTAATTTAGAAATTCTGGCTAATCTGGGCACACTGCCTAGTAGCCATTCTCTGCAAGGAGCAGTAAAAAACTAAAAATAAATTCTACATTCTAGAAAACTCCTCTCCATAGCTAAAATAAATATAATTTTGAATAACATCTTCAGACTTATCTTTCTACACTCCTACTTCACTGCTTCCTTGAGTTCTCTGTTACCCATTGCAATGCCTACCAACGTTTCTTGATGTTCAACTAAATCTTCATGCTCCTAAATTATCACTTGATATTCATCTCTTAGAGGATATAGAACAGGAGTCACAGTTTGCTAGCCTAGTGGCGTTCAGTATTCCTGTTAGTTGGAGTTCTTGCAACAGTTGTCTACACAGCAGGGAGGTGAATCCACACTGGCTCCCATGAAATTTACCCTGGCTTCCAAGCTCTATGCTAGCATATCTTGCAACATCTCCAGAGGTATAACTCCTTCTAGGATCCACTTAAGGATTATAAGAGTTACCATACTCTTATAATTCTTCTTTAGGGAATTCCAATCTCAAAACAGGGTACCCTAATTGGGTTCACTGTAGTCTTCTTCCCCAGTGCAGATGTGAGTTACCCATCAGGGTCATTTTTATGCTAATGAATGTCACCCAGGAGCACAGCTAACATCATATCAGGTACCAGGAGAACACAGCTATCAAAGGATGAATTCTAAATAGAAGGTGAGAAGGTTGAGTTGGTTAACACTTTGCCCACATCCATATCAGGTAAAAAACAAATTTAGCACAGCGTTCAAGGGCATCCACAGCCACAGGTCCAGGAGGCTTTCTGGGTTTATTCACTCTCCCCCCTCATCTTAAGCATTAGTTACATCTAATGTCTCAACCCTATCTGGAAACACATTGCTCAAATGTCTTACCTCAAAGGTTTTCCTACTTATAAAGTTTCCTCCCCTGCCATTTTCACTCTCTCTCCTTTTCAACTTATATTTCCTTGTGAAGCTCCTAACCATATGTGACCCACTTCTGTTAAATGTTCTCTGAAATGACTCCCTAGACACATTTAGTCATTCTCATACATCTGCCCCCAATGACCTTTATTTACACCATTATTTTAAATGAAAAAAGACAGAAGGAAAGAAACTAGATGCTGTCACCTTGAATTTTAGTGAATTTTTCTTTATCTTTGAATCCCATATGTAGCAGAGTTGTGGGCATGTGGTCAGTACCCTACAAATACTGTTGAGAATGTCTTGGAATCATATGGATCCCAATAATCTCCTAGAAAATCTATGAACCCTTTTAAAGGTAAAACAGCCCTTGTTCACAATGTTTCATAAAGGTTTACAGTAATAGCCAGTACTTCTGGAGCCGCAGTTTATATTTTCTTGGTTAATCCTCAGCATACCCCTGTGAGATATGCACTGTTATAGTCTCCATTCAACTGATGAGGAAACTTAGGTTCAGAGATGTTGAGTCATTTGTCCATGATCATACAGCTGTCAGAGGTGGAGCTGGGATTCCAACCCAGGGAGGCCATCTACAAAGCCTAGCTCACACATCTCTGTTCCATCCTTCTTAAATCTTGTAGAATGCAGTTGGGGAGAAGGGCAAGCTGCGGGCCATGGGGATTCTTTATTCTGATTATCTGAAAAGACCAATGAGTTTAGACTGCTCACTGGGCTTCCCTTCTCCCCATTGTCCATGGAGAACAATGTCAAGGTCAGCTTTAAATTTCACCATGTGTGGCCTCATTGGAACAACTGATGAGTAGAATAGTCCATTTATTGTCTTATTTGAGAACTCCATAGAGATTAGTTTAATAACATTAGTAAAATACACTTCAACATTTTGACTTTTTGCCTCAAAGATCATTTTAACAATATGAGTCACTGTGATGGGAGTTTAATATTTTTAGGCAGCATATTGAAAAGTGTTTCATACACAAAGAAGCCAAGACAGAATTGAAGCTTACAACGCCAGGGAGATAGTTTGCCTAGTGTTAATATTTGTGTCATTGGGTTTGTAACTTTACATATGATCACAAATGTTATGTTACATATTAACATAAACATTCTCAATATTCAAATCTATCTGTGTTTCATTTGCATGGTATAAGAGCCATAGCATCTGTTACTTAAAGAGGTTGCCCAACAGTCTTTAATTCCAAATAGAAATGTGTGAGATTTTATCCTTTACTTCGACACTTTGTAATCATACAAGTTATATTTTCTCCAAGTTTATATCCATCAAGTTTTCTCCAAGTTTATATCCATCAGATACATTAAAATAAAAATATTTTAATTACCTCTTGAAATAATTTGTCCAAGTCAGTAAGTGGCATGAATTACATAACTGAGGCCATAACAAGGATACACAAACATGGCAGAATCACACAGATTGTTTGTCTACACAAACAAGATGGTAGAATCCATCCTGTTACTGAGACTTTTCCAGAAAAGCCTATTATTTTTGGAAACAGATGTGGTTTAATCTTATTTGAATGGTATTTTTGATATAATGTGCCTGGAAAGTAGGAAATCAAATTGTCTGTGTTCATTCATTTGTTCATTTGTTCAGGCATGTATACAGCCTTTTCTAGTGAGCTTTATTCTGTAGAATAGACTATGATGGTACTTTCTTCATTGCTACAGTCTTGGCTTGCAATGCTTTTTTCTTGCTGGCCTAAAACCCATCTCTAAACCTAAGGAAATTTATTTTCTAACACGTTGAGATAGGTGTGTTGAGATGGGTGTGATGGAGATAAGATCATCACTTAAATAAAAGCTAACACTGAGACTTTCTCTTCCCTGGCCATCTGAACATGAGGCAATACCTGACTCCAGCCTAAAATAATCAATTCCAGAGTTGTACTTAATGCCTCTGGCAGGCCGGCCTATTGCCAGAGAGTTTTGGGCCTAGGAATAAAGGCAGCAAGTGTTGGCCATTTCTGGAGGTGGGAAGCAAATGGAAACTCATAATTTTCAGATGGCTCTGCATCTTTGGGGTAAGAACTGGATGTTTGGGGTGTTTTATAGACTATATTTATTTGTCCATCTATAGCTCCCTACCCTCCATCTCCCTTTCTTTCTCTTTCTTCCTCTTGCCCCTCCCATCTATTATTTATCTCATTTTAGGTCATTCTTAACATCGCTGTAGAAAAAGTAAACCTTCTGGTGTGTTTTAATTCTGGATCCCTCAGGGTGACCTTTGGTCTTTGAGAACTGTGGTCTGTGCTGGTGCTGAGCGTGACCATGCAGCTGTGGAGACAGGGAGGGACAGAGGGGTGTAAATGCACTTCATCTTCATGGCACTCCATCTCGCATGTCACAGTGTGTGACACAGTGTGTGACTCCTGGCATGTCACAGTGTGTACTGCGGTCCCACAGACTCAACTGAGCTTTTATAAACAATTTGCATTTTTCATTTAGTTGCAGTTTAAACTATAATATATAGAGGTTTAAAGAAAAATCAAGTTACCACTGGGGTGTTTCACTCTGTTTGCAAATAAACCTCTCCTCCTATATAGAGAAATATAAAAACTTAACCCAATAATATGATATAAAGAAAAAACTGTAGCCAATATGTTTGCGTTAGATTAAATAAAAAAGTGTGCTGATTACACTTTTACTATTTTTCTTGTGGTTTTATTATAAAGTAAGTAATCACCTATCTCAAATAATACCTTATTTTTATAGCCTCCTTTCCCAGGGCTGTCAAAGAGCTTAATTCCAGGAATGAATCTCGTCATTCTCACAGGACTCACCTGGGGAAAATGTATATTTAGGTCTTTTAATCTCCATGTCTCAAAGCATAAAACTAGTGATGCCATAGATTAGCTCCTCCCTTCCCCCAAATGCAACACGCACTGCACATGCATGCATTGTACTCTAAAGGAGCATCACATGCATGTAGAATGTGCAGGGAATACAGGAAATGAAACGCATCTCCCTGAGCTGTAGATGGTTCAGGTAAGAGTTTATGGAAAATATGTTAATGGACTGGTGTGTATTTCCATGTATGTTGGATGGAGTTGCTCATGGACTCTTAGAGTTGAAGTGGAACAGACAGGTCTCCCAGCTCTCCAGCTCTGTTAAACAAGAGAAAGATGCTTGTGATGCCTCAGCTCGACTGTAATGAGGTCACCTACTATCACTGCCGTTTCATCTCAGTGTTGATTCAGAACACTTCCAGTTAAGTCCAACGCCCAAATCGTCCTCACAAATTCCGTTAAGCCACAGCTCCCTCATCTTACTCTACACCCCCTCAGAGGTTTATTCTCACTCCACCCACTCTTAATTTCCCGCGGTCCTCCCAGATCTTCGGTTCCTCCATTTGCTTTCAGTCCATCTGGATCCACCTGGCTTTCCTTCCCTCTTTATCCAGTCCAGTGTCCTTGGTTGCCAGGGTTTGTCAGTTCTCACTGGTAATCCCCCTCCCTCCTTGTCTACTTGTCATTCAGAGCTGTCAAAATTCCACCTGGGAACCCATGCATCATTGGCCGTCTCCACTCTCAAGCCTAGGGGTGAGCCTAGCTGGAGAAAATCACTAAGATTCTTCAGCCAGTCCTCACCAGGAAGCTCCTGCGGCTGTTCCAAGCTCTTGCCTCTCTCCCATGCTTTGCCTCACTGGCCTCCTGTCTCCCAGCAGATTGTCCAGCCTCAGCTTCCTGCCTCAAATGTCCAGATGAATGCATCTGTACCCAGACCCATCTTTAATTCCTGCTCCTCATTTCCTCTCTCTCCTGCCGGTCCCATCAGCCATCCTCTGGCCTGCTCTCTCTCCTGCTTCCTCCAGACCTTGTTCCCTCAACCCTCTCCCCTCTCTGCAGTATCTTCATCTCTCCCTCTCTACTAGGCCTTCCCCTTAGCATAGAAGCACACTTAAGTGTTTCCCCTGTGTACAAATAAACATAGCAATGAATTTTAGAAAACGTTTCCATTCAACACGCTTTTCTTGATGTTCTCAATTCCATTGATTTTCACTTCCCCCCACTCCAGGCACACTCTCTCAGGGCCACATCCTACATATAACCTGGAATTCTTCCTTCTCTGCCAGCTTATACCCAGGGATCCCTCTCACTGCCCATATATTGTGTTATCCTTTGTCATCATTCTGTGTGCCTACTACACCTGAAGCTCATGGCTTCAGCCTCTGTCTTTCTGCATCTTCTTTCCCATTCTCATTTTTCCACCACACTCACTGGTAAACTCCATCCCTGGATTAATACAACCATCCACCTTTCCTACACCTGAACTACTGGTGAAGCACACATACCATGAGAGTTATTGTCCTATGCAGCTATAACCTTCAGCTTGAACTGGGAGCTCAGCTATATCCCACTCTCCTTCCACAGATCTCGTAATACCTTCCTCTTCCATTCCCCTAAATCATTGTTTCTCTACAGTCTTCAAATCCCCCTTGGAACTATCTCTTCTCTTTCTTTTAGGGGGTGACAGGTCTTCTTAATACTCCAATTAATGAAAACTAACTCAAAGTAACACCTTCAGTGCTCTGTCCCAAGCACTGGTTACAGGTAGACCTACGCTCAGAGCCCTGAAATTTCCATGGAGGTGATACCCACTTCTCACAGCTAATGTTCTCACATGGACTCCAGTTCCTATCCCCTACTTGCATCCTTCAGGGTCATGCCTTATTAATCACCTCATTATCTTTCATTTCTAGTGGCTTTTGTTCTATTGCCTCTTCCCTCAAGCACATATAATAACTGTGTTTAAATCTCCATCCACAAACCAAATTAAAAATAAGAACAAAGCACAAAATTCATCCTTGATCTTATATCTTTCTACACTGTCCACCTCCTCTTTTACTTCCATCACAGGCAAACTTTTGGAATTAATTAATGCTCTCCTTCATCTCATAAACCTTCTGGGGACCTTGTTTCTGTTCCAGCACACCACCTAAACTATCTTTAAATTACTGGGACTTTCCTTTTCTCGTGCACATTTGTTTTATGTTCTTCAATTTCTACAGGTGCTGTGTTGGCAGAAATTCTCTCCTAGATTTCTATGATAGTTTACTCCAGGTTATCTATCTCCTCCTCCCAGCATTACTTCTCATGCTCCTCAACAGGTTTCTCTTCCTCTGCTTTTCTTTAAACTGTTTCTCAATCCAAGAGCCCTATCAGAATCCTGCAAACCTACCTCTATGTTCTCCTTGATGTGTTTCCTAAATGAATCCCTTAACGACTGAACTCTCTTCCTTAGAGATACTAAACACTATGGAAATTTACCATCCTGATCATCATTTGTTCTTTGTATACTTTCCTTATCTGGCCCATGAGTTCCTCATGAGCAGGGTCATAGCTGTATGTCTGGTTGTGGCTTACAGGGAAGACAGCCAGTCAGTACTTGTTTAGTGTAACCTGGATGAGCTGTTATCCTTTCTCTCTGTTGTCTATTTATATTATATATCAGCTGCCCTTACAGAAGATCTGTCCTACCTTTGTTCCTTTTCTTGGCTCTTATTTTAGGTCTTAGCAAATTTTGCAAACTTCTTTGAAGCACAAGGATTCTCACACTATTTCTTACTTGAATTTATATTCATCTTCTTTCATTATTTTTTTTTATAC
Source organism: Rhinopithecus bieti (assembly GCF_001698545.2). Taxonomy (NCBI): domain Eukaryota; kingdom Metazoa; phylum Chordata; class Mammalia; order Primates; family Cercopithecidae; genus Rhinopithecus; species Rhinopithecus bieti. Next base: position 4,494,213 of record NW_016807866.1, read on the forward strand.
AAGTGTTCTTACATCTGACTTTACCAGAGAATTTCCTGTTTGGCTGCCTCTTGAGATACTTCCCCATTTTCTTCCCAGTTGGGATTGTGCTATGAACAAGGACCCTTCCCTCTCCAGACTTGTTTCATGCTCAAATCTTAGAATTCCACCAATCTTTGCTCTAAGCTTTTAGAGTTCTGCCTCCTCAAAAGGCAGTCACCCACCTGACAATACCCAGCTTACCCATGGTTGGCTGTGGAGGCTCTAGGGTAACCTGCTCCTTTTATCTCCAGGGCCCCTGTCACTTCCTCCTCGGTTAGAATAGATCCAGAGAAGCAGCTCTGCCTCGCTTCCTCTTTAGACTGAAGTCAATTTCTAGCAGCTGTCCCTGTGGGCTCCCTGCACCCAGGCCCCTCCCTCTGCAGTCACCCAACCTCTCTGGCAGCATCTGTGCTGTTTGATCCATGCCTGGAAAACATCAGAGCTTCCTCCATCTGGATGGGTGGTCTCTAGCATTGTCCCACTCTCCCTCCCTCCTTCAATCTTCAACCAAACTCTCTGCACATTCCTCCATCACGGTCACACATTTCACTTCAGGTGTACATGGCTTTGACTGGCTTAGCTATTGATCCTATTTCTTTTGAACACAGCATTTCCTAGACCTTGGTGTTCTAGGCCCATTAAAAACCTGCTTCCTTATATCCTGGTGAGGGCAAATAATGGTGTTTACCCTCCTGCATTAAAATCCAACATGCATTTTCTTTGTTAACTATATTTTATCCTTACCCATTTGGTACATGAACATGATCACTCATTTTGTGCTCCTTCAAGTTATTCCTGACAGTAAACTACTTGACACCAGTAGTATTTTCCCTGGAAACTTTACCAATATTTATTTGATACTACACATTTTGCAGAACAAAGGCTTGATTATTTTTATTCTTTATTTTTTAATTTTGACTTTTAAAGTTCCTTATTTTCTATTTATTATTCTATTGTTTTGTACAACCAAGTTAATTATTACTATTAACTATTTTTAAAAAAAGTTTAAGTTCAAGGGTACAAGTGCAGGCTTGTTACATAGGTCAACTTGTGTCTTAGGGGTTGTTGTTCAGATTATCTCATCACCCAGGTATTAAGCCTACTACTCAACAGTTATTTTTCCTGATCCTCTCCCTCCTCCCACCTTCCAAACTCCAAAAGGCCCCAGTGTGTGTCATTCCTTTCTGTGTGTCCACATGTTCTCATCGCTTAACTCCCACTTATAAGTGAGAACTTGTGGTTTTTGGTTTTCCATTCCTGTGTTAGTTTGCTAAGGATAATGGCCTCCAGCTCCATCCACATCCCTGCAAAAGACATGATCTTGTTCTCTTTTATGGCTGCATAGTATTCCACAGTGTATATTGTTTCTGTTCCAGGACACCACCCAAACTATCTTTAAAATACTGGGACTTTCCTATTCTTGTGCACATTTGTTTCATGTTCTTCAATTTCTACAGGTGCTGTGTTGGGAGAAATTCTCTCCTAGATTTCTTTATCCATATTTTCTTTATCCAGTCTATCACTGATGGACATTTAGGTTGATTCCATGTCTTTGCGATTGTGAATAGTGCTGCGTAACTTAGTTCAGCCATTGTGGAAGACAGTGTGACATTTCCTCAAAGGCTTAAAAACAGAAATACCATTCAACCCAGCAATCCCATTACTGGGTAAATACCCGAAGAGAGAACATTATTTTTATTACTATTATTATTTGACCATTTTGGGACGTTATCGTCATGATTTATACATGATTTTCAGGAACCCATATTTCAGTACAATAATTTATGATGCAGAAAATTAAAACCCGTCCTGAGGATAATAGTTATAATAGTATGAGTAGCAACAGCATGAGCAATAGTAGTAGTTATTCTATTAAATGTCCAATACATATTTATTAAGCACCTATTATGTGCCAAGCACCCTGCTATATGCAGGGGAGAAAACAGTGGAATATATTAAAACTGTCCCTGACCCAGTGGAGTCTGCTGTCTCCTGAGGAGCACACATGTTCACATGAACAAAACTAAAAGTTAGACCTATGGTACAGGCATGGCAGAGGCTACTGGTCACCTTCCACTAAACCAGTCCCTCTGTAGATTATTAGTGGTAGAACCTCTGAGGTAGCTGGACTCACGGCTGCTCAGCCAGAGACAGAGGCCATATCTCCCTCTTAACTGAGAGGGAGCGTTCTATTTAATAAACACTTCTCCTGCACTCCCTGACTGCTAGCCACTGTCCTAAGTCTTTAAGGGTACTAGCTTGTCTTATCCTCTTGAGAATACTTTGAAGTAGACAGATGAGGAAACAAAGGAGCAGAGAGGTTGAATATTTAAAGTCACACATCTCTTTTTTTTAGAAACGAAGTCTCACTCTGTTGCTCAGGCTGGAGTGCAGTGGCATAATCTCGGCTCATCGTCACCTCCATCTCCTGGGTTCAAGAAATCCTCCAGCCTCAGTCTCCCAAGTAGCTGGGACTACAGGTACACCCTACCACGCCTGGCTAATTTTTGTATTTTTAGTAGAGAGGAGGTTTCACCATGATGACCAGGCTAGTCTCAAACTCCTGACCTCAAATGATCCACCCGTCTTGGCTCCCAAAGTGCTGGGATTATAGGCATGAGCCACTGTACCTGGCCTAAAGTCACACACCTCTTAAGGGAAGAAGCTAGGGTACAAATCCAGTCAGTCCAGGTTCAGAGTCAAGGCTTTTAACCATGGTACCAGACTCCCCGTGTCTATGTATATGCATAGATTTTTCAATATATGTTTGTGTGTGTGTACATACAACTTATATGTGTAAACACAAACTTGCAGACTGTGTGTGTGTACAGAGGTAACACTGATCCTTTAATTAATTAATTTATTTATTTTTGGAGACAGGGTCTTGCTCTGTCTCCCAGGCTGGAGTGCAGTGGTGCTATCTCGACTCAATGCAACCTCTGCCTCCAGGGTTCAAGCAATTCTCATGCTTCAGTGTCCTGAGTATCTGGGACTACAACCATGCACCAGCACACCTGGTGCGCGCGCGCTCTCTCTCTCTCTCTCTCTATATATAGTATTTTAATAGAGATGGGACTTCTCTATTGCTCAGCCTGGTCTCGAACTCCTGAGCTCAGGCTAGCCACCCGCCGCCTCAGCCTCCCAAAGTGCTAGGATTACAGGCGTGAGCCACCGTGCCTGGCAGTCCTTCAATTTAATACTGCAAATTTAACCTTGCTTCACTGTACGGCATCAGCTCCATGGGCATCTACACGGATTGTGGACACCATTTGATCCGAAGTATAGATAGTTCTCCCCGTGGCTATTCAACTATACGTGCCCCCAATATTCAAAGGACATTTGGAAACTCATCTGATATCTCCAAGTACTGCTGCAAACGAGACCCTGATGCTGCTTTAGGCACTTGAGTAAAGTCAAAATCTAAGTACAACTATAACTATGACAGTTTTAGAGAGATTCTTGGCTTACTGCTGTTGAGCCACTTAAACAATTCTGCAGAGAATAAATGTAAGAGAGAACAACCTCTTTCCTGCCACCTGACCCTCATTTGGTGGTCAGCCGTGCGGAGCTGGACGTCACTGTCAGCTTCAGTGGAGTCCAACTGCTTGACAGATAAGTGGGAGCATATGGCACGTGCGAGATAAGAGCCCAGCGGCCTGAAATAAATGGGAACAACAATGCTCTTCTAAGTGGTCTTCCGAGAAAAGCCCTGTTATCATCGGCATTGTTCACACTTAGTAACAACTTTCCTTGAATGAGGTTTTCAACATGTTTGTTCCTTTCAGTCTGAATTATCTGCCAGGGAAGAAACTCTTTCTGAAGTCCATCAACAGTTATGAGAGTGGGTTGAGGCTCTCAATGCAGTTTCCCGCTGTTGTCAACACAGCAGGAAGGGGCAAGGATAAAGGGTGATTAGGAGCCTGTGCCTGGGTAGGTCCTGCCAGAGCCAGCCCAACCCAACCCAGCCCAGCCCAGCCCCGCCCAGTAGGTCACGCGAGCGCCATCAGCCAAGGCTTTCGGAACAACCTATGGCAAGGTTTTCAGCTTTTCAGAGATGTGCCGGGACTAATGCAATGTTATTGGGGAGAAATTAAGAGTGTATCTGACGTGTGATTCCCAACTTCATTTTCTGCCTACTTGCTTTAAAGAGCCAGTATACAAAAGGGTACTCAGCCATGGAGAAAGACCCTGAAAGTTCTATGAGATATTCTGATCTTAGTATATTGCGTTCTTAATCTGAAACATATTGAAAATTCTACCATGTAGTTTGAGCTTTGCAAAGTAAATTTTTTTTTTTTTGAGTTGGAGTCTCGCTCTGTCTCCCAGGCTGGGATGCAGTGGCATGATCTCAGCTCACTGCCACGTCCATCTCCTGGGCTCAAGTGATTCTCTTGCCTCAGCCTCCTGAGTAGCTGGGATTACAGGCACCTGCAATGACGCCCGGCTATTTTTTGTATTTTTAGTCGACACGGGGTTTAGCCATGTTGGCCAGCCTGGTCACAGACTCCTGATCTCAAGCAGTCTGCCCGCCTCGCCCTCCAAAGTGCTGGGATTATTTACAGGTGTGAACCACCACACCCAGCCCCATCATAAGTTTTCTGTAACTCCCCAGGTGGCCAGTGCATCCAGTACAGTCACGCTCAATAAACAAGAGTTAAAGTGAATGGAAGATGCTAAATGCCACTGCCGATTGTCATTTACTGATGTATGTTTGAGAGCAATCTTACAGTGATTCCCACAGCTGTCCTGAAGACATATAAAGAGATAGTTTGAGGGATTAATTCTAAATATTGGGAATGGAAAGAGAGAAAAGCTCTGAGAAAACGTCTTCATTTTGGTGATCAGGAGAAGGCGTATAAAGTATCATGACTTGCATTTTTAAGTTGTTTTATTATTATTATTATTTTTACTTTCATTTGCTCATTTACTCATTTACTGATCCACAGGCTTTAGAGTCAGACCCTGGGCTGTATCCTTCCTACTGTGCACCTGGGGTGTGCCATTGGGCAAGTCTCTGGTGTCTCTGAGCCTCAATATCCTACCAAATGTAAAACTAATTCATTCAGTCAAGAGATGCTTTTAGGCACCTCCTAGGTTTCAGGTGTGGAAGACAGTGAACCAGAGAGACACGGGCCCTACTTTTGTGGAGCAACTGAACATGAAAATATCAAATTAGAATATAGGTTTGAAGAAATGTGGAATGCTGCACACAGACACAACAAGATGGGAAAAATGAAAGGGTGCATAAGAAGGATAAGGACTAGTTAAAATTTCAAAACGAGAGACTAGAGAGAGAAGAAACGTTTGAGGATAAAAGGTTGACGATTTTTCAGATACTAGGAAAGACAAAGGCCTCAGGTCCAGAGGGGACATTTGTCTCCTCTGGATCTGGGGATATTTGTATTACGGTGACATTATAGAATGACAGAGAGGATAAAAATAACTTAAAAGCAGCCCTAGAGAAATGGCAGACATCAAAAGGAATAATAATCAGATCAACAGAAGTTTCAACAACAATGGACACGCAAAGACGATAAAATTCTAAGAGGAAATAACTTTGCCAAGCCACACTTTCTTTCAAAAACAAGGTTGAACACATTTTCATATACTAAGATGTAAGGACTCTCATCTTGGAAAAAAAAATCCTCATGAAAGGAATTTCTAAAGGACATACTTTGGGGAAAAAGGACATAAATACAGAAGAAATATCTCAAACCTCAGATATGATCAAGAGTGTGAGCAAAGAAAAATTGGTAGCCACATAGATAAATCCAAACATACTTCGACTGAATAAACCAATAGCACATTAATAACAAATTACAGGATAGAAAACATTGTGGAACTAAAAACCTAACTAATGAAATAATGGTAACGGTTTAGGTGAGAGGAAGATGGCCTGTACTACAGGATGGACAAGGAGGGAAGGACATCAGAAAACATGTCAGCCCAAGTATTAATAAAACCTGGGAACTGGAGATGAAGGTAAAGAAGAGAGAGGATTCAGGGGTGCTTAAAGTTATTTTCTCGGGCAAATTAACTTCTCAAGACCTCAGGTTCCATATCGGAATAATGAATGGATTGCACGAAATGACACAGAATTATTTTTATTCTGCTATATTAAGTGTTCAATATGTGCCAGCAATGATTACTTCCACAATACCGAGAGGGTGTTTTGTTTGTCCCCCATGGGTGAGACAAAGATGACCTGAACATGTTCTAAGCACTGAATAAGCTTAAAATGTGGTGAGAGAAATACATACACTACTAAGTCTATTTCAAGCCAGAGTGTGGTCCACATGCCGTCAGGGAAGAGCAAATGTTGTTTTGAAAAGCAAAGGAGGAAGAGATGATCCTGCAGTGAAATCCAGGGAAGATTTTCTGAAAAGGTCAAACAGGGCCCTGAAGATTCTTTAGGACTTAAAAATATATAGTTCTTATCTTAATGGTAATATATACCTGTAGGAAATCTGAAAAATTAAAACAGTATAAAAAAGAATGAAATTACTCCCAAATCCTATTATCCAGAAATAATCACAGACAACAGGCTACTAGGCATCTCATCGGACTTTTCAAACTCTGATTTTCTGTTTCCATGAAATACCTTAACAGTGAATGTTGCATATAGCATCATAAAATGTGATGCCTTTATAACATTTTTAAAGCTCTAGAGGGTTCCATGGTATGAATGTGTCATAGCGTAGTGAACTGATCCTGGATGATCAGACACTAATTTTGTTCCTAATTGTTTACTTTTCCAGTGGTACTGACATGCACTTTGCAATTTTACATACTAAGAATAGAAGAAAAACGAACAATCAGGATAGGGCGTCTCAGGCATAGAAATCAAGACAAATAGAGGTAGAGTGTGCTCAAGAACGTTGGTTCTTTCCAGTTTCACCGAAGTGAAAAGTTTGTATATAGGAATGTGTAGGAACTAGATAGGGGAATAGTGGATGAAACTAGACCCCATCGTGATGGGTTCTGAATGAATGATGTATTTGGACATGATTAGGAAAGTAACCGGGAAGCTTATGATCAGGTGTACAGTTGAGAAAGTTGTATGTAAATAAAAGCAATCGAGAGTGTATGTCAGTTAAAAATGCTTTCTGCTGCAAGTAATAGTAAACACTTCAAAACAGTAGCTAATAAAGAGTGTTTATATTTGTCATATAACACAAATGGTGACAGCCAGCAGTTGCTGATTGGGTTCAGATGTTCACTGGTATCTACAGAGGGCGCCAGGTCTTCCTGATGCTATTATCTGCCATGCTTAGAGCACATTATTGGCTTTGTGCTTCCTGGCCACAAGATGACTGGTGTAGCTTCAGGCATCATGGCCTCAAATCGGGGTGGTGTTATGGCAAAGAAAAAAATTGCTTGTGCGCCTCTCATCTTTAATCAGTACCTTAGTTTGCCAGGGCTGCCATAACAAAGTACCACAAACTGGTGGCTTAAAATAGCAGAAGTGTGTTCCTGAGGCTAGAAGTTGGAAAGCAAGGTTTTGGCAGGGCCATGCTCCTCTGAAGGCTCTAGGGAAGGATGCTTTCCTACATCTCTCCTAGCTTCAGGTGGTTGCTGCAATCCTTGGCATTCCTTGGCTTGTAGCTGCATCACTCCAATTTCTGCCTCTGTCTTCACATGGTCTTCTTCCCTGTGTGTTTCTTCTGTGTCTCTGTATGTTCAAATCTACATCTTCTTACCCTTACAAAGATGCCAACCATTGGAATTAGGGTCCATGGTAATCTAGTATGACTTCATCTTAACTTGATTATATCTGCAAAGACCATATTTCCAAATAAGGTCACATTCATAAGTGCCATGGATTAGGACTTGAACATACCATTAGGGGGCTCATAATTCAATCCACTACAATTGGGGGCCAAAAATTCTTCTCACAGTTTCCTGGTAGGTGTTCCTTCATAGCTCATGGCCAGTTCTGAGTCACTACTCATCCCTAGGCCTGGGGCATACCCACTTTCTATGGATATTATGAGCTTTCTAGTTGATAATTGACAAAAATCAGAATTTAAACAAGGGAGAAAAGGAGGAGTACAGGATGTTTGCTAAATGGGCTATAGGATCTGCCACATAGAGAGACAACTTAGAAACATATATTCCATATATATATATATGTTTATAGATAGAACATTACATACATTACATAATATTCCATATATATGTTGGAATATATATACATGGAATATATATATTTCTAAGGTTGGTGCAAAGTGCAGTTTTGCCATTGTTTTTAATGGTATATATATAGTTGGACAAGACATAGGGACTGAACTAAAACAAAAGGCATAATATGTCTACAGTATTTGCAGAGATAGATTCAATATACCTTGGAAATGACAATTATGAGCATGAGGGTCTATGTGAAGGGATGAAAACAATCTAGAATCTGGGAGCTAAGGATCTCTGTGACCTCGATACTAAAAGAGTGAATAGAGGGTGATTTGGAAAAGGTGAGCAATAATTGAGCTGTAGAGAGACAATGTGCATGGTTAAAGATACAGTTCTATTGCTTTTCATTAGTAATTTCCATTTCTAGCTCCACACACTCACCCATTCACTCAACTGACCTAAAGTGGGAAGGATATTTTCAGCCTAATAAATCTCTAGCAAGAACAGCAGCTCTCTGGCAAAATACTCAGCACCTGCCATGGAAACTAGAAGGTGTTGGGATGACACAGTTGCTTTTGTTTGGAGGATGAACATCAGGTGTGCCTGAAAAGTGATAGTGGAACTGCTTCCCTCTCACCATGTCTGTATTTGGATGTACATAGAATGTTTTAACCATTCCCGAGGTTCCATCTCCAGGTACCTGAGCCTCTGGGGTGCAGATGCACACCTGTGGTTTTTTTGTATTAGTCACTTACTTGGTAGGCCTCCAGTTGGAAGGAGAAAAGGACAACATTGGAAGCCAAAGTCACCGCTTTGATTCTGGTAACCTTGTTGGAGATGCTGCACTCTGAAAACACAGTACATCCATTTCCAGAAAGTGAAGCCTGGAAAATTAGTGCCTAATCGATTTCATTCATAAATCCCCATCATAGCAGCTTCCATGACATTCAAGGAAAAACTTCTCAAGTCTCTTCATTTAAAATAAATGTTAGCTTTTATAGTAACATTGAGCAAAAGATTTATCTCCATTTTCTTCACATTCTTTGACTTCTAAGTATCTTCCCACACTTTTCATCCAAGGTAAACTTTCAACACTGTTTTCCTTGAGGCTGGGCCTGTAGGAAATAATATATAGTAATCCCAGTAATTTTATTGGCTGTGTTTGTGTCAGGATTATCTAGTAAACTCAGTGCCTTTAGCAATCTTATCTCTTATTTAGTAGGAGATTAAAGAACAGAGAGCCAATTATCCCCATTTTTTGGATGAAAAGACTGAGGTACAAAGGAGTTTGAAGACTTAACTCGGTTGCCCAATAGCTAGTGCCAAGTCTGGGGAAAAAATTGATTTTCCCACCACCTAAGATGAAAAGCAGCCTCTACTTTCCCTGTGGTTGGGCACAAGCATTGAGGAAGATAATTAAAAACATTAAATGATCCTAAAAGGCACATATACTGAATTGACAGAAGCTATGTGCAAATGTTGAACATTGTATCTACCATGTAGAACATGATCTATAAAATTTAACTTCTGTTTTCCCAATCTTTACCTGAGTGTGCACTTTTATATTAACATTTAGGTTGGGTAATTTAATATACTTGAGTTTGAACGCAGTAATATCACAGAATGATTTTTTGACCTAAACCAGAAATGATTTTCTCCTTCCCGCTAAGCAGCTGAGCAACCTTCCTTTGTCTTCTCTAGAAGGGAAGAGCAGTCCTCGTCTGCTCGTTTATTGGGAAAATTTAGAATCTGTGTTTTAAAATGGTCCATGTATACTTGAGTATGTGAGGGAATAAAAGTGAATTGAAATGTGAGGAAATGAGTTAACAGTTGAGGTTATCATCTAGGAAGACTGATTCCTGGACCTGCCACTGTTTTTCTGGAGGTCTCTGGTGGGTCACATCACCCGCTCAGAACCTGCCTTTCCAGTGACTGAGGTTATTATGATATAGGAGGTTTAAATTTCCTTTCAGCTACAGAGTTTACTATGCCTTGATTGTGTCTCTCCCAAATTCATATGTTAAAGTCGTAACTCCTGGTACTTCAGAATGTGGCCTTATTTGGAGATAGGGCCCTTTACAGAGGTAATAAAGTTAATATGAGGTCATTAGAGTGGCCTCTACTCCAACACGACTGGTGTTTTTACAAAAGAAGGGGGAATTTGGACATGTAACCGTGTGACGACACAGGGAAAAGATCACCATCTGCAAACCCAGGAGAGAGGCCTCAGAAGAAACGACTCCTGCTGACATCTTGATCGTGGGTTTTTAGCCTCAAGCACTATGAGACGATACATTCATTTTGTTCAAGCCACCCATTCTGTGGTACTTTGTTATAGCTTCCTTAGCAAACTAATACACAGTGCTGTCATTCTACTCTGTTTAATTGTGTCATTACACGTTTAGTACTAGTTAGTAGCATTTTTGTAAATGTTTATATGTATGCATTATCTTACTGAACCCTGACATTGTGTGAGGCAGGAATTACTGTCCTAATTTCACAGGGATTAGACACTCCATTACAGTTTAAAGATAAGTAAAGACAGGCTCTCATGTAATTTGACCAAACTCAATGTTCTGGGGGCAGATCTGGGTCACAAATAAGAGGCCTCTTTCCAAAATTCATGCTCTGTCTTCTATTTCATGTTGCCTTGTGAAGGATCATAAGAGCTTGTGTAATTGTTATACTCAGAAAATACACGCTTAAAAAACAGAAACAGGGAAAGTTAAGGCAGCTCTCCTGGGAACTTAAAGAGACACTGTCGAAAGAGAAAAAGTTAGGACTCTTTATGCAGGTACAATCCATGAATGGAGAAAATACAATGGGATCTCTTTTCTCCTCAATATATCTCATTTGCTTGCTTATTTAGCCCAATTTGGCTGGAAAGATAATCGTTGAGGCCAAAATCCACAAGATGAAGGAAGACACAGATCTTTCAGAGACAAAAAAAAAATCTGAGTGAAATACTCCCGTTTGCAAACTGTTAAATGTGCAGCTCCAAGGAGTACCCTTTAATACATCAAGAAAAGATTCATTGTCCTCACAATGAGGAGAGGGGGCGCACATGCTGCAGGACGGGCTGCAGGTTGGTAGAACATTCTGGAAGGCAATTTGGCAGCATGCCCCAGAGCCTCCATACCCTGTGATCCAGAGTTCTACTTTTAGGGGTTTATCCAAAACAATGCAGTCCAAAGTGGGGAAAATATATGTATGAGAATGTCCTGAGCAGCTCAGGTATTTACCTCAGTGGTCTGAAGAGGAGCGTGAGGTGGAAGAAAAGAGCTAGGACTTGAGGGTGCCAGCAATGGGCACCCAGACTCAGGACTGTCAGGCAATTATGGTGAATGTTGACATGGGTGCATGTATGCCTAATAACATGTGATGGTGTCCATGACGTATGTTAAATACTAATAGAAAACATAGTAAAAATAGTGTATGTAGTATGACATGGATATGTGTATGTATGTACATGTACACACATGTGTATACATGTACATATATGCACAGACATCTTTACATTCATGACACACACCAAATGCTGATTATGGCTGTCCTTGTATCATAAAACCATGAAAGGTTTATTTTTTCATTTTCTTTGCTTATATAGTAATTTCTATTTTTTTTCTGTTTTTTTTTTTTTTGAGACAGAGTCTTGCTCTGTCACCCAGTGCAGTGGCGCGATCTCAGCTCACTGCAAACTCCGCCTCCCGGGTTCATGCCATTCTCCTGCCTCAGCCTCCCGAGTAGCTGGGACTACAGGTGCCCACCACCACACCCGGCTAATTTTTTTTATTTCTAGTAGAGATGGGGTTTCACTGTGTTAGCCAGGATGATCTTGATCTCCTGACCTCGTGATCCACCTGCCTTGGCCTACCAAAGTGCTGGGATTACAGTGAGCCACTGCGCCCGGCCATATAGTAATTTCTAAACTTCCTACAACATATATTTATCAATCTAGTAATGAGAAATATTTTTAATAAAGATTTGACCAGTTAAGGTCTATAACATTGTCATGGTCATTATTTTTAATTTAATGTATCATCCAGGTCTTCCGAATTGTTGGATTATTAGAGCTAATACCAATATTTGCTAAGAACATGAAGCACTCTCTTATTTAGCCTGGGCTGTCACGCTTTCTTTCTTTGCTGCAGTTTGCCTTAACCCAAGTTCAAATGACAAGAAAAGTCATTTGTATTAGGTTCTTGGAAGTTTGGACAATTATATCACTTACATTCTACCATGTCCAGGGATAGCTAATGGTTAGTAGCTTCACCGAACTGTCAGGTCCCCTCTGATGGAATATTCACTGACAGTACTGATACCATGTATCTTGTCTGTATTAGTAAGAGTTTTCCAGATAAATAGAACTAATAGGATGTGTGTTTGTGTGTGTGATATGTTTGTGTATAAAGAGATTTATGATAAGGAATTGGTTCACATGATTATGAAGGATGAAAAGTCTGAAGATATGCAGTTGGTAAGCTGATGTGTATTTCCAGTCCTAGCCTGAAGGCTAGAGAACCAGGAGAGCTGATGGTGTAGGTTGCAGTTGAAAAGCTGGTAGGCTTGAAACCCCTGAAGAGCCGATATTTTGGTTTCAGTCCAAAGACAGGAAAAGATCAATGTCCCAGTTCAAATGGTCAAGTAGGAGGAATTTCCTTTTTCTTGGCATTTTTTATTCTATTCGGGTCTTCAATTGATTGGATGAGCACACCCACATTATAGAGGGCAATATGTTCTACTCAGTCTACAGATTCAGATGTTAATCTTATCTAGAAACTTCTCAAAACACACACACACATATTATATATATTATATAATATATAGTATATTTATATATT
>NW_016807866.1:4507606-4509887 GCF_001698545.2 Rhinopithecus bieti
TTTTATATATTATATATATTATTAAATATATATATATACTCTGCTTAGATTCAAATTCCCAAAAGCTGAGGGATGGGGCTATTTACCTGCTTTCCCCATGGGTGTTCCACCATAGAAACTCTGGCATTAATAAATAAATGTTAAGGTACAGAGTTGGTCGTTTGGTCCTGAATTCAAGATTCTATCACAGCTCAAGTCTCAAATTTGAAGGATGGTGGTTCTCTCAAGGCAGAATTGGGACCACGAATAACATCCACACACGGGGGCTAGGAGAAGTGACTTGGCTAAGAAGAGGGCATGCCAGTAGAGAGATCGAACCCAGTGTCCAAGCCATCTTATAGTCTTGTCAGCTCTGGAAACAGCCAGTTCTGGTTTTCCAACCTGAAGGTAGATCGCAGATGTGGAAAATCCAGTGGGCTGAGGACTGGAGTGTGAGGCTGTGGTCACCAGGAACAGCTGTGCATGGACGGTAGAATGCAAGGTGAAGGCTGGGACAGAAAAAGGTAAAGCAGCTGTCCAGGGAAGGGTTCAAATATAGTATGGCAGGGATTCAGGTCTAAATCCAGCCTAGTGGTTCTCAATTGGGGACTATTGGGCAATGTCTGAAGATATCTTGGGACATTACAACTGGGATGATTGGCATCTAATAGGTACCATCCTATGATGCACAAGATAGTATCCTACAGTAAAGAAGGATCTGTCCTCAAATATCAACAGTACCGAGGTTGAAAAACTCTGGTAACCTTCTAGATTGGGACAGCAAAGCCTCGGGGAGGCAAATACAGAAGGGCAGGAAGGAGAGCTGGGTCTGGGGGCAGATCAGCACCCTGAGAGCCACCACTGGCAGCCCCACATGTGGTCTGATTTGCAAGAATGAGCAAGTGGTAGGATCTCAGTGCTGACAATGGGGCCATGAACATGGGCTGGGTCTGGGGTTGTTTCTTATGGAGACCCACAAAACATGAAGAAGGAAAATGAACCTTAGGATGTGCCTCCTGCCTCAGGCAGGGATGACTCAGGTTGGGGTCAAGGTGAATGGTGGAGCATCACTGGGAGGCCCATTGAAGGGACATAGGCAATGGCAATGAGGCCTGAAGTCCCAGAGAGGAGCATGCAAAGACTCCCCGGGAGGGACATTGGAAGAACTTTTCCCTTTTCCTTCCAGCCAGCCTCCCCTTGCGTAGGTTATCTGGGAAAGGAATGGGCTGTGGTGATAAAGAGCATGTGCTCTGCAGCTGGCCTGCTGGGACTAGGATCCTATCTCCGTGCTTTGCTGGCTATGTGACTTCTCATAAGCTATTTAAATTGTTCATGCCTCTATTTCCTCATCTGTTAAATGAGAACAATAGCCCTGGTGTGGCGGCTCATGCCTGTAATCCCAGCACTTTGGGAGGTTGAGGTGGGTGGATCACGAGGTCAAGAGTTCGAGACCAGCCTGACCAACATGGTGAAATCCCGTCTCTACTAAAAATACAAAAATTAGCGAGGCACGGTGGTGGGCACCTGTAATCCCAGTTACTCAGGAGGCTGAGGCAGGAGAATCTCTTGAACCTGGGAGGAAAAGGTTGAGGTGAGCTGAGACTATGCCATTGCACTCTAGCCTGGCCAACAGAGCAAGACTCCATCTCAAAATAAAATAAAATAAAATAAAATAAAGAAGAATATTAAAATAACATCTCATAGAGATAATGAGAGTTAAATGAGTTAATACAGCTGACCCTTGAATAGCACTGGTTTTAACTGTGTGGGCTGTGTGGGTCCACTTACAGCTGAATTGTTTTCAAGCAAACACAAATTGAAAATACCTGTGTGTGCTGAGGAGCGACTTTTCATATAGCACGTTCTGAAAGCTTGACTGTGGAACTTGAATATGAGCAGATTTTGGTATATTGGGGGTACTGGAACCAATCCCCTCAGTATACCTTTATTTGCAAAGATGAGGGTAACAACTATGAGATATATATATATATGGCAGATCCACCCATGAAATATTTGTGATTGGGGTATTGGAACCAATCCCCTCAGTATACCTTTATTTGCAAAGATGAGGGTAACAACTATGAGATATATATATATATGGCAGATCCACCCATGAAATATTTGTGATTGGGGGTATTGGAACCAATCCCCTCAGTATACCTTTATTTGCAAAGATGAGGGTAACAACTATGATATATATATATATATGGCAGTTCCACCCATGAAATATTTGTGATTGGGGGTATTGGAACCAATCCCCTCAGTATACCTTTATTTGCAAAGATGAGGGTAACAACTATGA
>NW_016807866.1:4510872-4543426 GCF_001698545.2 Rhinopithecus bieti
ATATATATATATATGGCAGATCCACCCATGAAATATTTGTGAATATGTATTTTAATACTTGTAAAGATGAGATGTGATAACTATGTTTCTTAGTTTCTCAAAATAGATACTAGTTTATTTTCCACCTCTTAAAATTAAACATCTTGTGAAACTGAAACAAGAAAAAAAGAAAAGATTTTTGCTTCTGCTGTCCTTTTCTCACCACTCCAGGTTCCCAGGGCTATGAGAATTTTCCTGTAGGGATAGCACAACGTATAGTCTATGGTCAGGGGTGTTGGTCAAAACTGCGTTGGAGGAATACTGAGGACATATTCCTCCGTCCTCCCCAACCCTAGAGCTAAAACAACACTCAGCTGAAATAGTTTAGGTCAGGCTTCCTATGTCCAGTCTGCTCCCCATATCAACTTTAGGTGCTTGTCACAAAAACGTTTTGCTCCCAAAACATGCCAAAATGTGCAGGTCAGAGCAGGGTTATACAACCAAGGTAGTGTGAACCGCCATCCTGGCATCCGTATTGAGTGCAGCTAATCTAAGATACAAACGTGCACACTCACTGAACACAACTCTGTACCTCAAATGTGGGAAGGCCCCTAAATCCTATATCCAGCATATGAAGAAAATAAAGGGAAAAGCAATCATGCTGAGATGTATAATAAATCAGCGTGGTTTATTTTAAAAGTTTTGCTAAAGTTTAAACATGCACAGGGGAAGAGGTCTATTAATAGTCATTAATACGCATAGAGGCCTTCACATATTTCACTCACTAATGCATGCCAGAATTTTTTTTCCTGCTGGGATTTTTCCCCCCACGACTTTTTCTGTTGAGATTATGCTTCTTCGAAAAAGATAAGGCAAATTAGGTTGAGCAAGTTGGACACTGGACATCGACTGTGTGTGGTGGCTTCACTAATAATTCTAGGTTGATTAAAACTGGTAACCTAGAAAGTGAATATAGTATTAAGAATTAGGCTTAGTCAAAGAGCCAATCTAAGAGAATTGCAAATGAGTTTTTATTGCCTATCCAGATTCAAATAATGCTCAGGACACTCATGGCTACTGGGTTTTTGTTGACAAGTGATAGCTCTGGGTGTGAAAAAAAGGATGACCTCACACATGTCTTTCATCCCTGTGGCCTTGGGAAGGGAATTTTCCATTGGGAGGTTTTTAGGCTACAAATAATATGAATGAGTAGAGTCGCGGCCCTTGTTTTTTTCTTTGTGATTTACACTGCAATGTTCTAAGGAGCGAGCAATGGCCTTCGACATCCACATGGTCTTATTTTACAGGGGAGTTGAGAGTCACTGAATTTATGTCCTTGTTTGAACTTCCAAAACCAATTAGCATCAGAGACAAGCCTTGATCATGGAGCTTTTGGTTCTCACTTCTGGGCTCCTTCCCCTGCCCTGGGTGGGTCCCTTCCCGCAGAGACATCTGCTCTGAAGCATTCATGCCTAAAGAGTGACATGACATTTTTCAGCACCTATTACGGCCTGAAAACTGGAATCCATTTTGATGTTAGGATGCTGTACTTTGTGTCAGTGAGTCTTTATTTCCCACTTTGCTTTAACTCAATCCTTGTGTGATACTTCCAAATGTCTGTCTCAATCCACTCTGATCTTCAACACCAGCAAGTTCCAATGGGAGATTTTAATTCCCAGTCTGCTCTCGGGAAGAGGATAAAAATTAATTCTCAGGTTCCTCTTCTCCCAGTCCATGTTTGAAGCTAGAGATGCAAGAGGTGCTCACACAATTCACCTTCTTTGTGACCATCTCTCCCAACCCCAGCTTTGCTGTCAAACTCTCTATACAGTTCAGTGCAAGAAACACACCATTGTGGGAATCCTATACAAGATGGTGGATAGGAGTCAGGACTGGCTTACAGCTCCCATGGGACAGACAAAGCAGTGTGTGGAGACTTGCATCCTGAACTTTTGCTCCAAGAATGACCACAGAAACATGCCAGGGAAGCTGAGAGAAGTCATAGACCCTTCGAAGGAACTGGGTCACCACTGTGGGCTCCCTGAGATGCTGAAAAGCAAGTCTGCTTGCTTTCTCAGAAGGGAGGCTTGTGGTGTGTGCAAGTTATCAGCCCAGGTCACCGGTGCTGTTGGAGGGGGATGGTGGGAGTGAGACTGGCCTTTAGGACTGCGGGCTGTGTGGGAATGGGGTGAGGCCTGTGATTGCCGGCTTTCCCCCACTTCCCTGGTGACCTGCATGACTCAGTAGAAGCAGCTATGATCCCCCTGGGAATACAATACTCCATTGGATTGGGAACTACACCCGCATCCCCCACAACAGCCATAACAAGCTCCACCCATCAAAGGAGAGGCTGAGCTCGGACACACCTATCCCTAACCCCACCTGGTGGTCTTTCTCTGCCTGCCCTTGTAACTGAAAACAAAGGTCATAATCTTTTGGGAGCTCTGTGGCCCTGCCCACAGCCTGAGAAACCTGAACACTTAACCAGGTGTCCCTCAGGCAAGCTTGTATCCTCCTTATAGGACCACGGCTGATGTACTCTTGAAAGCACCACCACCTGGCTGGAAGCCAAGCAACATAAAACCAGCACACCAAACAAAAACACAACCAAGGACCCTCACACAGTCCACTTCGCTCCCCTGCTGCTTCCACCAGAGCAGGTGCTGGTATCCATGGCTGAAAGACCTGAAGACAGATTGTTTCTTGTTTTTGCTTTCCTGGGTCTAGCCACACAGCCCTGAAGCTCTGCTGTGTAGCTAGACCCAGGAGAGCAAAAACAATCACTACAGTTCAGCTTTCAGGAAGCCCCATTCCTAGGGGAAGGGGGAGAGCACCACATTCAGGGAGCACCCCATGGGACAAAAGAATCGGAACAGCAGCCCTTGAGTCCCAGATCATCCCTCTGACATAGTCTACCCAAATGAGAAGGAATCACAAAAACAATTTTGGTAATATGACAAACAAGGTTCTTTAACACCCCCAAAAGATCATCCAGCTCACAAGCAAGGGATCCAAACCAAGAGGAAATCTCTGAATTACCAGAAAAGAATTCAGAAGGTAGATTTTTAAGCTAATCAAGGAGGCACCAGAAAAAGGTAAAGTCCAATTTAAAGAAATAAAAAACATGATATAGGGTATGAAAGGAAAATTCTTCAGTGAAACAGATAGCATGAATAAAAACAATCGCAACTTCTGGAAATTAAGGACACACTTAAGAGAAATGCAAAATACACTGGAAGTCTGAGCAACAGGACAGAACAAGCAAAAGAGAGAACTTCAGAGTTCAAAGACAAGGCTTCTGAATTAACCCAATCCATCAAAGACCAAGAAAAAGAATTTAAAAAAATAAACAAAGCTTCCAAGAAGTTTTGGACTATGTTAAACATCTAAAACTAAGAATAATTGGAATTCCTGAGAAAGAAAATAAATCTAAAAGTTTGGAAAACATATTTGAGGGAATAATCAAGGAAAATTTCCCCAGCCTTGCTAGAGATCTAGACATCCAAATATAAAAGAACCTCAAATAACACCTGGGAAATTCATCACAAAAATATCATCGCCTAGGCACATAGTCATCAGATTATCTAAAGTCAAGACAAAGGAAAGAATCATAACAGCTACGAGGCAAAAGCATCAGGTAACCTATAAAGGCAAACCTATCAGATTAACAGCAGATTTCTCAGCAGAAGCCCTAGATGCTAGAAAGGGTTGGGGTCCTATTTTGAGCTTCTTTAAACAAAACAATTATCTGCCAAGAGTTTTGAATCCAGTGAAACTAAGCTTCATGAATGATGGAAAGATACAATCTTTTCCAGACAAATAAATGCTGAGATAATTCACCACCCAAGCCAGCACTACAAGAACTGCTAAAAAGGAGCTCTATATCTTGAAAAAAAAATTCTCAGATTCACCAAAAGAGAACCCCCTTAAAGCAGAAATCTCACAGGACCTATATAACAATAATACAATGAAAAAAAGATATCCAGGCAACAAATAGCAAGATGAATAGAATAATACCTCACATCTCAATACTAACATTGAATATAAATAGACTAAATGCTCCACTTAAAAGTTACAGAACGGCAAAATGGATAAGATTTTACCAACCAAGTTTCTGCTGCCTTCAGGAGACTCACCTAACACATAAGGACCCACATAAACTTAAGGTAAAGGGGTGGACAAAGATATTCCATGCAAATGGACCCCCAAAGTGAGCAGGAGTAGCTATTCTTCTATCAGACAAAACAAACTTTAAAGTCATAGCAGTTAAAAAAAGACAAAGAGGGATATTATATAATGATAAAAGGACTAGTCCAACAGGATGTTATGATTCTAAATATATACACACCTAATACTGGAGCTCCCAAATTTATAAAACAATTACTACTAGACCTAAGAAATGAGATCAATGGCAAAACATAATAGTGGGGGACTTTAGTACTCCACTGACAGCACTAGACCAGTCATCAAGACAGAAAGTCAACAAAGAAACAATGGACTTAAACTACACCCTACAACAAATGGTCTTAACAGGTATTTACAGAACATTCTACCCAACAACTGCAGAATATACTTTCTATTCATCAGCATGTAGAACTTTCCCCAAGATAGACCATATGATAGGCCATAAAACAAATCTCAGGAAATTTAAGAAAATCGAATTTATATCGGGTACTCTCTCAGACTATAGTAGAATAAAAGTGGAAATCAACTCCAAAAGGAACCCTCAAAACCGTGCAAATACATGAAAATTAAATAACCTGCTCCTGAATGATCATTGGGTCAACAATGAAATCAAGATGGAAATTGGAAAATTCTTTGAACTGAATGATACTAGTGACACAACCTATAAAAACCTCTGCTATACAGCAAAAGTGGTGCTAAGAGGAAAGTTCATAGCATTAAATGCCTACATCAAAAAGTTTGAAAGAGCACAAATAGATAATCTAAAGTCACACCTCATGGAACTGGAAAGCAGGAACAATCCAAACCCAAACTCAGCAGAAGAAAAGAAATAACCAAGATCAGAGCAGGACTAAATGAGATTGAAACAAAAGAAATACAAAAAATAAATAAAACAAAAGGCAGGTTATTTGAAATGATAAATAAAATTGGTAGACCATTAGCAAGATTAACCAAGAAAAGAAGAAAGTCCAAAGAAGCTCATTTACCAATGAAATGGAAGATATTGCAACTGATACCACAGAAATACAAAAGATTATATAAGACTACTATGAACATCTTTATGCGTATAAACTAGAAAACCTAGAGGAGATGCTAGAGGATATGGATAAATTCCTGGAAATGTACCCTCCTAGATTAAACCAGGAAGATATAGAATTTCTGAACAGATCAATAACAAGTGGTGAGATTGCAATGGTAATAAAAAAAATTGCTAACAAAAAAGTCCCAAACCAGATGGATTCACAGCTGAATTGAATCAGATATTCAAAGAAGAAGTGGTACCAATCCCACTGACACTATTCCAAAAGATAAAGAGGGAATCCTCCCTAAATCATTCTATGAAGCCAGTGTCACCCTAATACTAAAACCAGGGAAGGACATTTAAAAAAAAGAAAAAAGAAAACAATATCCCTGATGGACATAGATGCAAAAGTTCTCAACAAAATACTAGTGAAACAAATCCAACAGCATACAGAAAAGATAACCCACCATGGTCAAGTGGGTTTTATACCAGGGATGCAGGGATGGTTAACATATGTAAGTCAATAAATGTGATACACCACATAAACAGAATTAAAAACAAAAATTACATAATCATCTCAATAGATGCAGAAAAAACTTTTGACAAAATCCTTCATCCCTTTATGATTAAAACCCTCAGCAAAACCGGCATAAAAGGGATAAAACTGAAGGTAATAAAAGCCATCTATGACAAGCCCACAGTCAGCATTATTCTGCATGGGGAAAAGTTGAAAGCATTCCCCTTGGAATTGGAACAAGAACAAAAGGTTCCCACTTTCACCACTTCTATTCAACATAGTACTGGAAGTCCTAGCCAGAGCAATCAGACAAGAGAAAGAAATAAAGGGCATCCAAATTGGTAAAAAGGAAGTCAAACTGTTGCTGTTTGCTGATGATATGATCGTATCCCAAGAAAACCCTAAAGATTCATCCCAAAAGCTCCCAGAACTGGTACATAAATTCAGCAAAATTTCAGGATACAAAATTGTGTTAGTCTGTTCTCACACTGTTAACAAAGACATACCTGAGACTGGTTAATTCATAAAGGAAAGATGATTAATTGTTTAACAGTTCAGCATGGCTGGGGAGGCCTCAGGAAACTTACAATCATGGTGGAAGGGGAAGCAAAAACATCTTTTCTTCACATGGTGGCAGGAAGAAGTGCTGAACAAAGAGGGAGAGACCCTTATAAAACCATCAGATCTTGTGAGAATTCACTCACTATTATGAGAAAAGCATGGGGCAACTGCCCTTCTGATCCAATCACTTCCCACTCAGTCCCTCCCCCAAATGTGGGCATTAAAATTCAGATAACAATTCAAGATGAGATTTGGGTGAGGACAGAAAGCCAGGCCATATAAAAAATTAATGTACACAAATAAGTAGCTCTGCTATACACTAAAAAACAGTGACCAAGCTGAGAATCAAATCATGAACTCAACCCCCTTCACAATAGCTGCAAAAAAAAAAAAAAAAAAAAAAAAAAACCTTAGGAATTTACCTAACCAAGGACATGAAAGACTTCTAGGAGGAAAACTACAAAACACTGCTGAAAGAAATCACAGACAACACAAAAAATGGAAACACATCCCATGCTCATGGATGGGTAGAATCAATATTGTGAAAATGACCATACTGCCAAAAGCCATCTACAAATTCAATGCAATTCCCAGCAAAACAGCACCATCATTCTTCACAGAACTAGAAAATACAATCCTAAGAATATAGAACCAAAAAAGAGCCTGCATAGCCAAAACAAGACTTAGCAAAAACAACAAAACTGGAGGCATCACATTACCCAACTTCAAACTATATGATAAAGCCATAATCACCAAAACGGCAAGGTACAGAATAGAGAACCCAGAAATAAAGCCAAATACTTGGCAGCCAACTGATCTTTGACAAAGCAAACAAAAGCATTAATTGGGGAAAGGACACCCTATTCAACAAATGGTGCTGGGATAATTGGCAAGTCACATGTAGAAGAATGAAACTGGATCTTCATCTCTCACCTTATACAAATATCAACTCAAGATGGATCAAACACTTAAATCTAAGACCTGAAACCATAAAAATTTTAGAAGATAACATTGGAAAAATCCTTCTAGACATTGGCTTAGGCAAAGACTTTATGATTAACAACACAAAACAAATGCAACAAAACAAAGATAAATAGATAGGACTCTTGAAAAGCTTCTGCACAGCAAAAGAAATAATCAGCAGAATTAATAGACAACCCACAGAGTGGGAGAAAATCTTCACAATCTATACATTTGACAAAGCACTAATATCCAGAATCTACAAAGAACTCAAACAAATCAGCGAGAAAAAACAAACAAAAAAACAAAACAAAACAAGACAAAAAGTGTGCTAAGGACATGAATACAGACAATTCTCAAAAGAAGATATACAAATGGTCAACAAGAATACGGAAAAATGCTCAATATCACTAATTATCAGGAAAATGCAAATCAAAACCATTATCTGATACCACCTAACTCCAGCAAGAATGGTCATAAAAAATAATAATAATAATAGATGTTGGTGGGGATGCAGTGAAAAGGGGACACTTTTACACTGTTAGTGGGAGTGGAAACTAGTAAAACCACTATGGAAAACAGTGTGGAGATTCCTTAAAAAACTAAAAATTGATCTACTGTTTGATCCAACAATTCCACTACTAGGTATCTACGCAGAGGAAAATAAGTAATTACACTAAAAAGATACTTGCACATGCATGTTTGTAGTAGCACAATTTGCAGTTGCAAAAATATTGTAACTGCACAGATGCCCATCAATCAACGAGTGGATAAAGAAAATATGGTATATATACACCATGGAATACTACTCAGCCATAAAAAGGAACAAAATATTGGCATTCACAGTCACCTGGATGGAACTGGAGGCTCTTATTCTAAGTAAAGTAACTCAGAAATGGAAAACAAATATTGTATGTTCTCACTCATATGTGGGAACTAAGCTATGAGGGCACAAAGACATAAGAATGATGGATTGGACTTTGGGGACCGAGGGAAAAGAGCATGGGGTGGTGAGGAATAAAAGACTAGACACTGGGTACAGTGTGCACTGCTCAGGTGATGGGTGCATCAAAATCTATCTCAGAAATGACCCCTAAAGAACTTATTCATGTAACCAAACATCACCTGTTTCTCAAAAACCTATTGAAATATAACAATTTAAAAAAATTAAAAAAGAAAAAAGAAGCACACCACTGAGGTTTCTACGAGACCCCAAAGTTTGAGGAATTGGTTAGTGAGCTCCACGTTTGTCACTCACCATGTGTGTAACACAGCATAAAGCCTCCCCTCTGTGGGGTATTAGATGAGAAAGATGAAACAACACTGCACATCTGAAAAAGCATAAGATGAGCAGAATGGTGCCAGTCATGCAACAGAGAGTGGTGAAAATAGTGCATGCACTCATTTTTGGAAAGGATGAGTGATTGGCCTCAGGTGCTTGTTCACAGAAAATATAGAATTTCAGGACCTGGGAAGGAGTTCGTTTAATATTTAGATTGGCTGTGGTTTAAATGAACAACTGTTTCTGAACACATCCTGTGCCAACGACTGTCTCTCCATCTGTTGACCATCAGCCATCAGTGCTCATCTGGGAGCAGCATCTCTGTGAGCCATGCTTCAACACAAGGTCTACTGTGCTGCAATCTGCTTCTGTTTGCATACGAAAGAAAAAAGTGAATACATGTTTCAAAATTCCTACTTTGGAAAGATTCTGAACACCCCAGTCATCATCAACTTCTTTATTTAGAACTATTCATATGTGTGTTATTTACAGTTTCTCCATGTGGTGTTCTTTCCTTCGCGTTTCTCTTAACATTTTTAATGACCAAAGGCAAACAAGAATCAGTTATTTTATCACAATTCCTTCCCATTTAAATGGAGATGGCCAGATTCTCCTATGGCATTCATACTATATCTATTTGCTTTCTTACTTTCTTAATTTCCTCTCTTATGTCCCATCTGTATCTTTGTTAGGAAGAAATAATTTTAGATAGAATAAACTAATTAATATATAGTTATAGATATTTTCAGAACTATCTATTATAGTTTCAGAACAGACTATTTTGAATATCTATATTCACACATATTTGAAATATGAATTCAAATGCATATTCAATTACATATGTATTTGAATACAGATATTCAAAATAACAAAATTTTAGCTGCAGCTAAATAGTAAACTTAAGAAGATGAAAGATAGAGGAGCCAGAATTATGATGGGCCTGAGCTTCTAAGATCTCAATAGGTGTTTTGCCTCCTAAACCAACATTGGGAGAGTGTTAAAATTATTTATCTCTGCCCTTCAGTGATATAAGCTACCTTCTATTGATCTGTCTCATTAAACTGAGGGAGGCGTGTGAGACTCACTGCCAAGGAATTCAATTCCCTCATTGCCACTTGTTGCTATTTATGTGTGAAAATGACAGAAATGTATCCTGCCATCCAGGATTTTAAACAAAAACAAATAACTTTAATGAAAAAGCCTCATTTTCTGTTGGGGTTTCCCTTGGGAAGGAAACATTGCTCTCTTTAAGTGGGATGAATTTTGCACTTCATTAAACGCCTTGATCTTTTCATCACTTTAGCCTTTAATGCAATAACATAATCTTAGATCATCTAGATTAATGATTACAATAAAATTGTGCATATAAATCTAACAAGGGCCATGAAAATGAGCAGCTGCAGATGCTGAAGTCTGATTTCCGAAACTTTAGACAGATTTATCTCTATTGACATATATCCTACTTTTTTGTCTAATTAAACCAAGCTTAATCTTTTCACATGTTTCTCTCCTAGAGACTTATCAAACTTCCAGTTAAGGAGTTGAAGGTCTTTGGGAAGCAATTTACTCCCCGGCCTAATGTCTAACTCAAATCCTTCTGGTGTCTTTCAAGTTCCGTCTTGATATTTGTGGAAATCCTAAACTGCACAAGAGCCCTGTTTACACACAGAATGGCATTCTCCAAGAATTTCTGCAGCCCAAGATTGTGCCCCAATTGAGGACAGGGTGATTAAGACTATTTCACTGCTAGAAGCATCCCTATTGTTCACCTCTCTGAGACCTACTGAGCCAGGCAGGAGGAAGTCTCCTTGGCCTACTTGCACCAGCAGAAGCGAGCGACTCAGACTGCAATGAGCCCAAAGAACACAGGGCAGCAGCCTTGGCATGTAGGCCAATGATTTTTAAACTAGTCTTAATGACTCAGGTCAAGTTCCCAGCTAGGGTCCCTTAACAAGTCAAGCCAAGAAAGACTTGGGGAGTTTGGAGTATTTTAGGTTCTGCTGTGTAAGGCAGCAGTTCTTGGTTCTACCAAGAATTCCAGACATATTGTCCTGGAACATTCTGTGGTTCCATAGGTACAAGACACAAAATACACTACTATTCTCTTCTTTGAGGCTAGGTTTTCAGATGCTTATGTGAAAGAACCAGGAACCATGTCTGCTTTGTAAATACTGGTGTTTTCATAGAGGTTCACGTGATAAAACAGGGAAGGCCTCAGTGTGGTAGAGGCTTTGTGTCTAAGTTTGGGCTGCTGTATGGGAATACTACAGACTGGGTGGCTTAAACAATAAGCATTTATTTCATTTCCCACAGCTCTGGAGGCTGGGAAGTCCAAGAACAAAGGTGCTAGAAGATTCAGTGTCTGGTGAAGGCCTACTTCCTGGTTCATAGATGGCCAACTTCTTGCTGGGTCTTCACAGGGTGAAAAGAGGGCTGGAGAGTTCTCTAGGATCCCATTTATAAGGGCACCAATCCCATTCATGAGGCCTACTCCTTCATGACCTAATTGTCTTAAAAAGGCCCCATCATCCAATACCATCATCTTGGGGGTTAGAATTTTAACATATGAATGGGGGGGTAGAAATATTTAATCCATCATATCATACAAACGGTACAGTCCACTGAGTTTAATATCCTGGAAGAGCACATACATTATCCATTCACATGTTACCATCACTCAAGGAGGTGCAATTCTTGGTGGCTCTGGCCAAGATCAGAAGCCTAACTCTAAGAAGTTAGGGGATCAGTAGGTCAGAGTACCAAAAGATGCTGTCCTTCCTCCGGTAGGAAGTAGATAAGCTACACACAGGTCACCCACATCTGCTTTGGAGAGCAGCCTTCACAGATCTTATTTGAAATACAATGACTTAAAGTCAGCCAATTTGTCAAACATCCATCACAGATGAAATATCTATCCAAAGATATACAGAAACTGGGTCAAAGGTGGTAAAGCATAAAAGAAAACAACAAAACAAACCCAGAACTGCCCAGTTGGACTCTAAACAGAGAATCCTCTTCTAGAGAGATTCAGCTCTTTCAGTTTCCCAGTTGCTTGACTTGGAGTTGGTGATGGGAATGGTCCTGATAATTTTTGCCATGCCTATGTGGACCCAGGGGGCTACTGGTACTCACTAGATATTTTGAAATATCTAAGGTAAGTTTGCAATATTCAAAACGGCTTTACTAAAATTTGTGAGACGAGAAAAGTGAACATCACAAATGAAGGAAACATGAATGAGAAGGCTGGGGATACTGCAGGCTCAACCCTTGCAAGGAACCAGCAAAACTCAAGCGCGTCAGGTATTTTTTCCACCTCTCCTGTGTTTTACCTACTTTGTCTTTACTCTGCAACACTGGAAAGAAATTTGCTTCCTATAAGTTGCCTAAACATTCAGACCAAGAAAGAGAGAAAGTATCATCTTTTCCACCTTCTTAGGATCTATCTTTTGTCTACTTCCATTCATCCCCCAGAATTAAAACCAGAAATGGCCTTTCTGCCCAGGCAAAGTTCCACTTTCTGCCGAAAGGAATGCAAGCTTGCCTTTGCAAGCGTGGATTAAAAAATCATACCTCCATACCACGACCCAAAAACTCATACAATCAATGTGTACCAGATAGACCAGGCTAACTCATTTACTTAGCGTCACAGAGATACCTTAATTCTCTTGTTTTTTCACTGCTTTTTAATTTTCCCTCCCCAGGCACTGTTTTCGCCTTCTGAAATCCCTATTATTTGTGTTATATCTTCCAAGTCTCTTATGTTCTAATGATTTTTATTGCTTTGAGATTTATTCAAATTGTAAGATATTTCTTTTTGGCTTTCTGAAACACAAGTTCACTTTATGTCAGTTTCTTTATGTTTTCAATATCAAAAGCACGCTTCTTAGTTCTCCAAAGTTACTTTTGGTGCTATAATTGCATATCCCTGGAGAGGCTCATCCCTTTTCAGTTTTTCTCTTATTCTTCTTCAGTTGGAATCACCAGTGATAGGTGTGGCCTTGGGGTCTCTCCCTTGGAGGACCGTGTCCCCTTCATCTTCTTTGTTTTTCTTAGCACACCTGTAGCTGTGTATTTTCCAGCACCCATTCAGGTCTGGAATTGGGAGTCCCTTGAACAGGGACAAACTGGAGGTTGGGGGAGGGTAGGTCAGACTCTGGTTTGGGGTCTGGGAGAGACAGACCTGGCCACCCAGAACTCTCTGGAGCATACACTAGCAGCCCATGTCAACCACAGAAGCACTGGGTAACTTCAGCTCACAAAAGAGCCTTGACCCATGTCCACCAGGGCTGGCCACTGGGAAGCCATCCCATACTCCATCCAACAAGGAGACAGGTACAATCCTTTGCAAGAAGAACTTAAGGGCTCTGTGGGCTGGGCCTCCTTGGGGAGCCATGAAATCAGTGGCATTGGCCTCAGACGTAGAGGACAGGCCAGTCTGTACTATACCATGGGCCCCTTGGCTCCCACTAAGAATAACAATATCATGTAAACATCTGGCACATACCTAGGGCTGACACTAAGCAAAGAGAAGGTGAGGTGGACCACCCTGTGCAGTTGCAGTTCCTGGAACACTCAGTGCCACAGACACCCTTCCAGCTCCACAGTAAGCCTGCTTACTTTTATTATTATAAGAAGGAACTGAGGGGCAAAGGGATTGGGGGCATATATTCAGATATGCCAGAGGTTGTTTTCTTTCAAGTGATACATGCTAATAAGCACGAGGCCAAAGCAGGCTTCCTTGAGAGGAGATGGGTGTGCATGCGTGTGTGTGTGTGTGTGTGTGTGCACATGCATGTGTATCAGCACACTGTGGACTGACAGCAATTAACCTGTCCAGAATTAGCTCAATGGATCACGCCCAAGGGTCAGAACAGTATCTCACTCACCCAAGAGATGGGTTCCATCATCATTCATCTCTCCATTTCCCACCTATCCATCCACCTTCCCATTCAGCCTATTCCCCACCCCCATCCCACCCCTCCATCGACCCATTTATTTTTCTATAGTATTCCTGAAGTCAGGGCGTTTAATATGTGATTTCATGGATAAATGTAGGAGACAGGGAGCTTATCTCTAGGATCACATGTCATTCATATTTAACACAACTGTACTGCTGGAACAAGATGCAAATCCCACAAACCCTTATATTGCGACACCTCCTCTCCCCCTTGCTTTTAAACCTGAACAATAACTTTGAGCAATATAATTCTAGGTCATTAAGAGAAAATATTGGCTGGGTGCAGTGGCTCACACCTGTAATCCCAGCACTTTGGGAGGCTGAGGTGGGTGGATCACCAGAGGTCAGGAGTTCGAGACCAGAATGGGCAACATGGTGAAACCCCATCTCTACGAAAAATACAAAAAAATTAGCTGAGTGTGGTGGCAGGAGCCACACACACTCCCAGCTACTTGGGAGGCTGAGGCAGGAGAATTGCTCGAAGCCAGGAGGCAGAGGTTGTAGTGAGCCAAGATCTCACCACTGCACTCCAGCCTGGGTGACAGAGTGAGACTCTGTCTCAAAAAAAAAAAAAAAAAAGGAAACATTGATGTGTCAGATGAAATAATAACACTGAGATAATAATGACACATTACAGAAATTCAGTGCTTTGTGATTTTTCAAAGCACTTTCACATTCATTATCTTATTTGGTTTCCATAGGCACCTATCTGTCAGCAAAGTAAGGCTGGCATCTTTATTAATTTCATAAACTTGTTTAGAGTTTATTTTCCAGATTTCATAAACAAACTTCAGTTCTAAAGAAGGTGAGTAGTAGGGTTCTGGAGTATACGTATTTAGTGTAACGCTTTGGTAAAAGAATGACACATTATCTATAATCCCAGCTACTCAGGATTACTGAGGCGGGAGAATTGCTTGAACCCAGGAGCAGGGTGTAGCAGTGAGCCAAGATCATGCCACTGCACTCCAGCCTGGGTGACAGGGTGAGACTTAATCTCAGGAAAAAAAAAAAAAGAATTATACAGTATCTTAAAAATAAGTTTCACATTATCCATTATTATTCATGTTCCCTATGCTTTTCACACCCCTAATGCCACCCTCTTTCCTTCCAGTACATTTCAAATCTACCTTGTAAGTATCTGTAAAGCAGTAGAATCAAAACCCACACGAACAGCCATCACTCTATTTAACAGCACAAGTCTACCACTAACAGCATTTTAGCCGGCCTGGTGCCTAAGTGCAAACAATAAGTAGGAGATAATAGGAAATAGAATTTTTAAAATAAGGAGAAAAATTTTGAGGGCTTCACATACAAATAGTGGAAGACAATGTGATATCTTCATGTTAGAATCGTGTCTAGAGTCAAATCCCAACCCAAGCCATTGCTAATTTTGTCATCTTGAGCAAATCTTCGTATTTCTCTGATCTTCAGTTTCCTTGTCTAAAAAGGAGGCATAAGGAGCACACATGAGGTGGGACACATGTGCAGTGTTAGGCCCTTTTGCTCTTGGCTAATGATGGGAGTCTGGTGACCAACCATCTTGGTTTGCCCAGGGCCGGTGGGCTTCCTAGGACATGGGACAAGGTGGGTACCCTAGGTGGGAAGCGTGACAGGAGAAAAGGGTCCTCATGCGCAGACAGCTCCCCTCCAAACTCCACTCGTGTCCCAAACCTCTCTCTCCAGGAAATACACAGAAGCCAACCCCAGTTGGATCCCTAACACTATATATCTCTTTCCATTGCTCTTGTAACCTCGTGCTGGTGATGTGTTTATGCTGCTCTAAAGTTGTGTGCTATTTTCTTTAAACAGCATACTAGGGTGTAAGCTCCCTAAGGTCAGAGGTCATCCTTATGTCCTTGGTAGTACCTAGTCTAACCCCCTCCCGATGCTCAACTTGACCATCAGTCCTGGTTTGGCAAAGTCACACATCTCAAAGAGATACAATTCTGGTGGCAAGAGTGTCAGGGAGTCAAGTAAGTTCTTACTGAAGCCTCTTGAAGAGGCAAAATGGGGAGGATTACATCCTTGGAAAGACAGAGTTAAGGGCTATAAGACTTCTCCTTAGAAAAGATTCTTCTCAAAGTCCCCTGTTCTCTTTTTCAGTCCCTCCTTCATCAGTCCTGTTGTTTTCCGGGCTTATTCTTTTCTCTTGGGAATGACTCAGAGTCCTTCCCAAGTCAGGCAACCCATCCTCCTTTGGATTTTTCCAATTTCCTTTTCCTAATCCTTTTCAATCAGGATTTCAGAATACTCCACAAAGGCTCAGGAGTCCAGCAGGTCAAACTGTGTGTGTGTGTGTGTGTGTGTGTGTGTGTGTGTGTGTGTGTGTGTAGCTGGAGGGCAGGGGTCTGTAAAAGTTTTGCTGCATCATAATAACACGTTTCATAAATAATTGTTGCTTAACAAATATGTACTGTCTTGGGTTATTTCTCTGTCACCTGGGTGGGTGGCTCTAGGAAGAAATTATTTATGAGTCAAGTGCATTTTACAATGATGGACCCCAGCCCAAGAAAAGAACAATCTTCCTCCCTCTATGAGGGCTTAGAGTGAGCCAGGGAGGGGAAGAAGGTATTGCACCCTTAGTAGCAGAAGTGAGAGTCCCGAAAGGGAGACATTCAGAATGAGTATGTGTGTTGGGATGTGTGTGGGTATGTATTTGTGTGTAGGGGTGGTGAGCAGACATTAGTCTGCGGATCTGGGTCAATATAGTGAAAATGAAGAAGATGGGATTGGGCATTGAAGGCCTGTATGAATGCACTAGTCCTAGGACCTTGGACAAACTCCTTAACTTGTCTCCATGCCACAGTTTTCTCATCTTTCTTTATAGAGTTCTTGGGAGAACTAAATATCCTAACACACATAAAACACTTAGCACAGAACCCGGCATAGAGTAAACACTCAATAAACCTCAGTGATTACTGTTATTAGGGCTGACCCCAACCACAGCTGAGAGGAGTCCGGGCCTCAATAAAGTCTCCTGAGAGGGGACCACAAGGAGCTGAGGGTGAGCTGGCTTGAGTTTTTGGAACTGTCTTAATATATTTGAAATTTATACTGAAATCCAATGTGCCAAGGTCCCTTGATAAAACAGAGAGGGGGAAAAAGTGGAAGCATATGGTGGTCTGAATCTTGAAGAAGAATGACTTCAATTATAGAAACAGGCTGCTGGAGAAATACGCCTTTTCAGCCCCGTCAGTCACGAACCTTTTCCAAATGTTGACATTACGCATGATATTAATACTCTATAAAAAATCTGTGTAAAACTGGAAAAGCCCAAACACACCATGCAAAGCCTGAGTCCTGCTAATGCCCCATCAGGATTAGAAGCAAAAATTCACAGTTAGTTCTGCCTATTAGGGTTTGCAGTGGCTTATGTCAGGAAGTCTATGATAATTAGTCATCGTGTAGGAATATGGCTGCATCTGGATTTTTCTAAATTAAGGGAAGCATTTGTACATCAAAAGTCTTACTAAGGTTTTGCTTTACTTTACTATCAAGAACTTTTTGCCTTTTGGTTCTCTTACAGGTTTGGCGGGTAAATTCCCACTTAGAATAAAGGCCTATTTCTTATCCTCTGTGCTGGATAAGTTATTCAGGCAGAGAACAAACTTTGAAGTTAAGGGAAACTGTGCTATCAAGCCAAACGCGAAATAAAATCGGAAGGGGACCCCCTAATGCATTATGGAATACAAGGCAGAATTTGGCCGAAGGTGATGCTAATTTTCTGCTCTTGTCAATGAAAAACAGATGCCAGGATGACTTGCTCGCATTCATCTGAATCCACATGGCAACGTCAGAAAGTTGGTGAGCCTAGTGGGCCGGGGGGGAGCCGTGGGCTGGGGTAAGGGCTGGTTCCTTTATTTTCCTTGGCATAGCTTATGGAAAAGTCAGAGAAAATGAATTTCAAATGATGGGTCAACTGAAGATTTGAAACATATTTCTTCCATCCTGTAGGTCTCATGGATCCATTGAAATAATTTTGATAACTTTAACTCCATTTCCAGTTGCAGGTATGTTGTCCATAGAGTTCCATTAAATAATATTTTTATTTCAGTCATTTACCATTCAATGAGTCTTTTAAATCCTGTAAAGTCGTGGAAAAAAGTTCAAATTGGCTATAAATGATTACACTAATTTTCTGTTTTCTTTCCATTTCTTTTCTGGTTTTCCTTTTAAAATTACCCCTTTTGCCTGAAGCATATTTTGCATCAAAAAATGTATGGAGGACAGAAGACCCTTTTCAGGCAGCAGCTGGGATAGAGTATTGCTCAGGCAACTTGTTCCCTCACACTAATTTTGTCTGCATTGTAAAATATTTTAAATGCTTTTGCATGCTGCATGAAAATGTGGAAATAATGTATACTGTTTGGTGGTAAAATGTAAGAAATTAGACAGATGCATGAATGCTCTTAGGGACAGAAGAGAAGCAGCTGCTTTCCAAAAACACTCTGAACTTTCAGAAAAGGGAACAGTCACTGATTCTAGAATCAGGAGGAAGAATATATAAATGTCATCTGAAGGAATACTTTCTGCTGCTCCTTTTGGTTAATTTGGTTATGGAAGGCAGCTTCTGAAAAGGGTCACATGCACCGTATTTTGGCTTAAAACAGAATCGCAAGGAAGAGAAGTACCTCCCCCACCCCCACTTGGGCGGTGGGAGGACCCTCATCCATCAGTGTCTCTAGTACAGGGATAGCTGCTGGCTCAGTGACTGTGGCCTTCATCCTGGGGTCCTACTGCTGCCAGAGTGTTGTCTTCTCACCCTTTCAAAGACCCTCATCTCCACTGTCCCACATCCGGCCCTGTTGACCAAAGCAAAACTAGGTTTTTCTTGCTTTTCCTGGGCTGAGCCTCTTATTGTTCCTAGACACAGCCGGCCTGGTGAGCACAGGCAGACTGGACATTGGAAGACCCAGCTGCACAAAGACTCCTTCCTGTGAGAGACTTGGAGGAGACTTTGCTCTAGACACACGAGGGAGCCTGTGGGAAGGTGAGAGAGATAGAAGATGGAGGACTGTGTCTAGCTTAAGCGGAAGTAAAGAATTTAAATATGCTCAGAGAGAGGCCTGGCCTTTACTCTCAGCTTCTGGGAAGTGATCTGTGCCTTTGGAATGTCATGTCTGATAGGAGTGGCTTTGTTTGCCTGGAGGCCTTGGACCAGCCAGATAGTAACAAGGTGATTTTGGGTGGGGCCTATGGGTCACATCAACATGCCTTGGTGAGGATGGGGACTTTAGGTCCTGTGGTCTCAGCTTGGTCTGAGGGGCTGGGAACTGAGCCTAGTTACATGGGCAGCCAGCCATGCTGACTGATAAGGTGGTGATAAGACCCCAGCGGAGCCCCTGGACACAAAGGTTCGGGTGGGTTTCCCCGCGTGGTGTGTTGCTGCACAGCAGTGCTGGAAAAGTGATGCTGTTGTTGTCCACAGGGAGAGGACAATGCAAGCCCTGCCTTTGGTACTCTCTGGGTTCTGCTCTATGTGCTTCTTTCCTTGGCTGATGTTAGTTGCATTCTTCCCATTAACAAACTGCAATCGCCAGTGAATAGCTTTAGTGAGTCCTGTAGTCCTTCTAGTGACTTATTGACACTGAGTGTGTTTTTGAGAACCCCCTGAACTTGAAATTGGTGTCAGAAGTGAAGGTGGTCTTGTAGACACTGTTGCTCTAACTTTGCAGTTGGATAGAGGTGGCAAGAGTTCACCTGTATTTTTTTTCCCCTAAAGTAGGGTCTAATTCACCCTCCTCGAGGTATATTCTAGAATTTGCACGCGGACCCCTTTCTTTCTCATTTCTCTGCTTTTTAACAGAACCACTTACTCTTATACCCTCTCAGCCATACATTATCTACTCACATTATTTTTATTTGAATCACATACTCATGTTAGTAATTCCTTCTTTCTTGTAGCTGTTGAAGTTTGTTTTTTTGTGTTTTCTTTTTCAGTTCTATTAACATTGACATACCAGGCCCCCAATACACATTAGTTCTCATCTCTATTAGTTTTCTGGAGCTGCCATAACAAAGTACCACAAACTGGGTGACTTAAAATAACAGAAATGTATCGTCTCACAGTTCTGGAGGCTAGAAGTCAGAAATCAAGGTGTCAGAGGGCCATGCTCCCTCTGAAAACTGTAAGAGAGACTTCTTCCTCATCTCTCTCGTAGCTTCTGGTGGTTGCCAGCAGTATTGGGCATTCCTTGACTTGCAGATGTATTATTCTAATTCTCTGCACGTGGTCTTCTCCCTGTGTCTGCACAAGGCATTTTGTCTTTTTAAATAAGGACAACTATCACATTGGATTAGAGACTCACCCTCCTCCAGTGTGACTTTATCTTAACTCATTACACCTGCAATGACCCTATTTCCAAATAAGGATACGTTCCATGAAACTGGGGGTTAAGACTTCTATATACATACATGGATATGTGTGTGTGTGTGTGTATATATATATGAAGTATATATATAAGTATATATATCATATATCATATATGAAGTATATATGAAGTATATATATGAAGTATATATATATATATATATATATATATATATATATGACGACATAATTGAGCCCATAACCCCATCCATTTCCCCTCATGAAAGATAAAGCTAGGTATGTGAGCTCCTGTGCCTCAGTTCCTTCCTCCGTGAAACGGGAAGAATTCCATCACCATCTCCCAGCCTGGGAAGGGATGAAAAGAGACAGTCTATACATGCCCAGCACAGCACTGGGCACACAGTGGAGAAATGAGAGCTCATTGTCTCTGTGAGGACTGTTCCTAAGTAGGGTGTTTTCTAATGCATTTAAGTTCATTAAAAGCCAAGGTGTGCAACGACACTCCCCTCACCTGTGCTTTCTCGTCCTTCTGCCACCAGGTGCCAGGGGAGCCAAGAAGAGCATAACCAAGGAGGCATTGTTTCCTCCGCAGCCTCATTCATCAACTCGTTCTGAACAGTTAGCACGCTCAGACAGTCATCTTCTGCACCTTGCCTTTCCCTGTGTCTTGACTGAGGGTTTATCTGAGAGCCTTTTGTTCAGGCTCATAATTATTCAGTGACTCAGGAGCCCACAAGCATTACCCATGGAGCCAGACAAGACCAGCAAGCTCTGAGGACCACCTGTTCCAAGTCATTTCCTGTGTGGGCGGCAACTTCACAGGGCTGAAAATACGAGTTACGGTAAAAATGTCTTCAACCCTGGCGCTCTGGATTGTTGAAACTAGATGGAATCTTGCTTGATTCTGTTCAGGCCAGACACATTTCATTATCATTCTTTGCATATATATTAAAAACTCTAACTCCTTTACAAACAAATGTTCTCAAGGGGCAGACAGCACACCCTTGCCTCGTGACATTGCTCTAATAGAGAAAACACCCCAGTGTTTCACCCATTAGGTCAGATCCACAAACACAGAGTGCAGTTGGAAAGGATGTGGGCAGTAATTAAGGTGGTGGTGCTTTTTGCTCCTGTGCATGCTATGGATAGGTGAGTGTTCAAGGATATTAACAACAAATTTTAAGCTATACCTTACACTAAATTGGAGCTTTGAAAACAGTCTAAGTTAATCAAATACTCTGTTCACAGTATGCCTAAATTGGCCAATGGAATGGAAAAAAAAAAAAAAAGCAACCCACCCCAACAGTTATTTATGTCATGTAGACAAAACATGGGTTTGTTGACGGATTATTTCCACTCTCTAGTGATGGTCGTTGCGTTTTCACTCTGAGTTGAATTGCTGCATTTTTCCATAAATATATCTGTTCCTCTGGAGGGTTTGTTGCTTAGCCTTATTGCCCTTCACATCTGCCTTTCTGACCTCGTAGGCTGTCAAGTTCTTAGTTGGTGACTAAAGTATAAAAGTAATTTCTTTCTCTTTTTTTTTTTAAATTATTAAAGCCACACATGCTTACTACAGAAAAGTTAGAATGTAGATATGTGTGAAGAAAAGAAAAATTAGCCATTAGGCCCATAATCTAGGGAAAACTCATTTGGGGCATTTGGATGCCTTTAATATGCATTCACTATTAAATGATCAATATTATATTATACATAGTATATTAATATACTATGATGATGCATCAGTGCTGATATGTTTTAACATACATGCATATTTTAGTAATGTTGCTGTTTTATCTTAACTGTTTTTCAAACTTGCATTGTTTTGCCCTTCAGCTAAAAGGGTAGGGAATTTGCTAGGGATAGAAATTCATTAATCATAAAAATTATGTCATAACACCCTGCACAGAAATCACAATAGGATGCAGGACACAGATTAGACTAGAGGTGAGATTCTTGCCCCAACCACAACTGTTCCGGCTTTGAAAAGAAAACAATTTTTTTTTTTTTTTGAAATGGAGTCTCGTTCTGTCTCCCAGGCTGCAGTGCAGTGGCGCAATCTCAGCTCACTGCAAGCTCTGCCTTCTGGGTTCATGCCACTCTCCTGCCTCAGCCTCCTGAGTGGCTGGGACTACAGGTGCCCGCCACTATGCCCAGCTCATTTTTTTTTTTTTTTTTGTATTTTTTAGTAGAGACGGGGTTTCACCGTATTAGCCAGGATGGTCTCCATCTCCTGACCTCATGATCTGCCCACTTCGGCCTCCCAAAGTGCTGGGATTACAGGTGTGAGCCACCGCACCCAGCCGAAAACAAATCATTTTTAAGCCCTGATTCTAAGTCAGCATTTCCCGGTTAAGTTCGTACATTTTCACAAGAAATCAACCCCCAAGACTTAGCAAGGCTGAGTGACCTGTTCCCAGTGGTGCTGTTCTGATGGGTCTGATGTCAGACCAGAAGCTCAGGCCTTCCAACCTCACACATAAACTTCCTTTTGGTATAAGTATATTCTTTGTATTGTTTATACTAAAATAATTATTTGTTGTTTATCTGAAATTCAAAGTGCATGGAGGTCCTGGATGTCATCTGGAATCTCAGTGAAGGGAACTGGGGGTTTTATAATCAGCATTTGTCCCTACTGGTGAGGCTCTGGCATGTGAGCTGTTAAGTATTTTGACCGTATTGTTCTGCAAACACTGGACCATTTTGTCTTTCATGAAGCTGACTTATTTATGATCAAGGAGAACGGTATAGAGAAATAGACCTAAGNGAAAACAATTTTTTTTTTTTTTTGAAATGGAGTCTCGTTCTGTCTCCCAGGCTGCAGTGCAGTGGCGCAATCTCAGCTCACTGCAAGCTCTGCCTTCTGGGTTCATGCCACTCTCCTGCCTCAGCCTCCTGAGTAGCTGGGACTACAGGCGCCCGCCACCGCGCCCGGCTAATTTTTTGTATTTTTAGTAGAGACGGGGTTTCACCGTATTAGCCAGGATGGTCTCCATCTCCTGACCTCATGATCTGCCCACTTCGGCCTCCCAAAGTGCTGGGATTACAGGTGTGAGCCACCGCACCCAGCCGAAAACAAATCATTTTAAGCCCTGATTCTAAGTCAGCATTTCCCGGTTAAGTTCGTACATTTTCACAAGAAATCAACCCCAAGACTTAGCAAGGCTGAGTGACCTGTTCCCAGTGGTGCTGTTCTGATGGGTCTGATGTCAGACCAGAAGCTCAGGCCTTCCAACCTCACACATAAACTTCCTTTTGGTATAAGTATATTCTTTGTATTGTTTATACTAAAATAATTATTTGTTGTTTATCTGAAATTCAAAGTGCATGGAGGTCCTGGATGTCATCTGGAATCTCAGTGAAGGGAACTGGGGTTTTATAATCAGCATTTGTCCCTACTGGTGAGGCTCTGGCATGTGAGCTGTTAAGTATTTTGACCGTATTGTTCTGCAAACACTGGACCATTTTGTCTTTCATGAAGCTGACTTATTTATGATCAAGGAGAACGGTATAGAGAAATAGACCTAAGTTCATATCACAGGAAGATTGTGTGATGTTGCAGAAAGAAACCTAACCACCTGGTTAAAACCTTAGCTGTGTGATCTTGAGTTATTCAACCTCACTGAGGCGGGGATTATGCAAAATGGGGCCAAGCACTCCTGTTTCCCAGAGTTTTGGTGATAATGAATGAGATAATGCATATTATCCCATAGCTGGCCCTTAGCTGCAAAGAGAACTCTCTTACCTACACTTATAATTTAGTCAAGTCAACTAAAATGCTGACTACTCCAGTCCCATACCTACCTCCCATATACCCCAGTGACTTAAGTCAAAGCCAGTAACACACATACCAATTTTTTTTTTTTTGAGACGTAATCTAACTCTGTCACCCAGGCTGGAGTGTAATGGCGTGATCTGAGCTCACTGCAACCGCCGCCTCCCAGCTAGAAGCAATTCTTCTGCCTCAGCCTCCTGAGTAGCTGGGATTACAGGTGCCTGCTGCCACGCCCAGCTAATTTTTGTATTTTTAGTAGAGACAGGGTTTCACCATGTTGGCCAGGATGGTCTTGAACTCCCGACCTCAAGTGATCCGCCCGCCTCGGCCTCTCAAAGTGCTGGGATTACAGGCGTCAGCCACCGCTCCTGGCCACAGGAGGCTCATCCCTGATGGCCTCGCTCAGGGATGAGTCTTGGACTTTGACTAGGATCAATAATTCACAGAGTCATGCATTCATTTATTAAGAAATGCACATATACCCTAGAACATAAAGTATAATAATAATAATAAAAAAATACCTGGGGAATATACTGTCTTAGGATCTGGGGATATGAAATGTATTGTGCCTGGCCTCATGCTGCTTATGGTCTAGCAGGGTAGATGGGCATTAAGCAAATGTTTGTGAAGATAAGGATTTTAGCACAAGTTGAAATTACTATTATGAAGGCAAAGTACAGAGTGGTATGGGGAAGTAATGCAGGAGGAGGTGAGTGCAGGAGGAGGTGAGTTGGAATAGTGCTTTGTCATCCACACAAGCCCCGATTCCTCCTGTTCCCAACCAGGTGAACATGCCGTTCATGCAACACCAACCAAAATTAATGGGAAAAGGGAGTCTGGGGATATAAAAAGTGAGATAAAAGGGCTTTTTTTTTTTTTTTTTTTTTTTACTATTGTTTCTGCTTGTTTATATAAAAGGTTCTTTCAACATTTACAGAGCTTTAAAGTATGATGTGAAAAATAAGTACTTTGTACATATTATGCTGCCTTTCATCTAAGTTGCTCATAAGCCCTGCAGACATTACCTCATTCATTTTCAGAAGACTTCTTAAAGGAAGGTAAGAAGAGACTCTTGCCCCCATTTCACAGATGGAAAGACCGAGGCATGAGAAGGTAACAGGGACTAGGAGAGTAGTGTTGGATCAGGGGCTGAGGTGCCTGGATCCTAGGTCTGGCTTTGCCATTCAATAGCTATGTGACTTTGGCTGTATCCCTCTGGGTTCTTATTAGGAATCTGGAATAGATGATTCCCAGTTTCTCATACAATTGGAAGGATCTGTGATGGTGTCAGGGAAAATGGGTAAGTGTCACAGTGCTAATTCCTGGGACATAATTCAAGTCTTTGCTCATAACTTCAGCTTCAGAATAACATTTCTGCAACAAGGCCATCCAGAAAGATGGAGACAATAGCTGAATCCTGGAGTTGGAAGGACCCTTGGATGGCTCTGTGTGGCTCTGGT
The DNA here is from genome assembly GCF_001698545.2 of Rhinopithecus bieti. Taxonomy (NCBI): domain Eukaryota; kingdom Metazoa; phylum Chordata; class Mammalia; order Primates; family Cercopithecidae; genus Rhinopithecus; species Rhinopithecus bieti. The sequence continues at coordinate 4,535,901 of NW_016807866.1, forward strand.
ATTTAAAATGCCTAAATACCAGAATTGTTGAATGCTTGCTCATGACACAGATTCTTGGAACCCAACCCTGTCTATCTATCCAAATTTATAGGCCAGAGGCCTGAGGAACAATTAATGAAATCATCAAGTCTGGAAAGCACGTAGTCCAAATCAGTGGTCTCAAGCTGGGCTGCACATTGGAATCACCAGGGAGCTATGGAGATGCCAGGATCCCACCTTGGATATAGATTTAGATGGCCGCAGGTATGTCCTGGGTATCTGGAGATTATAAAATCGTCCTGGGGACTCTAAGGGCACCCAAGGCTGAAAACTGCAGACCTAGATCAAGCTCTCTTGTGATGCTGATGAAATGAATGGGCTTGATGAAGCTAATCTCACCCATGAGAAACCATGGGCAGAGCCACTGCTGACTTGGGGGGCAATGCAGAGCTGGACGCCCCCCTTCTGACTCCCCCCTTCTGACTCCACCTCCCACTCTGTCCACTACATTATGTTGACTCCCATAATGCCTGAGTGTAAGAGTTTTCTTTTTTATATGCAGAAAATTTTAAATTATATTAGGTCAAAATATATATTAAAATGTTTAAATTGGGAATTACATGAAGCATTTAGAAATCAAAATTTTCTGTGTGGCCCCCATCACCACTACTGATAGCACAAAGGTAGTTGAAAGAAACATGAACTTGGAAAAATACTTGCAACATAAATTATAAAGGGTTATACGAGAACCTTTAGAAACCACTGACTAATTCAGTACAAGACTGATCAAAGCTAATGAATAGAAAATTGACACACAAAAAAATTTAAATGGCCAACAAAAACATAAAATTAGGTTTTTACTATTCTTTAATTATTATTCTTAATAATTAAAGAAATATAAATTAAAATAGTGACACATTGACATTCATTCATCAAATTATGAATTATTGAAAGATTGATAAAATCCATTTGGGTAGAGAAAGTAACTATTGGTGAGAAGCAAACTGCCTTAAGATTTCTAGAGAGCCATTTGGCAATATATGCCAAAGCCTTAAAATATGTGTATATTTTTAATTTTTATTTTTACCTTTTTTGAGATAGAGTCTCACTCTGTCACCCAGGCTGGAGTGCAATGGTGCGATCTAGGCTCACTGCAACCTCCACCTCCCAGGTTCAAGTGATTCTCCTGCCTCAGCCTCCAGAGTAGCTGGGATTACAGGCCTGCACCACCACACCCGTCTATTTTGTAATTTTAGTTGAGGCAGAGTTTTGTCATGTTGGCTAGGCTGGTCTCGAACTCCTGAACTCAGGTAATCCACTCACCATGGCCTCCCAAAGTGCTGGGATTACAGGCATGAGCCACCACATCTGGCCTAAAATACATGCATACTGTTTAACCTGGTAATTGTATCTCAAACAAATTTTCCTAAGAGAAAAGTGTGTTCAGATATATATGTAAGAAAATTATTCATCATAGGATTATCTATCATATCAAACCTTTGGAAATAATCCAATCCTCCATCAGTAAATGTTTAGCAAAATAAATTTTTATAGATCCACATGGTGGAATAACGTGCAACTATTAAAAACTGTATTGCAGATTGATACTTGTTGACATGGAAATATGTTCCATATATAGAAGTGATTAGAGAAAGTTACCAAATTATATGTCACAGGAGTTCATTTTTCATGTATGAGTGGCTAGGTTTACATTGACAACAAAAACCTAGCTAGGCTTGGGGTCCTCTACTGATTTTGTCTATGGTGACCAACTAACTGTCTGGGTTTTCCCAGGACTGGGGGGTTTTCTGGGATGTGGGACTTAATATTGTAACCCTGAGACAATCCTGAGAAAACTGGGATGGTTGATCACCCTGATCTTGCCACTGAGTCACTAGCAGTGTGACTTTGGACAAAGCTTTTCATCTGTTTGTGAAATATAGCACTTTCCTAAAATAATGAATTTGAAATGCCTGTGGCTGGAAAATTGGCCCCCACTCTTATATTAACAATGTTTCCATTGGGTGTTGGGATTTTGGGTGTTTTAAAATTTCGTTTTAAATATTTATTTAGAAGGTGTATTCATAATTTTCATAATATAAAAAACAGTAAAGTCATCTCCATTAAAAATACTCCTATGGGTCAACTGAGGTCTATTTTCAGTACTAAGATTATGGTAACGACTGTAAAAAGTGTTTCCATAGAATGTCAACCACAGATAGTTACTACAGCACATGAGTGGAAACCTAGAGATTCTTGCAAAAACAAAAGGTACCATGGACAATTTTGCCCTCAACTACCACGATATCTTATGTGAAAAATGATAAATAAATGAACAGAAATGTACTCTCCTGTTTTGTAGAAATTACAGCAATTCTCACATATAGATTCAATGCAGATTAGATTTAAATCTAAAATGATTTAATTTATTTGTACCCAAAGTAAGAAGGATGCAACAAATTATAAACACATTTTCGAAATGAGTACATTTTGATTGAAAACGCCAACCTTGAAAGTTTCTCAACTGATCACTTTTACATTGCTTTGGTAAGATTAAATAGTGATAGATGCCTTTCAAAGAGTCGGATGATGATGGAATTAGTTTACAAAGAGAAGAGTCTGACAGACAAGNCCAACAAAAACATAAAATTAGGTTTTACTATTCTTTAATTATTATTCTTAATAATTAAAGAAATATAAATTAAAATAGTGACACATTGACATTCATTCATCAAATTATGAATTATTGAAAGATTGATAAAATCCATTTGGGTAGAGAAAGTAACTATTGGTGAGAAGCAAACTGCCTTAAGATTTCTAGAGAGCCATTTGGCAATATATGCCAAAGCCTTAAAATATGTGTATATTTTAATTTTATTTTACCTTTTTTGAGATAGAGTCTCACTCTGTCACCCAGGCTGGAGTGCAATGGTGCGATCTAGGCTCACTGCAACCTCCACCTCCCAGGTTCAAGTGATTCTCCTGCCTCAGCCTCCAGAGTAGCTGGGATTACAGGCCTGCACCACCACACCCGTCTATTTTGTAATTTTAGTTGAGGCAGAGTTTTGTCATGTTGGCTAGGCTGGTCTCGAACTCCTGAACTCAGGTAATCCACTCACCATGGCCTCCCAAAGTGCTGGGATTACAGGCATGAGCCACCACATCTGGCCTAAAATACATGCATACTGTTTAACCTGGTAATTGTATCTCAAACAAATTTTCCTAAGAGAAAAGTGTGTTCAGATATATATGTAAGAAAATTATTCATCATAGGATTATCTATCATATCAAACCTTTGGAAATAATCCAATCCTCCATCAGTAAATGTTTAGCAAAATAAATTTTATAGATCCACATGGTGGAATAACGTGCAACTATTAAAACTGTATTGCAGATTGATACTTGTTGACATGGAAATATGTTCCATATATAGAAGTGATTAGAGAAAGTTACCAAATTATATGTCACAGGAGTTCATTTTCATGTATGAGTGGCTAGGTTTACATTGACAACAAAACCTAGCTAGGCTTGGGGTCCTCTACTGATTTTGTCTATGGTGACCAACTAACTGTCTGGGTTTTCCCAGGACTGGGGGGTTTTCTGGGATGTGGGACTTAATATTGTAACCCTGAGACAATCCTGAGAAAACTGGGATGGTTGATCACCCTGATCTTGCCACTGAGTCACTAGCAGTGTGACTTTGGACAAAGCTTTTCATCTGTTTGTGAAATATAGCACTTTCCTAAAATAATGAATTTGAAATGCCTGTGGCTGGAAAATTGGCCCCACTCTTATATTAACAATGTTTCCATTGGGTGTTGGGATTTTGGGTGTTTTAAAATTTCGTTTTAAATATTTATTTAGAAGGTGTATTCATAATTTTCATAATATAAAAAACAGTAAAGTCATCTCCATTAAAATACTCCTATGGGTCAACTGAGGTCTATTTTCAGTACTAAGATTATGGTAACGACTGTAAAAGTGTTTCCATAGAATGTCAACCACAGATAGTTACTACAGCACATGAGTGGAAACCTAGAGATTCTTGCAAAACAAAAGGTACCATGGACAATTTTGCCCTCAACTACCACGATATCTTATGTGAAAATGATAAATAAATGAACAGAAATGTACTCTCCTGTTTTGTAGAAATTACAGCAATTCTCACATATAGATTCAATGCAGATTAGATTTAAATCTAAAATGATTTAATTTATTTGTACCCAAAGTAAGAAGGATGCAACAAATTATAAACACATTTTCGAAATGAGTACATTTTGATTGAAAACGCCAACCTTGAAAGTTTCTCAACTGATCACTTTTACATTGCTTTGGTAAGATTAAATAGTGATAGATGCCTTTCAAAGAGTCGGATGATGATGGAATTAGTTTACAAAGAGAAGAGTCTGACAGACAAGGGTTTTACTCAGTCTAGAGGGCTCTCTGGAGGAAGGTTTCTGGCAAAGGCTTAGATTTGTGTTGAGCCTAAAATTTGCATGGTTTGATTATAGATGATGGTAGGCAAAAATTTACCATACTTTCTATGATATAAACCATGGCCCAAAAAGTGGCTAGGAATAAAACATACTCTTCTTAGAAACGTCCGAATTGCACATTTTGGGATGCTTGTAATGCAAGGCTAATTCTGGGGCCCTTAACACATTTGAAGTCCTGACTGCTTCTAGAACAGATGTCACTGCCAATTTTTCACCTGTCCTGTAGCAGCTACAGAAATTGGAGGGGTCTGCAAAAAGCAAGACAACCTACATGCTTTGCCCTGCAGGGTCCTGGTCACCATCCCTCCAGCAGAATCCAGGCCAACCCCCTGAACAACCCACCCCAGCACTGGATAGATTTTTTACTGCTACAACTTCTGAAATTTCCTTCCTAACTTCTTTCTTTGTGCTGTGTTCTCCAAGTCAGGAAAAGGCAGATAGTGCTGAAATGGTCGACAGTTCTGCCTTTGAAAGGCACTTTGCTTGCTTCTGTGTCTGGAAATTACACCTGGATCTCAAAGCATCATTTGTTGCTTTTGATAAGAAAGTCTGATGAGGGTGAGTCCATGGTTTGATTCACATGCTACAACTGCTGACAGGTTTTCACATGAATATTTCAATTGAGTGATACTACTAAGCAGTATCTTTTCCTTATTTAGTTGCATGTCCCCAAATAAATCTTAGGAGATTAAAAAATGTTTGCAAAAATTTCCTCCACACATTTAGAGTCCCTCCATGCCGGCAGGGTGCCCAGACTGCTGCAGAGTTAGAGCTCAGGCTGGGCTGCTGGAAACACATCTATGGGATAGCTAAGGTGCAAGTCTAGACCCTTCCTGTCTAAAAGGCACTTTTCACCCAGAAACACAGAAACACAATTTGCAATTCCAAATACAGACAATTAAAAGCACTGTGTGTATTCTCTCTGGATGCTCTAAAAAAAGTATGTGTGAAGGCAAATGTCTCTCCCTTAAACATTGCTACACGATGATAATGGTTTGGGAATAGAGTGCCTATGTATATATTGAAAGCTTTGAACTCACTTGACTATACCAAACTAGTTTGTCAAAATATAACTGTGTCAAACAATTATAAAAATGAACCAAACTTTCACTCCCTTTCAAGCTGAATATTTAAAATATTAAAATTGATTAACCCCTGACCTCAGTTAAGGACTTGGTTCTGCCACTAAACGGGATAACAGGAGACAAAAGATGTCAGGGTCACTTTTCTAACAGTTTATGTGTTTATGTGTGTTTTAAAAAATTATTTTCTTGTTTTTCTTTCTCCCCGGCCCCCTTTTTTTTTTTTTGTAAAGCAGCTGATCAAGTAAAGAAAAGTCATCTATCTGGTTAGGGAAAACTGGCAGAATCTGAATGTCACTCACTTTTCAGATTGAAAGGATTTGTATAAAACCTTCATATAACAACTGTAAATTGTCACTGCTGTATAAGAGCATCGAAAAGTGAGTGAGGGCTCAGAGACACAGAGGGACTTCTATCTTGGCTGTATCGCTTTCTTGTTCTGTGACCACGGGTATTATAAGATTTTGAAAACTGATTCTTCATGGGAATACTACTTGTATTTATCTGAGATAATTGTTGACAAATATAAACTAGTAAAGTCACAAAAAATGCATATGAAGGAATCCAGTATATACTAACTTCCCACTTTTATTCATGGTCAGTATCACCAGCATCATTCTCTTCCTCCCAGGCTAGTTAACAGAAGGGTAAAAACATTTTTGATCTACAAATATAAAATAGTCATAGCATCCTCCAAAGTAACACAGGTAATACACTATTTCAGAAGCACCGTTTTAAACACTTTTTGCCCAAAGAAAATCTTAAAGAACCCTATTAATTTGTTGTTTCACATTTTCCAGTATTCAGAGAAAATCCGTTTAGACTCCCTTGAGGATCACTGTCCACTGAGTAGAACCCATTCTTAACGTCTTTCTCCCTTTCCCATCATAATGGCAACTACGGAGTGATCTTCAGAAACCTTAGCACAAATGCAACCCCAGAGATGTCTTCAAAACAAACTAAAACCCACTGTAACATACCTGGAGGAAAAAATGCCACTGGAATCAATTTTCTGTTAATAAAGTAAGTTTTTCCCCCAAATATTCAAGGTGTGTAATACCTGTAAACACTTTCTCCAAAGCCACTTTTAACCCACAAATAATATTTTTATGATTAATCATAGAGAGAGAGAGAAAAAATATATGCAGAACTATGTCACACTCCCTCAACCGAACTTTCTGGTCTTTTCCCCCGTTAGGGCTGGGAATGGTGGGGTGGTGCAGGGGATGGAGAGAGGGAGAGAGAAGGTCCTTTGTCTGGAACTTTTCATTACTGAGGGGTTTTACCAAAGAAGCAATTCTTTTCACATGCTATGTCTCACCTTGAGTTCTTTTCCGCTGGGGACATAGTTGATCAATGATGTAATTCTACAATTATTTAAGGATAGTGGTTCTTTTATTCTCACAAAGGGTTTGCTGAAAATTAAAAGAAGCCTGCAGTCATTTATTTTAATCTCCCAAGATTATTTATTGTTCCTACAAGTCAGGACAGCCTCATCTTTGGAAAACACATTCCAAGAGAAAAGTTGATAAAATGATTGCATTGTTAGACGGGTGGGGTTTTGCAAGGTAGACTCCCTGTTGATGGTCTTTTAAAGCAGCACTTTATATTTTATCTTGTGCTATTTCTGAAGTGCATGGATGGTCATTTGGTGCAAATGATAACTATTCGTTTACCTTTAGAGACTTTGTAATCATTGAGAAGACAGTAAATGTATACAAATTATAAACTTCAATAATAAGTTCTTGAAAATGTTCATTTCCTGTGTCATTTCCTTCTTATGCATTGCCATTCAGCTCTCTGTATGTATAAATGAGGAAGAAGATATGCACTTAAGATAATTTCTTTGAATATTATAAGCCTCCCTGCTTCCAATACAATTAATCACCTTCCCATGTGTGATGGAAACTGCAAAATAATTTTTTTCCTTGTGTTATAAAAATATCCCTTGATTGTCAACTTTTAGTTT
>NW_016807866.1:4543861-4685679 GCF_001698545.2 Rhinopithecus bieti
TCGGCCTCAAAGTGCTGGGATTACAGGCTTGAGCCACCGCACCCGGCTAACTTTTAGTTTTTCAGTGTTTTGATCTACTTTGAATATGAGGAGTGCAGGATCCCCAGACTAAGTGTGTGGCCTCCACCCTACGGTGTGAGAAAAAGCTGTGAATTTTCCCCCTTATTTTTTATGTCCACGAGTTTCTTATTTAGAGGAAAACTTAATCACCAATTGGTACCTTTGCAGTAGCTTACCCAGATGTTATTTGTTTAAGAGGTATTTGATGTCCAACATACCCAGTGATTTTTTTTTTTTTACAAGACTTTTTTAAGCTCTTTTCCTAGGAAAAAGATGTTGCCTTTCTGCCAAGGGCATGTTATCTTCAAAAACTGGCACTTTTAGCCTGTTTTCTGCAACTTAAATTTTCCACATCTTAAATTGTCTCAGGTCTCTGAACTGCAGATTGGAAGAATTAGAAAAGGTCTTCCTTCCTAGTAGTTGACATTCCTTGCTTAGGTAACTTTACACAGTCTCCCTCATTTGATGGAAAAAACAATCATTAAGCATTAATGGGAGAACAGCAAAATCTTCAAAATCTGACTCATTTAGATAAACACCTTTCTAGCTTTCAAATCTGTTCTAAGCCACTATAATGCTTACCATGTTTAAAACAGAAAAACTTTCCGAGGTAAATACTCAATGAACTGAAATCAAAAGAAATCCAGTTATGATGAAAAATATTGAAGGAAAAGGACTAAATGAACTTTCAAACTTTCTAAAGAGAGAGAAGTTCACCTGTTATGACACATGTAAGGAGGTGAGTAAATTGTGTCAACTAATTTCCCAAATACAAGATCAACTCTCATATCTACAGGGGAGATAATTAATTGAACCATGATCCCAGCAATAAAACTCAGCACATCTCCGAAGATGAATATTAACGTGGTTTGGGAGAGAATGTGCTTGAGATATTCATGTTTTTAAGAACCAAGTTGTGGTTTCTTAGGTTAAAATTGCGTGGTTACATTTGCTATGCCAAGAACAGGGTTTCATACTCTCCGAAAACAGCATGACTCCAGTGAGATGTTTGGTCGGGGATCCCAATCATGTAAGATACTGTGCAGTTATGTCTATTTCTTTCTTGTCCCTAAATTCTACCAATTCCAAGTGCTTTTGGAACAGCATGATCAGCACTTAGATAAAGGTAGTAGGGGCCTACTGGTTCTTGGATGTTCTCCTGGGCTTCATGAAAGAAAAGTCTGCAGCAGGTAAAGACTGGGGTCAATGGCTCCCTCAGTCCAAACTGGATGGCCTTGGGAGGAGTCCACTCATGAAAATCTGGCTACAGAGATATGTTAGCCATCTTTGTAACCAGTACTTTAAAAAAAATAATAAAAGCTTTAAAAAAAGACTATTCAAGAGTACTCATGCAGGCCTCAGTGTCAATGTCTGCTCCTGGACTTGAAAACATGCTTCCCCCCTCCATAAACATTCTTTGCCACTGCTGAAAGCTGTTGAATGCTTGTCAGGCTTATTCAAAATTTGATTACCTTAATGGAAACCCCCAAAGATAACAACAGATAAAGAATAAAACCAAGACATATCACTTGTAAACACAGTGAATGCATCCATTTCTTGCTTTTTAATTAATCATCTCTTGAGCTAAAAGCTTAGAAATTCCATTCAGATTTAGACATTCTTTCAACAGTATGTGTCTGATTTCCCAGTTACCAGTCCGACAGTTCTGACTAATGTAAAATAATGCACTACTTTGCTTCAGGCAAAGTCAAGTATTTGATTTTCATAGAACCAACTTTTGATTAACTATTCTGTGGATGTGTTTATCTACCATGACCTTTAGCTGATCTGTTCCAAATTGGTCAGGAAGAAAGAAGTGGTCTTAGGGGAAGCAAAGTCTGTTGTAAGTAACTCTGAACTGGAGTGTCAAGAAATCTTTCGTTACCTCTGTTCATGATTTTTGATAATTTATCTTCCCTGTGTCTTATTTTCTCATTCTGTAAAAGAAGGAAATTTTAAAAAATGGCATCTTCCAAGGATCAAAGATGCTAGAAAAGATGAAAAATGAGTAACAATGTCATTACTGATGGACCTCAAGGGCATTGTGCTTAGTGAAAACAAAAGTAAATGGCAAAAGATTTTGTGCTGTTTGATTCCATTTATATAACATTCTTAAAAGAACAAAATTATAGAGCTGGAGAACAAATTGGTGGTTGCCAGGGCTGATGATGGTGGGGTATGGATATAAGAAGGTGACCTGAGGGAGTCACAGAGAGACCTCTGTGGTAACACAGCAGTCCTGTATCTTAACTGCACCGATAGTTACCCAAATCAATACACTAGATAAAGGTGCATAGAATTTCATGCACACACACATGCATGCACACACACACAAGTTAATACGTGTAAAAAATGGTGAAAATTAAACAAGATCTGCAGTACAGTTAAGAGTTAAGCAATTGATGTTCTAACAACATCAGTTTCTTGGTCTTGATATTGTACTGTGGTTACACAAAATGTTGTCATTAGGGGAAGCTGGGTGAAGGGTACACTGGACTCTGTATTATTTTTGTAACTTTCTGGGAATCTATAGTTATTTCAAAATAAAACTTTAAAAATGCTGTTATGTACCTGACCTTAGGATGCTTCTTAACCAATCCCATGTTCCCTGTGTGTATAATTACAATAAAAATAAATGTAGAAATAATTTTTTCAAACAAGAGAAAGTGGTGAGAGAGTGGCAAATGCTACACGGAGGGAGATGAGTCACAACAAAACCATTAAACACAGTTCTCCTCTTGTAACTTAACTTTGCATGAAAGTGAATACAAAGATTCCTTGTTTAACACCACTCTGAACTTAAAAGCAAAATTCTTAGGAATAGCCTTTTGAAATCTAAGACTTTTGTAAGTTGAGATGCCATGGAACATTTGTTCCATGGGCTGCCTCACAAAAACAAAGAATTTGTAGTAAAGTAAGTTTGAAAATGTTAAACATAATTTTTTTCCCTGGCTCTCTTTTCAAAATGATAAAACACATACCTTTGAAAAACAGATTCCAGACTTCTACTTCCTGAAATAGTAGATGGGATGATGCAGATGATTTGGACCAACTCTATGCTAAGACAACTCGAAATATAGGCAAAACATACATACACGTATCATTGTCATCTTCATTATCATCATTATCTAATTGAAGGCATTGGAAAGCTCTCAATGCAGTGAAGGCCAAGATCCAAGAGGCAGCAGAAACAGAGAGATGAGTTTTACCCTAAGGCAGAGGCCAGTACTGGAAAAGGGAGGAGAGTTCTCAAGAGAGAACTTGAAAAGGTAGTCAGGGCCTTTGCCAGCTTCACGTAGTGAGTGGGAGAAAAATGGAAGTCCAGGGCCCACCCAGAAGAAGCTTCTGGATAACCTTCCATGCTTTAGATTAAGACAGGCAAATACCACATCCTGGGAGTAAGGGTGGAGGAAAGGTGAAATAGCCTTACAAGAACTGAAGTCGGTTTTATGATTATCTCAGTCCTTGAAATTGATCCTAGAATGCTGGTACTTCTGGCCACCTGCTGTAAAGAAAAATAAACCTTCCTTCTTTATCTAGGTTAAAGATAAAGTCTTAAATCATTTTTATACTTTTTTATATACATGAGACAGTCAATCAAACATATCAAGGCACAGAGGAGAATAAGAAAACAAAAATAGAAACAGACCCAAAGTGGCTCTAGATAATAGTTACCAACCACAGGACTTAAAATAACAATGCTTAAGTGGTTAAGGAGAGCACAAGAAAAGACGAGAATTTTTGATGAATAACTGGGACCTGTAAGGATAACTAAAGGGAAATTTTAGAGCTGAAAAGTGCAATAACTAAAATTAGAAACAGCGGAAGGACCGAAGCATATCAAAGCGTAAGAGAGGGTCAGTGCATTGAAAGATAGATTTAAAAAAAAATTCAGAAGGAGGCATAGAGAGAAAAAAAGGATGAAAAATATAGGAGAAAGGGTCAGAGACAGAAGTTCTAACATAGATGTCATGAGGTTCCTTTTAAGAGAATAACAGAATGAGAATGAAGTAGATATGTTATATGCAGAGGTCGTGACTGACCATTTTCCAAACTGGAAGAAAACATCAAGCTAGAGATTCAAGAAGCAAGACAAATTCAGAGAAAACTACATCAGAGAAAATGGCTGAAAACCAAAGACAATGAGAAAATCTTAAAAGAGACTACAGGAAAAAAGAAACACTAATTTTGGAGAAGGAACATGAAATTCACAGTTGCTGCCTTGAAAATTAAGAAATAATAAAATGATAAAATAAAATAAAAATAATGGAAACCAGAAGGCAATAAAAGAAATAATGAAAGTTATCCTCCAACCTAGAATTCTATATTGGGTGAAAATGTTCTTCAAGAATGAAGACATGAAAACAAAATAAAGACAATTTCAGACCAAGAACCCCACCAAAACAAACAAAAAACTCAGGGAATTTGTCACTAGTAAACCTGAACTAAAGGGGATATTAAAGATATTTTTCAGGAAGAAGGAACATGATTCCAGGAAGGAGCAAAAAGCAAGAAAAGGCAAATACGTCTGTAAATTGAAATGCATCTTGACTGTAGCAATCTATAATAATAACACTTGAATAGAATATGAAGTATTCTGGGTGTGGTGGCACACACATGTAATCCCAGCACTTTGGGAGGTTGAGGTGGGTGGATCGCTTGAGGTCAGGAGTTCGACACCAGCCTGGCAAAACCCCATCTCTGCTAAAAATATATAAATTAGCAAGGCATGGTCTTGTGCACCTGTAGTCCCAGCCACTTGGGAGGTTGAGGCAGGAGAGTTGTTTGAACTTGGGAGGCAGAGATTGTAGTGAACTGAGATTACACCACTGCACTCCAGCCCAGGCCACAGAGCAAGATACTGTCTCAAAAAAAAAAAAAAAAAAAAGGAAATATATATGCAATTAAAATAAAAGATAACAACAGCAGTAAGTCAGAAAGGAGTGAAAAGAAGTATTTGCATTAACTAAGATGAGGCAAGAAGTACTGATTTCTATCATATTTGGGTAAGTCAGGAAAGCCAGCTGCAATCTCTAGGTAAGCTGTAAAAAACACTGAAAGAGTATTAACCACCACACTCATATTCTATTTCATAATAAAATAGAATAAATTTTAAATATTCCATAAAGGCAAAAGAATACAAGGATGAAGAAAAAAGAAATATAGAAACAGGTAGAAGTAGAAAGCAAATAATATAATAATAAATTGGGCCCTAAATATATCAGTATTAACGTAGCATAGTGATTGTAAACTGTGTTCTTAGGGATTGACAATAATAATGGCCATTAATTTATAGAAGTAATACTGTCTGCAAAACTACTTAATATGAAGTCACTCATTTAATCTTCAGAGTATTCATATGTAGCAAAGACTGGTATTATCCTCACTTTAAAAACGAGGAAACATAGGCACAGAGAGGTTAAATAACTGTCCCAGGATTACCTAGCAGGTCTGGAGCACAGCTGGAGTTTGAAACCATGTGTTTAATTTTGACTGTCATCTTCTAACCACCATGTTGTACTCTATGATCCTGCCTCTCCTGTGGTAGCACCAAGAAAGATCTAGACTTGTCTGACAGGAAAGAAAATAGATTGTTTCAGACTTCAGGCATTTCCTTCAGATTAGATAATTAGGCCACCAATATATTAAAACTTAAAAAAGAAATATTGAAAGAAGCTTGGTTGCCATGTATATGAAAAGTCTTAAGAAATTTCATTATTGGATGAAGTATTTGCACTTCTATGAAGACATCCCAACAACAAAATAAGTACAGAAAAATAAATAAATGAACAGAGATGCTCATTGCAGGCTTATCTGTGATAGTGAAAAGATCAAACGGTGTGAATGTATCATTAATGGTGCCACATTTAGTTAGTGAAATAATACGTGGCTAGTAAAAGTATTATAAGTAAAAGCTATATATATATATATATATATATAAAATTAAAAGTTACATTAAGTGGAGGGGAGAGTAAACAAGAGAGCATATGCCAGAATTATCATAAACTGGTACAATTCCCAATTCCTACGTATTCTTGACAAAACTCCTCAGAGGAGAAAAAGAACTATGCAAAATATTATACATTCTTGAAGGAAATACATTGAAATATTAGAACTATAACATGTATATTTGGGTTGCAGGATCAGATATGCATTTGCACCTCTTTTTGTATTTCCCAGTTCTCCTTGGGGCTTGCATTAGGATTAACATGTAAGCTAATTCATATAAAAATTGTTGCTTGGCCGGGCATGGTGGCTCATGCCTGTAATCCCAGCACTTTGGGAGGCTGAGGAGGCAGATCACAAGGTCAGGAGGTCGAGACCATCCTGGCTAACATGGTGAAACCCCGTCTCTACAAAAAAATAAAATAAAATATAATCCCAGCTGCTCGGGAGGCTGAGGCAGGAGAATGGCATGAACCCGGGAGGTGGAGCTTGTAGTGAGCCGAGATCGCACCACTGCACTCCAGCCTGGGCAACAGAGCGAGACTCTGTCTCAGCAAAAAAACAAAAAACAAACAAACAAACAAAAAAACAGTTGTGTCAACAATGAGTTGATGGGTGCTGACGAGTTGATGGGTGCAGCACACCAACATGGCACATGTATACATATGTAACAATCCTGCATGTTGTGCACATGTACCCTAGAACTTAAAGTATAATAAAACAAAACAAAACAAAAACAAAAACAGTTGTTGTTTGAAATGATGACACTTTCTGTTATCTGATGAGGGAGACGTGCTTTCACTGAGTATATTTAGAAAAGGACTCATTAACCAAACAGGGCAGAGCCCCTGCTGTGATGTAACCTTCTCTTCCCCCACCAAGGGGCTGAGGCTCATTCATCTCACCCTTTTGCCTCTAGTGTGGAAGGAACTGAAGGTAAGGCCACATGGCTCCAGGCTGATGGAGCTCGGCAGTGTTCAGAGGCAGTTGCTTTAAGGAAAGACCTGCTCTGGGGCCTCATGGATGGCATGAGTAGAGAGGAAAGAGAACATTCGAGAAAAAATACATCATCAACATATCCTATGTGAGGCCGATGCTTTTTTTGCAACTTCAAGTGATGTTTTTGTGGGATCATTAGTCTATCCATCTGTAGCCATGCATCCAGAAAATTCAGTGTCTGTCACATGGAAACACTATGCTAGGGGCCCAGAGGGGAGAAAATGAGTTTAAGGAACAGATAAAGATTTTGTCCCAGATACCAATCAATCATGAAAAAGGGGACTTCACTCCCTTTGTTTACCAAGGTCCACTTCAGTTTCCCCATCTACTGCACACATAATATCATTTAGATGTTTGGCTTTCCTGAGAATCCAAGAACCCACTGGAAATTAGTGATGTCTTTCTGAAGGTAGTTTCTCAAAGTGTAGTCTATGCAGGAAGGAGCTGAGGGACAGTAGCTCTTCTTTATCTCATGGGTTCTTCTGTTGGACACTTTGAGGGGTCCATGGTTAAGGTTATTGTGAACTTGGCTGGGACAAAATACATCTTTATTTTTACAAACCTCTAACTCAAATATAGCATTTTCTTCTTTCATAAATATAGAAAACAAATTGCAGTAGTATTAGAAGTGTGTGTAACTCGCAGCCAGGTATGGTGGCTCACGTCTGTAATCCTATCATTTTGGGAGGCCGAGGCAGGCAGATCACCTGAGCTTAGGAGTTTGGGACCAGACTGGGCAACATGGCAAAAAAGTGTCTCTACAAAAATATATATATATATATATTAGCAAGGTGTGCACCTGTAGTCCTAGCTACTTGGGAAGCTGAGGCAGGAAAATTGCTTGAGTCTGGGAGGCAGAGGTTGCAGTGAGCCAAGATTGCACCACTGCACTCTAGCCTGGGTGACACAGTGAGATCTTGTCTCCAAAAAAAAAAAAAAAAAAAAAAAGTGTAACTTTCTCACCAGTTGATTGAAATCATGGATATCTTCAAATCACATAATAGTACTTACAAATGTACCAGAATAATGTGTATGCTCATCACTACCCTGAAATTACAGTCCTTGGGCTTGGAAATAGGTCATGTTATTTAATTAGTTAATAAAGAATCATAACTGTTATCATTTACAATTTTTAAAGAAGTATTTTGATAACTATATAAGCCAAAATTCTCCAGAGAAACAGAATGGTTGGCAAACTGGAGACTTAAAAGAGCTGATGGTGAAGTGACTTTCCAGCTCAAAGGTCATCAGGCAGGAAAGATTTCTTCTTACTTGGGGTAGGGTCAGCCTTTTGTTCTCTTCAGGCCTCAACTGATTGGATGAGGGCCTCATTCACATTAGGGAGGGCAATCTACTTTACGCAGTCCATCAGTTTAAATATTAAACCTACCCAAAAACACCTTTACAGAAACACCCAGAATAATGTTTGACTAAATACCTGGGCATTCTGGGATCCAGTGAAGTTGACATAAAATTAACCATTACAAGTCCACCTGTTGTTAACTTGGAACGCATACACATCTCCTTAAGATGTATTTAATTAATAGCCACATGAAGACAGTAGCAAGATTATAATTCTGCCTGACATGATACAGCTTTCCTGCTCACAATAAAAAATGTGCTAACTCTTTCCCAAGAGGAGGAGATAAAGCCCTTGAGTAATGTTTACTCTTCTCCTTGACAGTCTGTACTCAAATACTGTGATATAAAATCAATACATTGTATATTTCATGATAAGGGAATAATAGAAGGAAGAAAACACAGAAATTTGCCCTATACCTGCGTGCACATACATACACACAAGTAAATTCAGAACAAAATAAGGAGGAAATATTCATGACAATTACAGTCTTCATTTCTGTAACAGGTCATGTAGCTGTAACTGCTATTTACAACTCCCTTTTCCCACTATTCATTATGCATTCTCTTTGCCTTCAGCAAGCAGATCAGCTAGTCATGGTTCTTTACTTGGTGAAATAATCCAACCCTTCATTCCTGAAGGGTCTGGCCATTACTAGTCCTGCCTGAAGTGGGTGGTTGTAGTTTCTCATTGACCTTAATGACAAGGCATGGTAATACTAAAGACACTCTAAGGGATCTCCTATGTTCCAGACATAGTCTTCCTTCCCTCCAAGTGGTCCCATTTTCCCTTACTCGTCAGGATCAATCACCCCCACCAGCAGAGTAACTCTCTTCTTTGCCTGTTGATTTAGCATTATGAGGAGTACAAAGTGGGAGAGTGGCAATCTTAACTTCCGGTTCAATGAAATCATTGTGTGTCTCCTGGTAGAAGCATTCTTCCCTTCCCAGGAGCTGATATGGTTTGGCTGTGTTCCCACCCAAATCTTATCCTGAATTGTAACTCAAGATGAGATTTGGGTGGGGACACAATTCCCACGTGTCATGGGAGGAACCCGGTGGGAGGTGATTAAATTATGAGAGGCGGGTCTTTCCTACACTGTTCTTATGATAGTGAATGAGTCTCAGGAGATATGATTTTAAAAATGGGAGTTTCCCTGCACAGGCTCTCTGTCTTTGCCTGCTGCCATCCATGTAAGATGTGACTTGCTCCTCCTTGCCTTCCACCATGATTGTGAGGCTTCCCCAGCCATGTGAAACTGTGTGTCCATTAAACTCCTTTTTTTGGTAAATTGCCCAGTCTTTATTAGCAGTGTTAAAACAGACTAATACAGTAAATGAGCTAAGACCTTTAGGCCAAAGGGCATAAGGCCACGATTTTACTAGTGGGTCACTAAGGATATTAGTAAGTGGTGCCATTTTCTCCTCTTGATTTGCAGGCCCATCAGTTCTGGCTATGAGAAAAACAGGACCACGTATTGGAAGCTGATTCAGAGCCTACACAGCCTTCTGGAGAATCTTACCCCAGCCCTACAAGATATTGCCACCTAGCTGACTCTGCAACTGAGTCTTCAAAATGCCATTCCACTGTTTCATCAAACCAGTTGTTTTAAGATGGAGGGAAACATGATAAGACCAATGAATTCCATGAGCATGGGCCCACTGCAGCACTTCATTTGCTGTGAAGTGAGTTCCTTCATCAGAAGCAGTTTTTTATGGAATACTATGATGGTGGATAAGGCAATTCTTTAAGTCCATGGATGGTAATTTTGGCCAGAAGCATTGCATGCAGGGAAAACAAATCTGTATCCATGGTGTCTATTCCAGTAAGAAAAAACACTCCTCCTTCCACGATGGAAGTGGTTCAATGTAATCAACCTGCCACCAGGTCAATCACCTGGTTGGTTTGACTTGGCAATAGGTCTTAATATTGAATGAGTCAATAAAGATACATAACTATTACTATTCATAAATTTTAAGAAACTACTTTGACAACTATATTTCAATATAATTGCCTTTAACAGAACAAATCCACTGGCATGGTGGCTCACGCCTGTAATCCTAGCACTTTGGTAGGCCAAGGCAGGCAGATCACCTGAGGTCAGGAGTTCGAGACCACCCTGACCAACATAGTGAAACCCTGTCTCTACTGAAAATACAAAAATTAGCTGGGCATGGTGGCATGTGCCTGTCCCAGCTACTCAGAAGGCTGAGACAGGAGAATTTCTTGAACCCAAGTGGCAGAGGTTGCAGTGAGCCGAGATCTCACCATTGCACTCCAGCCTGGACAGTCAGGACAACAGAGTGAGACTCCATCTCAAAAAAAAAAAAAAAAAAAAAAAAAAAAAAAAAAAGAAAGAAACATAAAAGAAACAACAACAACAACAACAAAAAAACAGAACAAATTCATTGTAAAATACTGGATGTATCTTGTCTTTGATTACCATTATAGATTAATTTAGAATGAGGCAATATCTTTTGTATTTTCTTACTGGCTAGGCAGTTGGGAATAGTCTTCTGTAAGTGGTGCTAACAAGACTATTTTACTTTTCTTTTCTCTCCACTCAGCCATGTCCCCAATATTTTGGACCTGAGGTATGAAAATATGTACCTTATTTCTACTCCCCCCAATTATTCTATTGAATCTAGTTTTACTGAAATAATTACATCTCTGTTGCTGTATTCCAATCAAGAGCTTGACTGTAATCTCAGCATTTTAGGCACAGTAGAACAAGGAAGAGCTTTCCATCAGAAGTGAACACAGGAGATATGTATTAATTGTTCAATAGTTCAACTACTGTTTTCCAGAGCACACACTGAAAGTCAGGAGTAATACCAGGTAATTTAGGGCTTCAAGAATGGATGAAACATGGTTACTACAACAGTAAAGGAGCTTAATCAAGCAAGACAGACAGGCATGTAGAAGGCCCCGGGAACCCAGAAAATGGAGCAGGAGACTCTGTCTGGCACAAGGAAGGTGGCTCTGTGGATGGAGGTTACATTTACACCTGGTCTGTAAGAATGAGTATGGTTTTGCACAGCAGAAAAGGGACAAGGGGGAAGGACTGCATAAAAAAGAAAGGGATTAGTGGTGGAGCAATTACAATTAGAGGAGGCAATAAAAGGAGAAGGGACATAGTGTATTTTAGGGACCACAACCAGTGTCTGGAGCTAGAACAAAAATTATCAGGGTAAGAAGATGAAGTTAGGTGTTGCTGGAAAGGTAGGATGATGTGGAGACTGGACTTGAGATTTGACAACCAGTAATTGAAAGTCATTAATAACTTCTAGGCAGGGGAATAACATGATCAGATGCATTTTAGAAAGATGACTCAGGAGACCACACATTTAAGGAAAACAATGGAATCACAATATCCTGGGACCCATCTGAATTTGGGGAAATAAAAAAAGAGAGAGAGAAAGAAAAAAATCAAAGATGTCTTTTGAATGTCTAGCTTAGGTGAGAGGTTTGGTGGTGACATCCCTAATAGGAGAAAGGTCAAGTTAGTGGCAGAGAGTCAAGGTCTGGAGCTCAAGAGAGATCTTGAGTCTGGGAGAATAAAGGTATGAGTCATCTACATGGAAGTGATAGTTAAAGCTATGGGAATGAAGGAGCTTTCCTGGGAGAATGTCTAGACTTGTGATGTGAAGAGCCTTGAGGACAAAACCCGGGGAAGCACTAACGGGTAAGAGTGGTGCCAAGAAAGATGAGTCAGTGAGGGAAACAGAAGGAGAGGAGGCAGAGGATCCTACAGAGAATCAAGAAATGCTGTAAGAAATTAGGAGGCAAACTCAGAGCAGCAAGGTGGGTGGGAGAATTGCAATAAGAACTTCCAAAGGGGTTGTGGAGGCTAAGGTTAGAAATTTGAATTCTGGAGATGAAGTGACATTGTCACACGAGGACAACATCTGGGTGCTGTTGTGGGAAATGCTGAGATGAGGTGGAGGTGAAAAGATCTAGCAATTCAAAGTCAAGGGTGATTCAGTTCCTCCAAGAATAGGTTTACAGGAAGTTATGCACTGCTTGAGAGGAGCACATTGATGAGATGACAAGTCACTCACTTTTAGAGGCCTGCAGACGAAGGTGGCACCTGCATTTTCCCCACAATGGAGTGGCAAGATGAAGAAAGACCCTCCAACACGAAAGTTTGTTTTCAGGTTGGTTTATTGCAATATTGCAGTTGGTGCTCCATGTGACTGTGAGATAGTCAAAGCTAGAGAAAGGGCATATACCCAAGGTAGAGTTTGTTCAAATCTATTTGGTTAGATTTGGGCCAAGCCATAGCCTTGACTTCCTGACCATTGAGCTCTCAGCCACCTAAGAAGCCATCTTCTTCTGAAGCCATTCCTGTCAAGACCCTGTTCCCATCACTTGGTACGATGGTGAGCTATCCAGGGACATGCATGAAGAGGTAAATCTCTTCCCAAGTTCCATCTTCTGTAGAAGCCAAGCTTCTGGTCCTGCTCTTATCTCTCTCATGAACATTTGCCAGTCCCTGCTGTCATTCTTGCTCCCCATAGTCTCTACCCGGCCCCTCAGCCAGGTTCCCTTTGAAATGTAAGTTATATTGCAGCACTCCCCTGCTTAAAACCCTATCGTGGTTTCCCATGATGCTTAGGCTAAAACTGAGGGTCAAGGCCATGACCTAAAGTCCTTGCCATAATCTGTAGCAGTGGATCTCAATTTAGGGTGATTTCACATCCACCCCCCAAGATACTTGGCAATGTCTGGAGACATTTTTGGCTGTCAAAATTTGTGGGGAGAGGTTGCTAATAGCATCTAGTGGGTAGAGGCCAGGGATGCTGCTAAACATTCTACAGTACACAGGACTCGCCCACTATCTGCAATGACAAACAATTATCCAGCCCCAAATACCAATGGTGCCAAGGTAGGATCCCTACAGGGCCCTCATGCTCTGGTCCTGCCTATCCTGTGTACCCTCGCTGATGCATTCCTCCTAGGTCGCACTCATCCTGGCCAGTCATGTTTCCTCAGACGTTCCATTGCTACCTTAGGACATTTTGTACCTGCTTCCTCTGATGCCTCCCCAAAATGTTGGCCGGGCTTGCCCCCTCTCACCATGCAGGTTTCTGTCAAAATGCTGCTCCTTAAGGCTTTCTCTAATTCTATAATCTAAACTAGCTCCTCCTCTCCCACTGCCCTCCTGCTTTCTTCACAGCACTTTGATCATCTGAAATGCTATGACTTAATGGCCTCATTTTGTCTTTACCATCTGTCTTCTTTGCTGGGAGGTGAGCTCCCTGAGAGCATAGCTTTGTCCCATCCCCAGAGCAACGCCAGCACTTGGTCACTCAAGAGACAGCTAACAATTAAGTAAAGGGAAGAATGGCTGTCTGGGGCCTGGCTCCCTAAGATACTGATCCTGGGGTGCAATGACAGGTGATCTCTGACTCTCCTAATACTCATCCAATGTGGACTCTTCAATTCGATTTTGAAGCTGTTTGGCCTCACATTTGCTAACACCCACCCAACATAGCATAGGAAGGCCATTGGATCCAAAGGGTTACAAGTCACAGGACCAAATGCCAGGCATCTTGGATGAGCCTGCTTTGGTCAAAGAACCTTCACTGCATTTTCCTTCACTCTGGACTTTGGGTTTTCCCATGCGTAGGTTAGGTAGCATGACCCAACTCAAACACTAGATTCAAGTGCAGTTTCCAACTTTGTCTGGACTGCATCATGCTAAGCACACGCATGCATAAGGGTACACACACAGGGTCACAGACACGTTATTGTATGGGGCATAGGTCCTCTTTTAGTGGGCCAGCCACAGTGTTGGTCAAACTATTTCTATTACTACATAAATGGAACTCAAATAGAAGCAAGTCTCTGTAGTCTGAAAGTTGGGGAAGGGTGAGCCTGGTGGAAGCTCTTCAGGAGGTCCCACAGCAAATTAGTGTTCCTAAGCAGGGTAGGTCTGGGGTTCGATTTAATTCATTTAGAGTGGAAACATTTTACAGCATTGCATAAAGTTTTCTTTTATAAAGTAATTTTCGAACCCACCCATCCTCTTAACTCCTGATCTCCTGTCTGTACCAGTTTTCTTTTTCCTTTTCTTTTCTTTCTTTCTGAAGAGAGCACTCCCTAGGGTAAAAAGTAAAACAGCTTTTCCTGGAAAAGTTCATGCCACCCTCATTTACCTTTCACATAACAAAAGCCCAGACTCTAATTCTGAATAGCTGTTTTGTGTAGTTGAACCAGGTGTCCCCCTTGGAGAGACTGAGCATTGGAAGTCAGAGAAATGCCAATTTGCTGTGTTTCAAAATACTTTGTTTCAATTGCTGCCAAAGCCTTGGGGCAAAATGCTATAATCTGTTTCCAGTCGTAACTTTTTGGCTGGCTTGGCCTATTTTTAAAAAAATTTATTAACATGCCCAAATGACAGTATCACTTATTAACCTTATTGATCTGGGAAAATTTTTATTAACTATAAAACATATTCATTATTTGGGGTTAGTACTAGTGAACTCTTGGCAGCAAAACGTCAGAGTCTTAGAAGATGAAAACTGATTTATAAATATATAGCAAACATACTAATTGAAATACATCAGTGACATATGTCTATAGATTAAATAATCAGATGATATTAAGTGAAATGGAGAAAGGCAGTTGCCACTGTATTTGAAGTAGACTACTAACACATCTGATAACAACATATTTTCAATATAGAGTATGAGAGAGACATTCTACCATTGTTAGAGTCACATCACATCTGGTCGATCCAGTCCTGTATTTTTCTGAAAGTGCCGCATTTGCAAAGAAAGATCTTAAGGAAAAGGCAGCATATGGTTTGCTAACTACCAGAGACATCAAAGGCTTTCGGATAAATGCATAAGGCTCATTCATTCAACAAATATTTTCTGAGGATTTACTAGGGGCTAGGTATAATTGCAGATGCTGAGTCTGCAAAGTAAACATATATACTTATGTGAACACAGTATTCAGCACCTGGGTCCCTGCACTGGGATTTTACCAGAATTCTTAGACAGCATTTGGATAAGCTTATTCCTCATAGATCTCTGTTTTCTTTCTCCAAAGGATGAAGCTGAAGACCGGAGAAGTGCATATAATGGAAAGGAATGGGATCTGTAGTTGAAGACGTGGAATCAAACTTTGACATTTGACAAACTGAGTTGGGCAAATGGTTTTACATTCTTGAGTCTCAGGACCCTGATGAGGTTGGGTTACTTTATAAAGTAGAGTCATGGCAAAACGAGGTAGGGTATATACATTGCTGGTGGAATGCAAAGTGGTACAGCCACAGTGGAAAACAGTTTGATGGTTCTTCCAAAAGTTAAAGCTACCATATGAGCCAGGAATTCCACTCCTACCTACATACTGAAAAGAATTAAAGACAGATACTCAAACAAATACATGTACACCCATGTTCATAGCAGCATTATTCACAAGAGCCAAGATGAAAACAACCCAAATGCCCATCAATAGATAAATGGATAAAGAAAATGTGTTATATACAGACAATGGTGTATTATTCAGCCCTAAAAAGAAATGAAATTTGGATACATGCTACACCATGGACGTACCTCAAAAACATTACACCGAGTAAAAGAAGCCCGATGCAAAAGACCACATATTGCATGATTCTATCTATATGAAATATCTAGAATAGGAAAATCCACAGGAACAGAGAGTAGACTGTGGCTGCCAGAGGCTGAGGGAGGGGGAATAAGGAGAGATTTGTCATGGCCACAGAGTTCCTTTCAGGTGACGCAAATGTTTTGCAAGTAGATAGTGTTAGTGGTTGCACAACATCGTGAATGTACTAAATGCCACTGAAACATTTATTTTTAAAATGATAAAGATTCTGTTTTTGAATTTCATCTGAGTTGAAAAAAAAATGAGTGTATATGAAAATATTCCATATATGTTTTTAGTGACTCACCCAGGGTCACTCAGGTGGTTGGAAGCTGGGTGGATAAAAGGCTATGCAGAGAAGTCAGAGGGAGTCTAAACCTACTAGTGACTCTTTCTATTTATTTATTAATAATCGAGCAATAAACATATATATTTGTGAACATCGTGATGTTTTGATATATATATCCCTTGTGGAATGGCTAAATCAAGCTAATTAACATATGCATCACTCTACTTATCATATTTTTTCGTAGTGAGAACACTTAATATCTACACTTTTAGCAATTTTTATGTATACAATATACTATTATTGACTAGAGTCACCACGCTGCACAATAGATCTCCAGAATTTATTCCTCCTGTCTAACAGAAATTTTGTATCCTTTGACCACCATCTTTCCCAATCCTCATCCCCAGCTCTCTGGTAACCACCATTCTACTCTGTGCTTCTAACGAGTTTGACTTTTACAGATTCCAGATATGAGTGAGATCATGTGGTATTTGTCTGTCTATGCCTAGCTTATTTCACTTAACACAATGCCCTTTCTTTTTTAAAGCTGCATAGTATTCCATTGGGAACATATACCACATTTTCTTTACCCATTGATTAATCTTTAGGTCAATCTCCTAACTTGGCCATTGTAAATAATGCTGCAATGAGCATGGGGGTGCAGACATCTCTCTGACATACTAATTTTATATCCATCTAGTAACTCTTTCTTGAGAAAGAAAAACTTTTCTCTCTCAAATTTTCCTTCATGTCTCACTGGCCAAAACGAGATCACATGACTATACCTAAATCAGTCATGACAGACAAATGGAGAGGATTGTCATTAGACCAGTCAGGCTCCGTTGAGCTTGGAGGAGGGTCAGCTTCCCCGGAAATTCTGGCTGCATGTGTGAGAGTGAGTGTCTGTGTATCGGGAGTAAGGGGAAGGGGTGTAGATAATGGAAAAGAAACAGGGTTGTCTTAGGACAAGGTAGAGGCATAAGGAGGTCACTTAGGCAACCCTCAGTGATGCTGGTAGCAGAGCTGTCTTCATGGCTAATCCCTTTGCACCCATACGGTGGCTAAGTGTGTGTACTTAGGAGGCACACATTTTGTGCTGTGGGAAAAGGCTGAACTTCCTCAAAAAGACTCAGAAACACTTGGCAAATCTAAAGGACAGTCAAGAAGGAGACGTAAAACAGATACAAAACTGGATACAAAATACGGTGATTGCGTTAAGAAGACCTCACATCGGAGACAGCTTTATAGAAGAGATAAGAGTAGGAGAATGATTTAGGGAGAGAAGTGGGTGGTGAACACGGCGGGTCCTTGGGGCGAAAACACCTGGGAAGTCCTGGCTTGCGAGCCCTACTCTGGAGGTGACCCTGGAAAAGTCTGGATTTACCCTGAATGACCTGAAGTCTCCCCGCGCTTCATTTTTCTCATCTGTGAAACAACGGTAGAGATGCCTTCCTCACAGAGACACTGAAAGAATTATACTAGAAGATGGAAAAAAAAAATGCTGCCTAATTTATGGTAAGATTAGAGACTGTTTAGTGTCTAGTGTTGACTGTCATCCCAAAATGACATGATCACACATGGGTTTTTACTTTATAATAAATATTGTTTAGTAATAGATTAATATACTGAAGGGCTTGAAAACAGTTCAAATATATTGAAAGAATATAAAAGAAAAGAAAGAAAGAAAAGGAGTGAGAGAGAAAGAGAGAGAGAGAAGGAGGGAGGGAGGGAGGGATAGAGGAAGGAAAGAAGGAAGGAAGGAAGGAAGGAAGGAAGGAAGGAAGGAAGGAAGGAAGGAAGGAAGGAAGGCAGGCAGGCAGGCAGGCAGGCAGGCAGGAAGGAAGGAAGGAAAAGAAACAATTCCTTGAATGCCTGACTACCTTCACACTCAACATAATTGGAAGCAGGAATTCTGATTGGACACTGAATTCCTCAAAATTCCCCCAAATGGAGCAAGCACTGTTGGTTCCCTGCCCAGCTCCAACAGCACCGTGCCATCCTTAGAAATCTCCAACACATATACCATAGACTTGGCTCAAAATCACTCTTAAGCATATTCATTTCTTAGCTCCTTATGGCCAGGACTGGACACATAATTTTCAGGGCCCACTACAAAATCGAGGCCCCTTGTCAAAAAGAATTAAGGATCTCAAGGTTGTGACAGGGGAACATTAACCTGAGTGTGGGCCCTTCTATGCATGGGGTCTTCTGTGACTGATCAGGTCACCCATTCATGAAGTCGGCCCTGGCTGTTCCCTGCAGGTGAGAGATACAAATTCCTTAGCATGATGTCCAAGGCTCTTCAGAAGGGGACCCCAACCCCTCTCCCAGGGCTCCAGGCAGAGTGAACACCTCACAGCTTCTATAACCTTTCCCTACCTGAGGGCCTTTGCACATGCCCCTCTCAGGGTCAGGGGTGTGCAACCTCTCTGTTCCATCATCACACCCTCCACACCCACCCAGCTCCTCCAAATCCTTAATGCATCTTGCTCCACTCCCTGCCCCCACACTCCTTAGGCAGAATCTGGTTCCCTAGGGTCCCCACTAAGCATTTGTCTCATGGCACTTAAATCAGATTTTTTACACCTTGGTCTCTTCCTATAAGAAGATGAGCTCCTTGAGTTCAGGGAATGTCCTCTCCCTTCTGTGGCCCTGGCTTTCTCTCACCCAGTGTCTGGTGTCTGAGTTCATGAATGAGTGTAGGGCTGACTGCTGCCTGAATGGCAGCAGCTTGGACCATTCACACTCAGAGATGATCCTGGCCAGAACCTCTTGAGTCTATCGATTGTCCTAACCTTGCCTCTGATGTCGTGTGGCTCCTTACCTAATTCCTCCCCCTTTCACTTGCTTTTAAGCTGCAGGGATGATAGTGCCTCTCAGATCTCACCTCTAGGCATTCACATGCCCATTGTTGAGTGACTTAATTTGAGTTCCTCCAAAAGCAGACCCTAAGAAAAATATTTGGGCCAAGTATTTTATTTGGGAGGTCATGCCAGGAAGCACTGTGAGGGAGCAGGGAACTGAGAAAGTAGAGGGTGGAAAGCTACAAAGAGACACCTTGATTAGTAGTTTCCATTTTAGGTAAATAGGACTCAGGCTTGCTGGGGACCCTCTGAAAATTTTTGGTGAACCCAGCTCCAAGTGGTCCTAACCAGGGGTGAAGAAACTGGGGTATTTATTTGCAACTGCTGCCTCTCATTGATGGCAGGTCACTAGGCCATTCTGGGAACTTACTGGCACTTCCAGTCTGTTCTATACCTGGGTGTGTCTGTGGTCAGAGAATCCCCCAGCCAGGAGATGCAAGAGGCCATCAACATGGCTGCCGGCAACCAACCACCACTGTAGTGTTTCACTTTGCTCGCTCACATTGAAGAGAAAAGTGGGCCCAACTCTTTCAGCAGAAAGACAGACGATCACCTATATTACATGCACGTAAGCACATGAGATAAAAGCCACCGTGGCTCACGAAAACCAATGGGTAATTCTGTCCAAGTGGAAGATTAATTGGAAGCTTTTTTAGGCTAAGACTGAATATCGTGGGAGGTATGTGGCAAGCTAGGAGCAAGTCCACAGGACAGTCTTTGTCAAAACTAAAGTAATTAAAGTCTTCAAAAATAGGACCTTGGGAAAAAGGAAAAAGGAATTTGATAATTTTGCCTGCAGAGAAGCAGACTGAGGTGTGGTTCACAGTTCCCCCGCATTTGAAAGGTGGCCAGAGGCACTCCCATTCCTGCTGAGAAGAGCGTGATGGGAAAAAGGCTTAAACTGAAGGGGAGATTTAGGCGGGATGAACTGAAGAATGTTCAGAGTTAGCCTACATGGCATGGGCACTCCAGGATTGGTTAAGTCACGGTAAACACTTTGCTTTTGCACAATACTTAATGACTTATGCGGAGTCTCTTTACTTACTTGTCTCATTTGATTCTCCTGACACTCCTTTGAAAGGATAGGGTAAGTCACATTGTACAAACTGCAAAATGCAGTGATTGATGCTCTTAGCCTATACAATGCTTCATTTTCACTAGTCCAGGGTTCTTAATGTCAGCACAATTGACATTTGGGGCTGGATAATTCTCTTGTCGGGGGCTGTCCTGTGCATTGTAGGATGTTTAACAGCATCTCTGGTCTCTACACAATAAATGCCAATATACCACCCCCGAGTTGTGAAGCCTCAAAATACATCCAGTCATTGCCAAATGCCCTCCTGGGGGAAAAGTCACCCGTCGTTGAGAATCACCAGTGAGTCTAAATTCCCCAACTACTGCTTAAGCCCTTTTACTATTTTTCTGTCCTCTGGGGAGATGAGGAAGTATTGCTGTTCACCATATACACATTTGAGAAAGATCAAAAGACACAGTCACTGACTTCTGGGAGCTCACAGACCACTAGGAAATGGGCCTGTCTTCTCCCCACAGTGGGGAGGTAGCTGTCATGTCATGTCTTCGAAGGGTAGAGGTCTCAGAAGCCTTCAGTCTGCCCAGTATCGTCAGAAAGAAAAAAATTCTCCGACAGGAGAGAGTTGAAACTAAAATATGAAAAGATAAATAGGGTTTATCTAATAGATACTGTCATTTGTATTATCTCAAGCTTTTAAACATAGTTTTATATACACCTGGGGTCATCAGAGTATAAGCCAGGGGCCAAATCAGGCCCACTGTCTGTTTTTATAAATAAAGTTTTATTGGAACACAGTCATATTCATTATGTATTTGTCTGTGGCTGCTTTCCTGCTACAACAGCAGAGTTGAATAATTATGACAGAGTCTATATGACCTGTGATGTCAAACTGTTTACTATCCGGGCCTTGGCAGAAAAAAAATTGCTGATCCCTGTCTAGGTCCTGGGGTTATGAAGTACAGGGACCTTTACTGAATGCTTGTCCTGTAGACTTGTATCACTTTTCATTGCTTTAGGTAAGATCACCTACTATGTACCAAGCCGTAAATTAAGTGGTTTGTATATGCCACCCAATTCTTCTGTTCAATGACCTTGAAAAATATATATTGTTATCCCAACAAAGGCAAGTTCAGAGAAAATAATAAGCCTGTCTAAATCATAGAATGAGTAGACAGGTAGAGGTAGTATTTAAACTCCCATTTTCTCGACTTCAGTGTCATTAAAACTCCATGAATCTCAGTTTCTTCACCTATCAAAAGCAAACAGTTACCTACCTTTCTTCAATTTACAAGCTTTCTTCCAAATTATAAGTGACAGGAATACTTCTAAGAACAAAATGGTGTGTAGGTAACATTTATCCCCGTTGTATAATTAAGTCCTAGGTGAGTGTTCTGCTCTGTATTTTATTAATCCTGGCTTTGGGACCAGCTGCGTCACATATGCAAATCATAGCAGACTCCTTTTGCACGGGTGGCAGCTCACTTCAGTAGAAGCTTCCTTCCCCATCACAAGGCTGACTAAGTTGGCAAGACCAGGGAAACAAATAAAACTCAAGCTTGGAGTTAAAAGAGTCATGAGAGACATGCATAAATCTACTTTGTAAAGGGTTGAGAGATGCTGGAGGCCACATTAAAGACACTCCCTAAATCAGCTCAGGATGGGGCTTCCTGGGTGGCGGTAGAGCTTGACATGCCCCAGAGATCTGACGTTTCCTTCTGTCCACCCCAGCCCAACCTAGTGGGTGGGAGAGCTGGTGGGAACTGCACAGGTAGCTTCAAACACAGTGGATAAGGGGATCTTGCAGCCCTTCCTTCCTTCTCTTCTTCCCTGGGTGTTCAATAAAAGTCTTCATTGGATGCACACATATTGCTAGGCATGTGTGTAGAAAAATGGCAAGCATTACTATTAATTTGGGGGACAATTAATCACTAACCAGTACCAAGCATAATACGCAAAGCATTTTAAAATCATCATCTCACTTGGTCTTTACAACCATCTTTTGTGGTAGGTGCTGGTATATGGAGGCTGAAGCAACTCCATCTTGGAAGCTAATCTACCGTGTTGGCTTCTGATTAATACCAGTTCTGGGAAGGCCTTTAAGATTTCCTGTTTGTCTATTATTTCTTAGGTAAGAGCAGGTACCTACCGTAAATCCTGCCCCTAGATTAAACAACCTTGGTGTTATCATACTTCCGTTGTCCTATACCTCCCTTCGGAATCCCCCTTTCCCTGTGGTCTTCAACCCCTTGGTCTGTGGAGTAACAGCACAGGGATCGACCACCTCATCTTGCCACTGTCCGAAATACAGATATGGCTTCTGTTCCTAAGTCTGTATTAAGTTTTTCTTTCTAAGAAACTGGATTTGTCAGCCTCTTTCTTCACTTTTCAGCTTCCTTGGACTTTTGGGGTAGGTTTGCATAGACCTGCTCACCACAGACACAATATCAGCTTCATTCTACAGATGAGGAAGCTAGGCTTGGGGAGCTTAACCAACTTGTCCAGACTCATGTAAATACCAATACTGAAAAGCAGATATTCCAGACTCCCAGTCATTCCACAGGCACACCCCTCAGTGAGAGGTGGGGTTTGTAGTTGAGGCTATTTCCTGCCCAGGGAGCAGGGAGGCATTCTAGCTTCCCGGAGCTAATGTGGTTCTGCTTGTGTCTGACTTTCAGGTCTCTGCCCTTTCACTAGGATGGGCTTTGGGTGTGTCAAATGCCTCAGACAGTATAAATCCACACAGAATGGGCATATGCAACCAATCAGTGTCGTAAAATAAAAGGAAATGACTTGGGCCCCCTTTGTGCTCAAAATGCGGAAGGTATCTGTGCAGTAGAAGAAAGAAGTGCGAAAGCCCCCAGTGCCACAGGCCAGAGGCAGCAGCTTGGGCCCATGTGGGAGGGTTTGCTTTCCCCTGCCAAAGTGATGAGCTGCTGCAGCCTTGGGCTTGTGGGGGTCCTTCCTGGGCCTGTGTGGGAAGTGTAGGCAGGGAGAGTGCCCCCCTTCCCAAGCTCATCCCAGCCACAGCTGCCTTTGTGCTCTGGGATTCAGGACTCCCGAGGGGGCTGGCAGGAGAGTCTCTGTTCTCAGTAGGGTTGTCACCAGGGCATGTGTGGGAAGTGGGTTCTCTGGAGTCACCCTCCAGGGGGCGATGCCAATCGCCCCTCATGACCTTTTGTTGAGGGTTGAATTGTGTCCCCAAAAAAGATATGTTGAAGTCCAAACCTCTGATATCTATAAATGTGATTTTATTTGAAAATGGCGTTTCTATGGACTAAATTGTGTCCCTCCCAAATTCATATTTTGAAACCCTAGCCTGCAGTGTGAATATACCTAGAGACAGAGACCTTTAGGAGGCAATTCTGGTTCAATGAGGTCAGGAGGGTGTGGCCCTAAACCAACAGGACTGTGGCTTATTAGAAAAGGAAGAGAGAGAGAGCGTTTTCCCTCTCCTAGTATAAAAGAACACAGAAAGAAGGCAGATATCTACAAGCCAGGAAGAGAGACCTCACTGAGAACTGAATTTGTGTACCTTGATCTGGAACTTTCAGCCTCCAGAACTTGAGAAATACATTTCTGTTGTTTAAACCACCAAGTCTACGGTATCTGGTTATGACAACCTGAGAATACTAACTCAAGGGTCTTTTGCAGATGTCACTGAGTTGTTAAAATGAGGTCATTAAGGTGGGTCCTAATCCAAGAGAAGAGATGCACAGACAGACGTGCACAAAGGGAGGACAAAGCCAAGACACACAGGAAGAATGGCCATGGGAAGATGGAGGCAGAGATCGAAGTGAGGCACCCACAAGCCAAGAAATGCCAGGAGCTACCAGCAGCTGGAAGATGCAGAGAAGCATTCATTCTTAGAGGTTTCAGAGAGAGTATGGTGCTACTGACACCTTGATTTTGAACTTCTAGTCTCCAGAACTATGAGAGAATACATTTCTGTTGGTTAAGCCATCAAGTTTGTGTAAGTTTGTTATAAGAGCCCTAGGAAACAAACATATCCATTTATTGAGGAAAGCTTGCTAGAGTGCAAATATTTGGAAAAGATACTACTATGCAAAGGTTTGGAAAAGTTATTACTCTTGATTCTGCCTTATGGACTTTTCATTTCAGTAAACTATTCTCAAAGTTTGGTTCTTGGACTACTATTGATAATTAAGACTGTGCAACACGTTTGGCACCATCAGTTGAGAACTGTCGCTCTGGGAACGTTTTCGGCAAGCCTCAGCCCTTCTTTTCCCTTGGCTTGCATTGAGGAGTTAGGTGAGACTCTGCTGCTCAGGCCAATCACCTTTATAGACCATATTCCCCTGGTGGAATGACCAGCTCTGCTTGCTCTGATTGACTGTTGGAGTTTTCTAGCATGCCCTATTTAATATGTATGATTTATCTCTTACTTCAGTTGGAAGGTACAGTTGCTCTGTAGTTAGCATACAGTCATGGTGACTATGAAAACATGAAATAATGTTTTGGTTTACAGACACTTAGACATAAGTTGTGTCTCAAAATTGGGTGACTATTCTAGTTATCTGCTACTCAATATCCCTGTGCCAGCCCTCTCTACCTAGCATCAAACTAAACCATGAGTGGCACTATAGAACGTCACCCCGGGTCCAGGATACTATGGGGACTCAGAAACCAAGCTCCCACTGGGGCATCTGGGGCACACCCCCAAGGTAAGATTTCCTCCTCTTTGTTTAGCAGGAAGCACTCATCACACAAGGAGGTAGGAGTAAACAGGGATTCATCAAGAACAAAAGATACAGAGGTTGTGCTGGAGCTTGGGTACACAGCATAAGAGGCAACAAGTTCTCACAGGTAAGAGTAAGTTTTCTTCTGGTGGTGGCAGTGGGACATGTTGGGGGGGAATTGTGGGTACTGACAGGAAGACACAGTGGCTGTCCAAATGAACAGACTGTTTGCGTATGGCCTTTAGGGCATGTTGTGCTAGCCTTCCATTGCTGCTTGTATTAGTCCGTTTTCATACTGCTCATAAAGGCATAGCTGAGACTGGATAATTTGTAAAGAAAAAGAGCCTTAATGTACTCATAGTTGCATGTGGCTGGGGAGGCCTCACAACCATGGCAGAAGGTGAAAGGCACATCTTACATGGAAGCAGACAAGAGAGAATCGAGGACCAAGCAAAAGGGGTTTCCCCCTATAAAACCATCAGATCACATGAGACTTTTTCACCACTAGGAGAACGGTAGGGGAAAACTACGCTCATGATTCAGTGGTCTCCCACTGGATCCCTCCCACAACACATAGGAATTATGGGAGCTACAATTCAAGATGAGATTTGTGTGAGGACACAGCCAAACCCTATCACTGCTGTAACCAATTCCCACAAACTTGGTGGCTTGAAACATCACAGATTTTTGATCTCACCAAGTTGGAGCTCCCCAAATGGATCTTCTAGGTCTAGAATCAAGGTATCAGCAGACCATGTCTTCCAGAGGCTCTGGTGGAGAAACAATTTCCTCGCCTTTTCCAGCTTCTAGAGGCTGCCCTTCTCCTTGGTTCAGGGCCACACTCATTTCCATCTCTGCTTCCATTGGGACAACTTCTGTGCCTCAGACCCTCCTGCTTTGCTTTTGTAAGGACCCTTGTGATGAGATGAGGCCCATCCAGGATTATCCCTCATCTCAAGACCTTTACCTTAATCACATTTGCAAGGTCTCTTTTGCTGTGTCAGGTAACATTTTCACAGGTTCCAGGGATTAGGGTGTGGACATCTTGGGGAGATGGAGGATATTATTTCATCTACCACAGACATCTCTTGTACAGGCAAGCACTTGCAAAGTGCAATGTGATCTTCTGGAGCCACTGTCCTCCCGGAGCTTATATATACTCTGAAAGTCAACTCTCAGACCAC
Source organism: Rhinopithecus bieti (assembly GCF_001698545.2). NCBI lineage: Eukaryota > Metazoa > Chordata > Mammalia > Primates > Cercopithecidae > Rhinopithecus > Rhinopithecus bieti. The sequence goes on from NW_016807866.1 coordinate 4,569,911, forward strand.
AACCTCCTGTCCATGCACCTCTTTCTTCACCACCCCCGATCACTTTCACTCCACCCTCTTTGTCCCTTAACTCATGGAGAAGAAAAAGTAATTAGTAAGAGTGGAATTTGGCTTTCGTCTTTACCAGTACTAGAAATATGGTGTATGTATTTTTTGTAAAAATTATCTCAACTAAATTGTTTTTATTAATTTCTGCAAAATGTGAATATCAACTCCATTCATATGAATGTTAATAAGATTAAATGAGCTGTCTCAGCTCCAAGGCTGTGAAAGCGAACAGCTCAGGAGATGTTTATTTCTTTCCCTCTTCTTTCCTTAATGAAGCCTCTCCTTTGACATCTTAAATTCTGGAGCACTTCTTTCCTGAGGCCTCAACTCCCCCACATTGCCCACCCTTTTCCTGCCTGTCCACATTTCTGGCCTCTGTTCTCGTCTTTACCATCTCCCTGGACAATGTCATCTGTTGCAATGACTTCAACAGTCGCTCCCCTTACATATGATGCCTCTCAAACTCTGATCTCCAACTCTTGCAAAGAGCTCTGGACCTCTGTTCCAATTACCTGAAAAGCATCTTCTTGGGTGTCCCATTAGCGTTGTTAACTCCAACAAGAATTTCCCTCCCTCCTGCCCGGCTGTAGTTCCCTAGGGATTGGGTTGTGTGGGAAGATGTGTGGAGAGCCCTTAGTTGACTCCCTCCTCTGCAGTTCTACCTCTCTAGAGACTTGGAGGACCCACTGTTTCCCCGTCGCGTTCTCAGGCCTAGAGATTGCTCGCTCCTGGGCTGGCTGCTTCATAATTCCTTATTAGTAGTTTCCCAAGCTTACATATCTGTAAATATTTACTTTAGTTAAATTCTCCCCAATTTCCACAATATGTTGGCTGCACATGTTTTCTACTAGGAGTCACACAACTGTGATAAGAACCAAGAAATATTAGTAAACGTCTTTTACCATTATTGGCCTATACTCTGGAATAGCCAACAAGAACCTAGAGCCTATCCAACAAGAAGATCCAACAAGAACCAAGAGACTTATCAGTCTATAGGTGGGAACTACTGGATGAGATTATTTTGTGTGTGAGCCACCATTGTGGAAAATGTGCCTCCACAGGAGCCTGAGAATACCTTGCTTTGTGTTGTGTTTTTTACTTTTTTCAAAGAGTTCCTCTATATCTGCTGATGAAACTCCTGAGGCTTGTTTTGAAGCAAGTCATAGGTTATGAATGCCCTACCCCACTTCTCATACTTTTGCCCAAGGACATTTCAATGGCAAATACATACCTTGTGCCCAAGTTTGCAGCTTCTAAGTCATCTTTCTTCTCCACTGAGCTGGGAGCACTCTCCAACAGATAGTTTTTTATTTTTATTTTTATGTATTTATTTTTTAACCCTTACAACTTTTCTTTGGCATATTCCTGAAGTAGAAAATCCAACAAAAACCCTCTCATTACAATGGAATGACCAGCTCATGTTGGAAAATCCATTGCATGACATCCTGTGACACATACAGAAAATCAGCTTAGTCAGAAGCCTGTGTCATATGAGTAACATTTGGACCTGAATTGAGCATTGTGCAGTATAGCTTCAGCAGGTGCTCCTATCACTCTACAGTACCCCATGTCAAATGGGCAATGCCAGATGATGCCAAGAAACCCCAGTGAGTGAGTGCAGAAAAATCTCCAGTGTCTGCCTGTTACAAGAGGTCTCTGCACCCGGTACACTGCAGTACCCAAGAATGAGACCATGTCCAAAGCCAAATGGCGGAACACCACTTGCAAAACGGAAGATGTGAAGGTCAAACAGGGGAAGCACAGAGTGCTGGTCTTAATTTCCCTGAAATCTGTACAAGCAGCTTTGGACATCACAAAAAAGACAAATTAACCATTGGCCCATCATGGAGGAAACACTCAGAGAAAGGACAAACGGAGTCAACTGTGACAAGGGGCAAGTGTGAGACTCCTATTTGAGATTCTATACTCTGGGTAGTAATAGATGATTTGTCTCCAAATTCCAACAGCAGAATATATGTAAACCCTGAATTAATCTTCATTTGGAAAAGAGCCTTTCAAGAATAATTAAAAATAAAGGAATAAATGGTTACCTTCAAGTGGGTGGGAATTGACTGGGAAGGAGCATGAGAGAACTACCTGGAGTTATGGACTTGTTCTATATTCTGATAAGGGTTGCATTGTACACATGTATGCATTTGTCAAAAGTTTAGAATGATACCTGTAAAAACTTTTGCATTTCACTCCAGGCAATTTTTTTTTCCTAAAAATAGACACAAAGAAATATTGGACTCTTGCTAATGATATGCACGTAGAACTGTTTACAGATGACGTGTACTCATGCCTGCAACTTGCTTCAAAATACAACACAAATAAAATGGGCTGATGGATGGATAGAGATGGATAGAAAACAGATAATAATAAAGCATATAACAAACTAATTATTGTAGATTCTAGGTGGTGGGTGTGGGTATTTTCTGTACAATTCTTTTCATTTTATGTTTGAAATTTTCATTTAAAATGTTGGAAAAAAAACTAAAAGAAACTGATAAGAGAAATCCTAGGGCTTCTCATAGAGTTGAAAATATTTCAACATAAATGCCATTAGTCTGTAAAATTATCAAAATATTTCTTTTAGAAATGCAGTCCATGACACAAGTAATCCAATTCCCCTCAAACTAAACCTGGTCATAAAAGCTGGTCCCTAGGGAGATAAACAGGTATTTACGTAGGAAACAACATGAAGGTTGCAAGATTATAAGAAATGCATGATGTTGAAGAGGACATTTCTGAAAAAAACATTTTAGGGCTGAAGACTGATTCAGTCCCTACCCCCAGCATATCCACCTGCTGTCCCCCCACCTCTAAACCACTAACTTCACAGAGGTCAAGAGATGTGACTCATTTATGGACTATGGGCAACTACTGGGAATCCTGTCACATGGTTGAAGACAATTACAGACTCATACTTGCAGCTGCTTAAGAACATGGTTAAAATCGGAGCCCTTTAGCTCTTATCTTTTGTATAAAGTACACAGTTTGAAAGGTCCATGTCTTTTTCTATAATTTAATATTGTATCATTTTTCTTCCAGCTTTATTGATGTATAATTGGCCAAAAAAGTAGGTATTTAAGGTATACAATGTGATGGTTTAATCCATGTAACATTGTGAAATGATTATCATAATCAAGCTAATTAACATATTTATCACCTCTAATTACCTTTGTGTGTGTGTATAGTGAGAATAATTCAGATCTACTCTCTCAGTAAATTTCAAGTATTCAATAAATTATTATTAACAATGGTTGCCAAGCTGTACATTAGATCATCCAGAACTTATTCATCCTATAACTGAAAGTCCACATACTTTGACCAACATTACCCCAAGGTTCATATCTTGACTCTCTTTTTGGAGTGAGTGTCAACAAGATGACTCTATTTTTATGTCAATGTCTGACTTGCATAATAGAAGGCTATGTAGTGAGTACCTTGTGCAAAGGAGATGATTAGGAAACACTGGTTTGTGAAAGAATGGATGCATGGATGGGGGCAAGATTTATCAGAGATGCTTTGGAAGACAGGGAAGGGATGTGATTCATTCAAACAGACAGAAGATTTGACATGGATCAAAATAATGTAAAGAAAACCACTGAAGAAATTGATTAACCCAGAAGGAGCTGGAGAAAGATGCAATGTAACATGATGGCTTTGGAATAATACAGTTTTTCTGTAGCCTGGGTGCGTGACCTTTGGACAAATGCTAAACCTCTCTGAGCCTTAGTTTCCTTATCTGTTCAAAACAACAATAATTATAGCACTTACTTTTAGAGTCATTATGAGAAATATTAAATAAGATGTAAAATTCCTGGTGGAGGCTACAGGAGACCCAAAACAAAAAAGGGGCTTCCTCTGCTGGCCTAGCCTGTTGGGCTGGCTCACAGCTGAAAAGGAGAAAAATACCACAATTCCTGTTGGGATGGAAAGTCGCCATTGTTGGGTCCTAAGAAGACAATGGAAGAGGTTGCTGAAGTGGGAGAATCAGAGAACTGGCCACAGTTACTCTGATGATAGTTTCTTTTACTGGGCAGAAGCTCTTTAGTTTAATTAGATCCTATTTGTCAATTTTAGCTTTTGTTGCCATTGTTTTTCGTGTTTTAGTCATGAAGCTTTTGCTCATGCCTATGTCCTGAATGGTATTGCCTAGGTTTTCTTCTAGGGTTTTTATGGTTTTATGTCTTACATTTAAGCTTTTAATCTATCTTGAGTTAATTGTTTTTATAAGGTGTAAGGAATGAGTCCAGTTTCAATTTTCTGCATATGGCTAGCTGGTTTTCCCAACACCATTTATTAAACAGGAAATCCTTTCCCCATTGCTTGTTTTTTGTCAGGTTTGTCAAAGATCAGATGGTTGTAGATGTGGGGTTATTTCTGAGGCCTCTGTTCTGTTCTATATATCTGGGTCTATATATCTGTTTTGGTACCAGTACCATGCTCTTTTGGTTACTGTAGCCTTGTAGTATAGTTTGAAGTCACGTAGCATACCTCCAGCTTTGTTCTTTTTGCTTAGGATTGTCTTGGCTATATGGGCTCTTTTTTGGTTCCATATGAAATTTACAGTAGTTTTTTTCTAAATCTGAGAAGAATTTCAATGGTATCTTTGATGGGAATAGCATTTAAACTCTATAATTACTTTGGGTAGTATGGCCATTTTTCACGATATTCATTCTTCCTATCCATGAGCTGGAATGTTTGTCCATTTGTTTGTGTCCTCTCTTATTTCCGTTAGCGGTGGTTTGTGGTATCCCGCTTGAAGAGTCCTTCCATCCCTTGTAAGTTGTATTTCCTAGGTATTTTATTCTGTAGCAATTCTGAATGTGAGTTCATTCATGATTTGGCTCTCTGTTTGACTATTATTGGTGTACAGGAATGCTTGTGATTGTTTCACATTGATTTTGTATGCTGAGACTTTGCTGAAGTTGCTTATCAGCTTAAAGAGATTTGGGGCTGAGACGATGGACTTTTCTAAATATACAATCATGTCATCTGCAAACAGGGACAATTTGCCTTCCTCTCTTCCTATTTGAATACCCTTTATTTCTTTCTCTTACCTGATTGCCCTGGCCAGAAATTCCAATACTATGTTGAATAGGAGTGGTGAGAGAGGGCAACCTTATCTTGTGCCAGTTTCTAAGGGAATGCTTCCAGCTTTTGCCCATTCAGTATGATATTAGCTGTGGGTTTGTCATAAACAGCTCTTATTATTTTGAGATACGTCCCATCAGTACCTAGTTTGTTGAGAGTTTCTGGCATGAAGGGGTGTTGAATTTTATCGAAGGCCTTTTCTGCATCTATTGATTATGAGTTTTTTGTCATTGGTTCTGTTTATGTGATGGATTACGTTTATTGATTTGCATATGTTGAACCAGCATCGCATCCCAGGGATGAAGCCAACTTGATCACGGTGGATAAGCTTTTTGATGTGCTGCTGGATTTGGTTTGCCAGTATTTTATTGAGGATTTCTGCATCGATATTCATCAGGGATATTGGCCTGAAATTTTTTGTTGTTGTTGTGTCTCTGCCAGGTTTTGGAATCAGGATGATCCTGGCCTCATAAAATGAGTTCGGGAGGAGTCCCTGTTTTTCTATTGTTTGGAATAGTTTCAGAAGGAATGGTACCAGCTTCTTTTTGTACCTCTGGTAGAATTTGGCTATGAATCCGTCTGATCCTGGGCTTTGTTTTGTTGGTAGGCTATTACTTACCACTGAAAATTTCTATATATATTTTTAATCAAAGTGTTAAAAGGAAACACTTGTCATGTAAGCCTAAAGGAAAACTGAAACTTTTTTGACCCATAAAAACAGACATAAGCAGGTAAGAACATTCGGACATGGATGAAATACTTCCCAGTACAATGTACAGCCTGCCGTTGACCTTTTCTTAATTGACTTCGTGCCTTCAAATCACAAATCTCAAAGATCTCCCTTTTTCAAATTTTGTATATAGAAATGGGGACAGGTGATGCTCCTTATTTGAGTAACCTGGTTTTACTAGAAAGTCCCACAGAAGTAGACCTTTCCTGTTAGGTAATTGCAAGAATCAGACTTTGCAGGGTGATGTTATAGTAATATATCACAAATGCCCCCAAATCTGAGAGGCTTATAAAAATGAAGTTTCGTTTTCCACTCATCTTATGTGTTGTACATTGCCTCTTCCATGCCAATATCTGAATTAAAGGAGCAACCTTTGGCTGAGAGTGTTAGCCAGGAGTTGCTGTCAATGTGAACTTAGACCCATCCTGCCTTTGTGACTGCAGGCCAATGCTTAGGGGCAAGACAGCCATTTTGAAGCCACCAAAGGCTTTAAAGATGCTAGAAGGTGCAGAATTGTGCACACTTCACATGTGGCTACCAGCACCAAAATGGGTGAATGGCAGGGCCAAGTAAATGTGAGTGTAGAATACATCAGGAATTAACCTCCTCCCTCAGTCTTTTCATGCTCCAGCTACTGGTGAAAGCCACATGCAGAACCTCTAAATGTGATGCATTGTAATGCACATATCATCAATTAGATATCCCACTTAGAATCAGGAAACTGGATAGGTCATTCTGGCCAGGATGACAGTGTTGTCTACTTGGAATCACACAACGTGTAAATAACCAGGAAGTTCAAAGAAACCAGACTAATTTTCTGGGAAGTATGACAGCAACTAACATTTAATCAACACTTTCCATGTGCAAAGTGCTTTGTATGCATTATCTCCTTTGATCCTCACATCAGCCGGATGAGGTGGCTTTTATAATGCTCATTTTTTACAGGTGGGGGAACCAAGGCTTAGGAAGATTAAGTAACTTGATAAAGATCACACACTTAATAAGTGGTAGAGTCTAGATTTGATCCAAGGCAGTCTGATTTCAGAAATTCCTACTTTTAACCATTGTGTAGTCCAATCCTAATTGATGTTTGTAATCTTGAACCTGGGATATTGTAAGAGTCAGAAGTGCCTTTGGAATCACAAGAGATAATGTTCCACATGGCTTTTATGTTAGATTCATTTTGTTAAACCCTAACTCAGAGGTCAATGCATTTTTTTCTATAAAGGACCAAATAGTGAATCTTTTAAATTTTGTGACTAAAAGCAGCTCTGTTTCATATTCTCCATTATTTTTACAATGCTTTTTTTTTTTTTTTGAGATGGAGTCTTACTCTGTCGCCCAGGCTGGAGTGCAAAGGCACGCCCTCAACTCACTGCAACCTGCAACTCCCAGGTTCAAGTGATTCTCCTGTCTCAGCCTCTTGTGTAGTTGGGATTACAGGTACCGCTACCATGTCAGGCTAATTTTTATATTTAGAAGAGACAGGGTTTCACCATGTTGGCCAGGCTGGTCTCGAACTCCTGACCTCAGTTAATCCGCCTGCCTCGGCCTCCCAAAGTGCTGAAATTACAGGCGTGAGCCACTGTGCCAGGCCCTATAATGCTTTAATAAAGGAAAAACTATGCTTATTCCATGATACCATACAAAAAACAAGATATGGGCCAGATTTGTTCCCCAAGTCACCATTTGCCAAACTCTGGTAATTCATTAAAGCTTGATACACTGGGTATGATAGATGTGTAACCCCTCTGCCAATTACGTGATTAACCAGAATATGCCATTTACAACTATTCTGACACAGCGGGGATTTACTAAAACTAGACAGTGAGTTTGGGTTTGTCTCTCCATAACTTCATAAATTGGTGCTCCTGAGTAACCTCAGTGTGGAGTCAGACTCATGTGAGGACATCTCAGATGTCTCCGTGTAGCAAGGCAATGACCTATTCAGCCCCCGTTGTACTCCTGAAGGTGGTATCAAGTGACACTTTGTAATATGCATGTCATTGCTCTTGACGATTTCATCTAAAAATACCACTAAGTTTTACTGAAATCAAAAGACTATTTACAAGCCTCCTCTTTCTCAAAAGACATCAAAACCACAGCAAAAAAGTGTTGGATCCAAGATAATTTACAGAGTAATAAAGGCCCACAGAGGATGCCTTGAGTTTTTGATGTTACGTTGTTGGAAGTTGGATCAGGGAGGGTGAAGATCCATATTACTAAGCCAGCGTGTCTATAGACCTGTGTGCCAGGCACAGTGCTAAGCTTTACACATATTAACAGTTAATACTCACAACAACTTCAGAAAAGAGGTAATAGTTTTACCCCCACTTTTCAGATAGGAAAGCAAGGCAGAGAAAGCTAGATGACTCATTTGAGTTTCCCCAGTGAGTAAATGATAGGTGGAAGACTGGGACCCAGGGAGACTGGCTTGACTCCATGATCGTGGCCACTCTACTGCACTGTCTTTCCATGGGCTGGAAAATGGCTAGGCCTATGGAGGAAAATAACCAACTGTGTGATCAACAATATTTAACTTCTGAATGAAGTACATTAAATTAAAAGACTGATATTATTCAAGGCAACTAGGGGATACTGGGTTCTAATTCTGCTTTTACCAATCAGCTAATTGGTCACTATGGCCAATGAGTCAAATGGAGTGTTATGCTTGTCAGTTTTCATGTAAAAGAGAAACGTTAGTATTTAACATAATCTTTTGTATTAATATGTTAAATGTTTTTAAAACATTTTGAGCCCCCTTTTTCCAAGGAGTCAGTCATATGCATGCAGCCTGCCACACTCGGAGTGTCAAGCTCCATGGCCTCAGGGAAAACTCTAACCCTGGGTATTTAGTTTCATTCATTCATTCTTCAGAAGAGCAATATCTTCTCATCTACATAATCAAAGGGTCAGACTGCAGATCTCTAAGGTGTCTTCCAATAATTATATTTTATTGTTTGATGACTACAAAAGCATTTACTCGTTGAGGGAAGTCTTGCTGAGAAATGTCTTTACTCACTACGGGAAGCTTTCATTAAATAAAGCTCTAAAAATCTCTATTGACTGTAGCTGTTTGCAGCATAAAGTATTTTTTTCATTAACTACAAGATAAAATATCCTTAATATTAGATCAGCATTAATAACAATCTAGCATAATAATAACCATGTAACCCTACTTTGCAAAAGACTCAGCCCTTTAGAAGGGAAAATAAATACACTTAACTCATTCTTCTTCGAGGGCCAAGATAAAAATCTCAAGGTATCCTTTAGATACTCTAATCTGCTTGAAACTTTGGCCCAAGTTATTTTCACGAACATCCTCTGTTTCCAATGGAGTAGATACCGTATAAGACAGAACACTACAAATCACTTTGTGTAAACTCACCAAAGAAAGAGTGGGGGGAAGAAAAACCAGCACAGAGTCTGCTGTTAATTAAAACCAGCTGATGATGTACAGCGATTTGTCTGGAGCACCCTGGCTGGGCTGGTTCCCTGACAGCTGAACATTCTTTCCTGCCTGTACTGTTTGAACTATGTCCAATGGTGAAATCGTTAAATCTTTGATAGCTGTAGTTTAAATGTGAGAAGGGAATGGGGGAGCTTTCTGTTTTAAGCAAGAAAGAGAGATGAGTCTTGTATTACACAAATTAACATTTAAAAAGTTAGTACTTATTAGATCATTTTCACTGGCTTTTGGTAGAATGCCTCTGGACATTTTCAGATTACCTATTGACACTTTTTCAAGGCACAAATGTCAAAAATCTCACTTCCTCTCTTCTTCCCTAGGGGATTCCTGCTGTAGGTAGAAGGGAAATAGTATGAAACACCTGGTCTTACTCAAAGAAGCCTTGGGGATAGGTTAATTTCACAGTCGAAAGCTCCATGTGGGGGATACATTTAAATATTTACTAATACAGAAAGGGCTACCAAAAGAAAAAAAAATTCATGTGACTTCAGGAGAACTGCTCACAAACACACAAAACACTCTGTTTCATCTTTGAGTTTGACAGATGCTTGATAGGGAACAAAGAATAACCAAACTGTTTATCTCCAAATACCAAAGTAACTTTAAAATGAATTGCTGTTCACAGTTTCTGGAAGATAAATCGGCATTATGAGGGTGTAAAAAATAACCTGTCTATGTGTTCATATACACCCTAACCTTTTAAAAGATATTTTTAGGTATAGAATATTTCATAAACACAATACCCTTTCTAAAACAGCCATCATGATATATCTGTATTATAGGAAAGGGCAGATATATACAAATAGTACATAGTTATATTCATGGAAACATAGATGATAGATGGGTAGATAGGTAGATAGAAAGACTTAGTGTTTCAAATTATATTTGGAGCAATTTTGTTTTTTTGAGACAGAGTCTCATTCCATCACCCAGGCTGAAGTGCAGTGGCACGATCTCAGCGCGCTGCAACTGGTGCCCCAGCCTCCCAGGTAGCTGTAATTATAGGTGTGAGCTACAGTGCACTGCTCAAATTTCCTTTTTAAAGTTTGGTTTCAGCATAGCCCTGTCTACTACCCAGAGGTGATTTTGGGGTTCAGATGTGTTAATACATTTTTGCCAGCAATGGTAGCCATGGGGTCTGGCACAACGCTGTAACCCCATTCTTTCAATAGAACAAATGCCCCTTGGGCTCTAAGTGTGGCCCCTGCTTCCTTTGAAGGGCTTTTAGAAATAGACAGATTGTCTTTTCCCTGGGACTCTGGACTCCTGGGGCAAAGCTTTTTAAAGACAGGTGTGAAAATTATCCTGGTTGATTCAGAAATGAGTCATTGTCTCCTGGCTGCTGCTGCTGATCTCAAGCTAGCAAAGGTCAAATGAAGTTCTGGTTCACATAAAGACGTTCTATGCTGAGTTTTCAGCATCACTGGGGAGTCTTTGAATTCACTTGATTTGGGAGAGCTCAGCAACATTGCTAATGTAGTTATCTTTGTCCAGTTAAACTTTTACCAGACAACCATGGGACTTCTGGCCCACAGGAAGGTAAGGGAAGATAGAAATTAGATTAAAAGAAGCCCAAGTCCAAACACAGCTTCACCAGACAGGTAAATATCTTAATGCCAATTAGTTTTGACAAATATGAGACATATTTGGCTTTGTTCTATCTAGGGATACTTTTTCATTAAATCAATCTCTCAATTAAAATTCTTTAGCATTGCTTATTTAGAGTCAAATAAATAAATATGTCTGTCTGGGTATAATTCATTTAAATTGGAGCCAATGTTTGCTTTATTTGCCTTACATATTGTGGTTCAGGAAACATAAGTACTCATGAAATTTTGATTTCTATGAAACTGTATAAGTATGAAGGAGTTAGTAGGGTGGCAAGCCATGTGGGTTGTCTACACTCAACGCTTTTCTCCCTCCATACGTCTCCTTGTTCAGAAAGCTCCCCTCTACCAGCATCCCAAAATATCAGAGAGTAGATGTATCAGCCCCCGTGCAGCTGGGCTATGAGTATTGGCTGTGGACTGGGACCTGAAGGCAGGCATCTCGAGCACTTCGGAAAGGTTTTCTTCTCTAATTACAAAGCTCTGCCTGGGAGGACGTGTCTCTTCTCCGGCCAGCTGTTGCTGTGCCTACAAGTGACCTCCATAACAATTAATTCTATCTTGTGACCTGAGGATTCGGTGCAGAACAAGAGACAGAGCATAGATTTTTGATAGCATTAACGAGCCATCAAATTGACCCTCTACTCACTTACCTCTGAGCTTCAATTTCTTCATCCTTAAAATGGAAAGAATAAAAGTATTTGTTTCAGGTTTTTTGATTTTTGGGGGGGGGGTGAGAATTAAATAAAATAATGCAAATAAATCTACTTGATATATTATGCCAAGCACATAATGCATGCTTGTTTTAGCTTGTCATTGTTTTATTACCATGTCTTACAACTACATGATACTATGTTTTCAGAGAAATTGAAATAGTTCCTAAAAGCCTTCATATGTTCAACAAAAATCATAATGTTAGCGGGAGCAAAACATCTGCCAGTCAGTACGTTTCTTACATAATCAATGCTTTTCCAGAATAATGTCTTTAAAAAATATTTTGAGGAGTAATTCTGAGAAAGACACCTGGATAGCTTATGAAAGTGTTTAGTTCTCTCACACAGGATCTGCCAAAATGCTGACTTCCGCGTAAAACATGAGAAGTTAAAATTATAAATACTGAATAATAATTTTTAAATGATAGACAGATTAAATATTTCCATATTTTATCAGCTCCTGGATTCTATTGCAGTTTCACACCTGTACTATTTTAACAGGCTACCTTGTGGCCCAATGGTTTTAATATGTATTCAACCCTAAATAATCACTCATTAATCTTATGTGACAACCAGATAGTAATATTTATTAATGTGCTATTGTCAATGCAGACTTTATGCTATTTACAGTATCTGCATTTTTCCCTATAATAAAGTTTCCTACACCACAAACAGCTTATCTCAAAACAATGACAACTGGATATTCTTAACTTCAAGAAAAATTTTATGAAATACATGTATGTACCAAAAAGCAGTTTTAAATCCTTTCTTGAAAATAATTGGCAGAAAATTCCTTAATGGAATGTCATAATTTATTTCATAAACATAAATGTGAGCTTGCCTAGATCACTTTGGCTTAAATACAAATATACGCGTTGTTTTTCAAAAGTGTCTGTTGTAGTTACTAAACCTGCTAAAGAGAGGGCAAGATACCCGTAGATGGTTAACACATCTGATAATGAAGCCAATGATAAGGATTTTAGGGGTAAAATATGACTTCAGTTTGGTTGAGTGGTTTGTTTTCTCTTTGAGCATTATACCTCCTCCCTGAAGCCCCTTCAGATCACTTTTCTAGGTCTTAGGCACCTGAGGTTGGATTAAGTACTCTCCTCACTTCCCATACAGGCTTCCAAATCCTTATCCTCTATGCCCTCTAAATATCATTGCTCCACTGAGGTTAATTTCTCTGCATATCGTCTTTTCCACTTGTCTCAATTGTCTGCTGTCTTCCAAGCCAATCCTATACATTCATTGAAAAATCTGGCCTCTGAGGCAAAGTTTTCTCTCCACCCAAATTCCACCATAATCTCCAGTGACTTTGGAATTCAGATGGATGACCCCCTCTGATGTCTTTCTTTGTCCTTCCTCTTAACTTCCCCATCTCCAATGGCCTTCATCTCTGCTCCATTTCAGACACTTCCTCTTAAGGTTAAATCCTGGAATTTTTCCATCCTTGAATTCTCAAATATAAATGTTCTACTTTTTGATTAAAAAAAAATTTCATTCATTGGGTTTTACTGTTACTCCTAAAACTATATGTGGTTTTTAGATTTATCAGGTCCCTTGATACCTAATTTTCTTTCAGAATCAGCCTCTCCTGGCTCTTTTCCTCCCTTGGATCCCATTATTAAAAAAACGAGGACCCTCAATTTCCTTGCCCTCCATCATTCTGTAACACCCCCTCAACAAAACTACAAAATTGGATCAATGCTTCAAGCCACATTCTTAGTTCCTATACCAAAGTGGTTGAACATTGTTAGAAAAAATATATTATTTGATGTATCAGCTAGGTTCCCAACATCTCCCATAAATTTATTTACTTCCTATTCAGGGACTCATTTTCCAATACCCTTCAATGTCTATGAAAATCCTCCATCAGTCTTCTCAAGAACTCCACCTCATACGAGCTCGTTAATTTTGGCAGACAAACTTGCCACTTTAATAAAAAATTAAAGTAAACAGGCAGTGTCTTCCACAACTTTGTTGCAAGTGTATCTATTTTAATATATGTACAAATCCTGAATATCTATGATTCCCATTTCAGTCCATAAGGCATCTCTTTTTTTGTTGTTGAAGTCTGCAAGTTATGCCTTTGCATTTCTTTCCTTCTCATTGAGTCTTTCTCATTCATCATCCCTACTCTCTCCCATATCTTCAGTCTCTCCAATATTCTAATCTCAGCTAGAACCTGCACTTCAGACTACTAATACATCCAGGTTTTCCCAATTTAAACATTCCTTCCTGCATTGAACTTTCCAGGTGGTTAGTTTTGGTGAACTAACCACCAACTTGTTCTACATAATCCCATCTATATTAGTCCATTTTCACACTGCTATAAAGAAATACCTGAGATTGGGTAATTTCTAAAGAAAAGAGATTTAATTGACTCACAGTTCCACATGGCTGGGGAGGCCTCCAGAAACTTACAATCATAGCAGAAGGCAAAGAGGAAGGAAGACACGTCTTACACGGCGGCAGGAGAGAGAGAGCGACAGAGAGAGAGAGAGAGAGAGAGAGAGAGAGAGTGTGCGAAAGGGGACATACCACTTTTCAACCGTCAGATCTCATGAGAACTCACTGACTATCATGAGAACAGCATGGGGAAAATTGCCCCCATGATCCAATCACCTCATGCCAGCTCCTTCCATTGACACCTGGGGATTAGAATTCAAGACAGGATTTGGGTGGGGATGCAGAGCCAAATCATATCACCATGTTATCTACAGGTCTTCAAAACAGCAATACATATTTCCTATATGCACTTTACTTTTTTCTCATCTCTTCCTTGGTCCTTTGCAATCTGACTTTCATCACAGCACTCAATTATAATAGCTTTCTCAGTGGGAAATCAATAATAGTTTTACTGAAGATTCTAATAAAAAGTTCATTTTTTAATTTCCATGTCTCTTGGTGTGCTAGACTCTTTTGAGGAGAGACTGGACAGACACGCCCCAAGCCAGATGGAAGGCCCAGTATGGCAAACTAAAGAGCTTGGACTTCTCCAGCCAGATTTTGAAGAGATCTTGAAAGCTTACTTTCATGAAGCTTTTACTTTTTTTGCTTTTGTGATTTTGCACTCTCATGACTCTCCTTTCACCCTTTCTAGCTCTTTCTCAGACACATTTTCTACTGCTCATCAGTGAAATGTTTTTGCTCAGAAGTCTACCTCAGCTTGCTGTCTTCTTACTCCACCGAGTTATTTCCTGGGTGATGCTGTCCACTCCAATGCTTTCCAATGCCTGGTATAGGGCATAGATTCCCCTGTGGACAATTTTCATGCTGGCCTCCACCACAGCATGCTTCAGATGCACATATCCAGCTATTTATTGCACACCATACAACTCACAGGTATTTCATATTTTCTCTGTACTACACAGAACTCAAAATCTTTCCTTCAAATTTCTATCTTCCTATGTGTTCTCTATCAGGTCACTCATATAATCTAGAGAAACAGAACTTGCAGGCATCATTGTGCCTTTGCCCTTAACCAGTCACACTACAACTTCTTTTTACTTTATTCCTAGTTATTTCTTGACTCTTCCTATCTCCACCTCCTCTCCACCTCTTATGCATTTCTACTCTGGTTTCTACAGGCCCCTAGTCACTTCTTGCCTTGATTAGTGCAAGAGCCTCTAATCATTCTTTCCACCATCAACATTGTTGTCCTGAAAGCCATTCCCTGGAGTCATCAGAATTATCTGGTCCCAAATCAAATCAGAACATTCAAGGGTTCCCTGAATGAACCCTTCAGTGGCTGCTATCATCTCCAAAGCAAAGCCCAAGTGCCTTAGCAAGAACTTTGGCCACTTTCCCAGGAAATACTCTCTCTCCTCCTGACTCACATGTGCTGTCAATATGGAACTCCTAAAGTTCTTGATGTGCCCTGCCTGGAGGGCTCCTTCCAAACCCACTTTGTCACAATTCTCCTTGAAGGGTATGTGATTCAGCTCAGGGACTATCTCTTTCTGATTTCTCTTATGACACCTTAGGCTAGCCTAAGCCCTCTCCCTTCTGTATGAATAAAATCGTATATCCACATCTATTATTGCATTTACTTTATAAAGCATTCATTTTTGTGTAATATACATATGTATATATATGTATATGCATATATACGTATTTATGTATATCTATATACCTCTAGCTAATCTATCATCTATTTCTCCAGCCATTACACTTGCTTTACAATGATTCACATCAGTTTGTCTAACCCTATTCGTCTATGGACACCTTAAATCCAGTAATGAACCTGTTCAGTCACCTATGAATCTCCAGTGACTATTTTGGTACATGGACTAAACAAAGTCTGTATTCCATCAATACTTTTGGAAGGAAATCATGAAGAAATACAGTTCCATCTCTCCCACAAACAGATCAGAATGTATGTAACTATCTTGCATAATTTGGATATCTGTCCTCTCCAAGCCTCATATTGAAATCTGATCCCCATTGTTAGATGTCGGGCCTAGTAGAAAGTGTTTGGGTTATGGGGGTGGATCCCTCATGAATGGCTTGGTGCTGCCCTTGCAGGAGTGAATGAGTGCTCACTCTATTCGTTCCCTCAGAAGTTCACCCCCCAGCCAGTTGTTTAAAGACCCTGGCATCTCCCTCCCCTCTCTCTTGCTTCTTCTCTCACCATGTGACTTGCACAAGCCTGCTCCTCTTCATCTTCCCCAATGAGTGGAAGCTTCCTGAAGCTCTTATCAGAAGCAGATGTTGGTGTCATGCTTCTTGTACAGGCTGCAGAACTGTAAACCAAATAAACCTCTTTTCCTCATAAATTATGCAGCCTCCATAAGTATTCATGGAGAACTGCCTATGTGCTCAGTGCTCTTCTAGCTGCTAGAGATACAGCAGAAAACAAGATAAGTGAAGTCCCACTTAGCAGAGCTTACGTTCCAGCATGCCAAGTATACTGACAACATAAAAGTCAACACGTAAATGAACAAAAGGACTACTGAAAGGGCTAAGTCATTCAATTAATTTTAGAAATATTTATTGAAATCCTGTGTAAGGGTCTGACACCCTTCTGGGTCCAGAGCATAGAGAAAGAAGCAAAACAAAGATCCCTTCCAACATGGAACACACAGATAAAATTCAAAGGGGGCTGGACAATAGTAGAGAGAGACTTGGTTTAGGAGACACTGTTTGTGTTCAAGTTTGAATGATAAAATCAGCAATGCACAGAGCTGGCATTGAGAGGGTGGAATATTCCAAGATAGGGAAAGATGATGAGCTTGGTTTTCACCGTACAGTAAATATAGCAGTCTTGAGACTGCTAGCCTGACGAAAACCTACTTGCAAGGTTGGTCACTGGTTGACATCTGAAAATTTGGATTTCAGTAGTGTTTCCACCACTAGAAAGTGACTTAATTAATTGATAAGCTTTAACTAATTGATAAAGTTGGTTGACCATACCTAAAGTGTTCATAAACACAATGGGACTTACGCTGAACACCTGCTTTTCTTGGAGAGTCTGGAATGTTGGTGTGTGTTAGGGTAAGAGTGCCTATGTGAGCAGCCCCACATAAAACCTCTGGATACTGAATCTCTAACAATCTTCCCTGGTAGGCAGCATGTGTTACAATTCGACAGTGAAGGAATTAAGCATGTCCTGTACGGACTGCACTGGGAGACAGGACTCATAGAAGCTTGTTTCTTGTTTCCTCTGGACTTGAACTCATGTGCCTTTTCACTTTGTTGATCTCCTTTGGTATCTTTTCACTATAATTCACTGTAGCTGTGAATATGACCATATGCAGAATCCTGTTAAGTCTTTCTAGTGGGTCATTGAATCTGAGGATGGTTGTGGGGATCTCTAACATATCGAGTACACTTATTTCGTGTAATTCATGTCATATATTTGAAGAAAGGGGTTAGTGTGAACAAGAGTTGGGTTTAGTGCTAAAGACAGACAAAAACAAGGGATGTGTTTTGCAGGAAAGACCAGCTTAAGAGAATCAACACCAATAAGGCTGCACAGTAATGAAATCTTTGGCAGGTTTCATTCAACTGCTTCAACTCTTTTTTGGTCTTTTACGGTTTTCTCATCATACCATTCTTTCTAAGTAACCCCAAGACTTTAGGCATTTAAGTCATTCCTGGATATTGGCCTAAGGCTTTATCTTCTTAAAATGGTTCTTCCATGTTTACAACCATTACAATTCACCAAGCATAAATTAACTGTCTTTGAGACTCCTCAAGATTACATTACTCCATCATTCAATGAATAGTTACTGAGTACAGATATTTTATTGTAACCCTAAGTACTAAGGTAGTCACTGGTAATTCAAAGATGACTAAGAGAAATCCATCTCTGTTCTCAAGGAACTTGCTCAAGGGAAGAAAAGTGCCAAAGAAAAACAGGCAAAAGAGCTTTGTTCCGATTGCAGTTTTGTAATTGCATATAACTTTTCAGAGCCTTCTGGCCATCCAAAGCCACATGTCCTATGTCACAGCCATGCTCCCAACAGGTGAACATAGAAAACTGTAGGTGAGTCAGCATATGGAAAATGCTGGGGATTCCTGAAATAGTACTGAGTCATTAATCACTGATATCCTGGCTCAGTTCACCAAGCAACTGGGAGTGAATAAGCAAAGAAAGTGAACTAATGGTTAGAAGATGGAAATACCCCTGGGGACATTTGTTGAGTCAGTATAAGAACGTGGAAAACTTCAACAGTCATAGATTCAGATGGAATGAAACAAGAGAAGAACATTCCCCAACAGCTTGATCTCTCATCAAAAATTGCTGGCAAGCACCACTCTTCTGAATTCTCTACTTTGGGAATTGGAGGAAGGAAGAAAAGAGAGGCATAAAATGTTGTTCTGATCCCAGCAGATTGTAAATTTATATGATGTGACAATACATAGTACACAAACACATAACCAGTGTTTGATGTGTGATGTTGAATTGACTTATATAAGGCAAATTATAGGATAAAGGAAAAGTAACATAAAAGAAAACAACCTGGAGAAACTGACGCGAGGGAAGATAGGCTTTGGAAGGGGTAAATTAATTAACTCAAAATGAGATAGTTTAAAAAAAAACTACAAATGGGGATTCACATGTATGGGTTGTTTCAAAATACTGAGTCTTGCCAAAGTTGCCTTGAGAGAAAAGTCAAAGTGACACTAGATATTGATATGTTTGGTTTAGTGCTACTTCCCACTAAATTTGGAGCTTCTCAAATATTATAAAGTGAATTTCTGAGGATAGCCAGCTGCTTCATTGATTTCCACTGCAAAATCAAGGATGTGGTTTTTTTTTTTAGGAAACAAAGATTTCACTTACATGTTTAAGACATATTTAAGAACATAGTAAACTTCTAAAAGCACAGCTTACAGAAAAGAACCACCCCAACAAAACACTTTTTTCAAAATATTAACAGTAAAAGAACACACACACACACACACACACACACACATATATATGTGTGCGTATACATCATACAAATGTTGAATTGGTTTAAACTTGTTTGTACATTTCAGCTAAAGACCTAAATGTAGAAAATTGACCAAGTCATCTCATGAAACTCAGTAATCTTCATATTCAGCATAGTACTTTCCCATATTTTCTACTTTCTTCACTTAAGAACTTATTCCTACGTATCTCTTTTAGCACATGTACACATTTCAGCATCCCTGACGTGAAGAGGGAGGGTCGAACACCCCCAGGACTGCGAAACTAACACTCATTGACTGCATCCTCTTATTCAGTATTGTGCTAAGCACTTGATGGTCTTATGACATTTAATTCATAAATGCAATGCACAATGGGTGTTCTTATTCTCATGTTACGGTAAAGACTAAAATGTCTATACTCTCGTTTGCTCTAAACAACAGTCAGGCTCTGAGAAGGCTCATCCACTGGTTATGCCAAATGCAGGGCTCATCCCATCAGCATTTGCCAGTCCAGTCCAGGGCGGGCTGCCAGGCCTGCCATTGTTTAGGGCTATTGGATCCCAGTGTTTGGAAGACCACTGATGGCCACTTCATCCAGTCACACCAAATGCATGACTTTGAAGGACACCACCCCTCTTCAAAAACTGGAAGCAACTCAGCAAGCTAACCAGCAATTTCACACAAACCAGGTCAGGGAGATGATAGCTTGTCCATGGGTTTACTTATGAAAGCTGCTCAGTAAATTTATCATAGCTGGGTAGTAATGCAGGGTTGGTGACTCCTCAATGCCACATCTGCCCCTGAGGGAGTTCCAGGAATTCTGATGGAAATTCATCGAGTTTTACTTCTGTGCACATTCTGTTACCCAGGCTGCAGTGCAGTGATGCAATCAAAGCTTACTGCAGCCTCAACTTCCTAGGTTCAAGCAATCATCCTGGCTCAGCCTTCTGAGTAGCTGGGACTATAGGTGCATGCCACTATGCCCGAATAATGTTTTAAATATTTTTGCAGATATGGGGTCTCACTGTGTTGCCCAGATTGGAGAGCAGTGCCATGATCATAGCTCATTGCAGCCTTGACTTCCAGCGCTCAAGCAATCCTTCTGCCTCAGCTTCTGAGTAGCTGAGACTACAGCTGTGCACCCCCATGCCTTCTAATATTTTAAATATTTTGTGTAGAAGTGGGGTCTAACTATGTTGCCCAGGCTCATCTCAAACTTCTGGCTTTAAGCGATCCTCCTGCCTCAGCCTCCCCAAGGGCTGGGATTACAGATTTGAACCATCATACCCAGCCCTTTACAGGTTCTTTAGCTTCTCCTGTGGATGCCTGTCTACAGGGACAGAATGCAGCACCCAAAGCTGAGAAGACAAGTTTTGTGCTTGCACAGGATTCCCCGTTAAAGCAAATAATAATAATGTGAAGTGAAATGCTGTCTTTCAAGAAGTTATTTGCTCTTCACAGATTTTTTTTTTCAGTGAATCCTTCCCATTTATTTTACATAAGACATTGCCCAAGTCTCATCACCTTTCTTAGGCCGCAGGTAATTCAGAAAGCTATAGATTTATTAATAGGATTCTACTGGACCATTTCTCTCCTTACATTTTCAATCAATCAGTCATTAGCTATTGAGCATCTATGATATCTTTCATCCTCCTTGGAATAAAAGCATTACTTTTTAAAAGTTTTCTTGGCTTCATTGACTCATGCTCCTATCCTTTCTCCATGAATAACACTTGTTTGCTCAAGCCAGACACCTGAGGGAATCCTACCTGCCCACTCTCCCTATGTCCCCTCCAATCTGCCATCCAGTTCTGCCAGCTGTCCCCAGTTTTCTCACTCTCTGGGTCTGGCCCTCATGCAGCTAGCTCAAATCACCGAAAGGACTCCACGACAGTCCACCATGAACAATGCCTCTAGAACAGGAAAATATGATCACATCTTCCCTTGCTTAGGATTTTTCAAGTTTTTTCTGACCAAAGAATAAGCTCACCTTTCTTGCCTGCCAGAGGAGGCTATGCAGTCATTTATTCAGTTCAACCTGTTTTTATTGAGCACTTACTGTGTGCCAGGCATTGACTTAGGTGCTGAGGAAACAGCAGTGAACAGAATCCCTGTTCTGGTAGAGCTTCCACTCTACCGAGAGGAGACAGATAATAAACAAAACTCATACGTGTGTGTGCGTTTGTATGACATGCACACACATGTATATGTATATTTGTATACATACATGTATATTTATGCTTATATTTAGAAGGTGACTTGTATAGAAGGTGACAAAGGAAAACAAAGCAGGGCAGGATTCTAGGGAATGCTGGAGGAGGGGGGGTTCATTTTAAACAGGATAATCTGAGAAGAAGTCAGTAAGAAAGTGACATTTTGACAAAGATGGGTGTTAGTCCGTGCTTGTTTGTGCAACATCATTTTTTACCACCTCTCTGCCTTGCATATTCTGTTTCACAATACTGAACTCTTAGCTGTCTCAAACCTACCAGTCCTTCCAGCCTCCAGGCCTCTGCACGCATGGCTGATTGGCCCCAGGTTGCCTTTTCTCCGCAAAGGTGGACTCTTAGTTGTCTTTTTTGTCTCTGCCCCTCTTCTCTTCCTGGGATTCTCCAGGCAGGCTCAAGACCCTCCCTCTGGGCTTTGACTTTGCCTGGAACAAACCTGCTAGAGGGACTATCAACTCATATCACAGTTCTCTTTCCCTCTCTAAATACCTATGTGCAGACATAGACATGTCCATACATAACATATAACACATCTTATTCACTGAGTTCTTACTGGGGTAAGTACATTTTTAAAATACATGTGTGCATGTTCCGTATTCTCCATTACTTTTTGTAACAACCAGTAAGGTAGAATTATCCCCATTTCACAAGTGAGAAAATTCACTTACCTAATCCCTTTCCACTAATGGGGCTGGGCTTGAGCTGAAAGTTATCTGACCCCACAGGCTTGGTCTGCCCACAACGCCCATAGCTTTCTCCCCAAAGCCTAAGCTCCCTTAGGGTACATTCTATGGCTTTGAGTTTTTGTGTCTTGCACCTAGCACAGTGTTCAGTTCAGAGTACTTGCTTCATAAATATTTATTGAACAAATATATTTTAATACTATTATTCATTCATTCATTCACTATTAATGATGTGCAAGATTTCTATGTCTAGCCTCCTAAGTGTGTCCCCATAGGCCCAACCTTTCAATAGCAATAATAGCAATATTTTCATAGCATTTACCACGTACCAGGTACTGTTTTAAGTACAAATACCATCTTTTTTGATTTTCACAACCCAATGAGGTAGGTACCACTTTTTTCTCCATTTTATGAGAAACCAAGGTTTCAATTAGTTAGTTCAATTTTTGAAGCTCACACAGCTAGCAGGTGACGGAATTGGGGTTTGAACTCAGGTGTCTTGGTTCTAGAGAGCCTCTGCTCTCCAAGACTGCATCACACTGCCTTCCTCAACCTTTCAGACTCAGGTTCCAGGCCCAGCGAATGATGTTCAGTGATGACTATGAACTGTTTTCTACCACTAAAAAGAGACATAATCAAGAACATCTACTTTGTGTTGCTTAGTAGAGAAAGGCAACCCCTTAAATCCAGTACTGTTAGTAACTAAGCAAATATCCGGGGGAAATTTGGCAACATCCTTCTAACGCACTGAAGGCAAAGGGTAATAAAAACATAAAAGGAAAAGTACCCAAAAGAAAGTAGATAACTATGTGTTTGCGAAAACAAAATAAAGAAGTTTTGTTGTTGTTGTTTGTTTTTTTAAGCAAGAAAATATTTGGAAACTGCTACTGAGAGAAGATCAAGGTTGGCACAAAGGGAGAGATATTCTGGATCTCAAAGGAAATTTGCCTTTTAATCCAAAGTCAAGAAAGCCCATAAACCTACCCTAGAATCAAGAAGGAATCAATTAAATTATATCAGAATTCTTAGATCCAAAGAAGATCATTTTCAATAAGTGGATACTTGCAGGTTTAAATGAAATGTGAAAAAATTGGAAGGAAAATGTGATCAGGAAGTCAACGTATGCTTTTGACACTGCCTGCCACTCCCCACTCCCCACAGACACCCTCCCCTCAAAAAGAAAGGAATAATTTTTTCCACTGCTTCATGAAGGGGACAAAGTCCTTTGTAACTTCTTTGCCTTAGAATACTATTAACCTTTTGTTGTTGTGTTCCTTTAGAATACTATTAATCTTATAAAACTGTGCCTCTGACCCCACAGGGTGGATTCCAGCATTAAACTACCAATGCTTTACAGAGAATCGTGAGAAACACTCAGGGAAGAGGTAATTCTACTCAAGGGTCATCTTTTCTCCTTGCCAATTTTTTTTTTTCCTTTATCAGCATTTGAAAGAAAACCAGATATTTTCTTTCCTGAAAGTTGATGACTTCAGGTGGGGAACAAGCATCTGTGACAGATGGACTCTTGAAACGCAGTGAAATATCCTGTCTTCCTATAAATGTTTATGGGAGCAGGAGAACTGAAGAAGAAAAACACAGCAAAACGTTGTATGACTCACAGTCCAAACTGCTTCTAAATAAAGCATTTCTCAGAGTTTCCCATGAGGTGATTTGAGTGATCAGGCAGCAGGGTCCCCTGTGAGTGGAGCAAGCACATTTTAAAACACAAAAGGTACATCCAATAGTCACTCAAGAGAATCATTCTGTTGTTTTGGATGTTTAAGAAAATGTATGTCTAAGATGAGAGGATCAGATCATGTATACCGTGTCCTGTTCTGTATGTGGCCAGAGCACCCCAGCAGTTCTTGGCTAGGCCACTTTGCAGATGATGATCAGAGGTTTAGCAGGACGTTTCATGTTGACTCACAGACTTTCCTCTAATAGAGCATCTCAAAGTGATGATAATTAAGTTTAATTTTAGATCGTGTGTGCTTGACCTGGGAATGTGTTTAAAGTGGGAGCAAGCTCCATTGACTTTGGCAGTTGAGTTTTGAAAGGAAGGTCATATGTATTAGACTGCCTACATGCTGTTCAGTCCCTTATACTCCAGAAAATTTTAAGTTTGGAATCAACTGGGGAGAAATCCTTTGTCAGAACTACCATGCAAATGGCAGACACTCCTGCTCTTGACTCTCAGCCTCGTAGATGGAAATGTGGCCGCCTTTCTTCATATTCAAGGCTCTCTGACTAGAAAGTCAGAAAGTGGCTAGAGCCTTTCCAGCCAAGCTAGAGGACTGGAAAACTAAAGAAGAGAGGGCTTGAGCTTGTCAGGAACCACAGTTAGAACAATTCCTAGATTCTCTATGCAGCTTACCAATGACGGTCTCCTATGACCTGATAACAGACTGGCAAAATTGCATTAGGTGACTCAACCATTTCTGGGTACTGGTATTGAGTAGTGGTATAGCAATGAAACGATTGTATCAGGGAATAATTACTATCTAGAACGTGTTCAACTCTCTATATGTGCAGTGGACATGTGGTCAGATGAGCTGACTTGCTCTGGGTTGTCAGATT
The DNA here is from genome assembly GCF_001698545.2 of Rhinopithecus bieti. Classification (NCBI taxonomy): domain Eukaryota; kingdom Metazoa; phylum Chordata; class Mammalia; order Primates; family Cercopithecidae; genus Rhinopithecus; species Rhinopithecus bieti. The sequence goes on from NW_016807866.1 coordinate 4,594,470, forward strand.
TAAAAATTACAGGATACCTAGTTAAATATACATTTTAGATAAACATGAATACATTTTTAGCATACATGTACTCCATGTACTATTTATCATTCATTGTTTACCTGAACATTAAACAAAATGAGTTGCTTCTCAGAAATTTCAATTTAACTGGACCTCTGTATTTTAAATGGCAAGCTTCTAAGATGCACGAGTTTTTCTGAGCCACTATTTTACCAAAACACATTCTGAATGCTTTCCTGCAAGAACTGGGGAATCTAGAGAAAATGCATCAAAAATATTTAACATTAGCAAGAATACAGCTACTCTGGAGGGGCCTGTCTCAGTCATTGACACATACTGTAAACCTGTACCCCCGGAAAACCAGCAGGAGAGAAAAGTAAAAGCAACACGATGGTTGAATGAATCCTGTTGTGACCTAATACTTCCACCCAGACAGAATTCAAGTTCCCTGCCAGTAATTTGGAGCTTCAGGTTCCAGTTTCCTCTTTTGCTTTACTAGGTTCCGCTGCCTCCTGTAGGGGGAAATAAGGGAAAAGAGATAAAGAAAGAAAGAAAAGGAAAAAAAAGGCCGGCAATTGAATGTACATTTGTTTTGGCATTCGCTGAATTCTAGAGATGAAAACAATCTCCTGCGTTTAATTCAGTCCATGTGTAACAAAGTTGTATGTTGGGAGATCTGGCTTTTAATAAGAACGATTAACAAGCGTTTTTGATCACAGGAAGTTGAGAAGAGTCGCCGCTTCTAAGAATACAATAAACATTGACTAGCAGTTAGATGGTCCATCTTTCTCTATCAGCCGTTGAGCAGCCTCTACTTTGATTTGGGGCAAATGCGAGATGGGGCCGGGAGAGAGCTCCCCACACCCCCACCACCACGTGGGCAGTGGTTCTGTTCTGTTCCAGAGCTCCTTCCTTCCTGTCCAGGGACGCAGGCTGCTGAGGCCGTTTCTGGGCAAGAGGCCACTGCGGGGATATTTGCTTTAGATAGCTTGCAGCTGGGCTGAGTGGGTGTTTCATTCAGACTCAACACAGGCAGCTCCCACCGTCTCTACTGTTTCAGGCTAGTGGAAGCTAGGGGCCTTTTGATTTATAAAGTTCTCTGTGCCTCTAGTTACAATTTTAGGAAGCAAAGCTGTGATAAATGAAGCTCTGGCTGCTGATCTCCTGGATACACATACATACAGACACACACACACACACACACACACACACACACACACACACACACGGCCTACACACCTTTTCCCCTGTAGCACAGAGGCTCTCAGCACCTGGGGATTTAACCCTGGCCTAGGGAAGCCATGTGGGCTTCCATGTTCATCCAACATCCTCTTACTTCAGAGCTCACCCTGAAGAGGGCAAAACCAAAGTGTAGAACTTGTGGGATTTTTATGTGGTATAGATATTCTTATATATTTATCACATTTCCAATTTGAGGCCATCCACAGCCATGGAAGGAACTGTGTTGGCATTTCTGGGCAAAGCCTAAAGTTGATTCTTCTTTTCATACAGACAATTGTTTTCATGTGTGCTGGGAATGAACGCGTTCTGAGGATGAGGGGTGGGGAATTCTACATGGAGGGAACTCAGGAGTTTTATTTTCTTATCCTGAACTACAAATGACTGCTTAATTGGGAGAAACTACAATTACAAGAGTTCACTGAGGGAAACATGAAAACAAAGTGAACCAAAAAAATAGAAACCCAGACTTCTCAGTTCCTGTTTACCCTATTTTTAATCTCCACATCTCAGCTGCTCTCTTTCTTGCTTCTTTTGCCTTGCTGGAATTCATACACACACCTGGCTTTTCATTTGCCTTGGGGACAGTGAGGAGGTGGAGCCCAAGAGAGGGAGGGCCCTGCTGCTTGCCGGTGGGGAGAGCTGGTGTCCACCGGGTCGCATGTAGGAAGAGGCAGACCTACAGAAAATTCGGCCGTGTCTAATTCAAAGGTGTTGGCAGCACATGAAAGATGACTTCTCCTCTCTTATCTGCCTCAGCTAGGAGACTTTCGCATGTCCAGACAAGTGGGAAGAAGGAAGGTCGGGGAGGAGGTGACCATGAGATTGTGGATGGATGTTCAGACTGATCGAAGCCTGAAGAGGTCCGAACGCCTGTGCTCTTCAGCCCTCCTTCCCCTCCTGTCTCTGTGTCTCTAACTCTCTTCTCTCCCCTCCCCTCCCTCTGTCCCCTGCTTCTAAGAATAATAGAACCTTATAATAGGGAATAGAGTCTCTCCAGGACCTCTGCAGGTGTTCAGCTGTGGCTTTGGCTGCCCTGTTTCCTGAGCTTGGTGTATCATCATGTGAGAACTGTTACTAGTTTCCATCTCAGGGAAAGGATAACCACACCCCTAACACCCTGACAGGACCAGATCTACCTTTTTGTCTAATATGACCCCTTCACCTGAGAGCTGGAACTTTCTGGAACCTTCTAGAGCCTTGTACAGGTTCTGGAGCCTACTACGGACGCAGAACTAATAATAGATTTGCTCAGTTCCTGCAGCTTTAGCTGTAGGGCACTCAGAAATTGTTGTGCTATGTGGGCTTAAATAATTTGAATAGACATGAATACATTTAATAAAAACAATTTGCTATATTGAATTATTTCCATTTTTGTTCTCATTTATTTTCTTTAGCCCCAATGTTAAAATAAACTACTGATGTATAATTAACTTTAGATGTTATAATATCTTGAGCCAAGCTGATTTTGATGACAGTGAAGAACATTTTGAAGTAGTTTTATGATTTTTCACAGCACAACAGATTTTTATAAGAAGAAAGAAAACTTTTAAAATGCTGGCAGTGTTGTTTAGCTCCTCCAACACAAGCACCCACAACAGTAAAGCCAACAAATTCACAGTGGGCTGAAAAGTGGTTTCTGGAACTCTTTTAAACCTTGGCTAACTTTTGGGGGCTCCCAAAGGACAGGATTACTTCATGTCAAAGCAAAAATTCTCCTGACTCTGTAAACAGCCCACGGTTCTGGGAAATATGAAAAACGTAGATCAAAAATGAAGTTGTGTTGTGTTTGGAGAGACTGTCCGTGATCTTGAACACTTCGTCCCATGAGATCCACGCTGCTGCTGGGTCTTTGAGGTCCTCCTCGTCCTTGGGGTCACTGTATCCCTCTTTACCTTCTTCCTCAGAACACCCATTGCCAAATACAAAACACCAGTGATGATATTACAACCAGCCCAGAAGGCTGATTAAATCTGCATGCCCTTCTTTGGAGCTTAAACCATGCTGTGCATTTTCACGGTAAATAGTTTTGTGTTTTGTGGCATATATACAAACTTGGCAAGTAAAGACAAAAGTCACCAAAGACCTCATTTCTCACTAGTTTCGTAATAAAAAGCCAAACTGATATTCTCTTTTATCCTTCCTACCACGCAAACGATACTCCCTTCATCTTGTAGCATAGGTAAGTGTCAACACCCCCTCACCAAGAATATTCTGTGGCTCAGCGAACATCAAGTGAACTTAAAATATATTCTGATCTCACCAGGTAAGTAGAAGATGTTTAACATAACACAGTATTCCATCAGAATAAACTGAGCTGGAGGTTTTTTCACTGTCGTAGAATTCATGATGGGGAGGCGGGTGTGAGTGATGATTCACTCACAAAGTGAGGCATGTGATAAAGAAAAGATTGCATCCTAGAATGTTAAACCTTATCTAATAAATTATCCAGACAAAGGGGCTTGGGGCTTTTGGCGGGATCCTGTACTTCCATTAGAAGCCCAAAAAGCTCAAAGAGAAGAAACTACAGTATATTCCATTAGTTCCTTTTGCAACTGGGATCTTCCCTTGTTGTAAACCAAACAAACATTCACAAGGAAAACCAGCTGCTTTTACAATGAATAAACCCATTACCTCAACTCCTTTACTCAATACCATTACGGAGGTATTTTAACTTGTCAGATTTTCTGTTTCATAGGAGCTTGGATATTTTCAGTATGCTGTCAATACAGACAAAACAGAGCTCGTTTTAGCAACAGCACCAGATGTGTCTGAGGACATGGGCCTTCCTGGACCTCCAATTCCAAGGTTGGGTGGTAAGTTACAGCTGCTGTCAAAAATAGTAACAACAGGATTTGGCATCTTGACACAATGCTGCCTGGCAATGGCTAAGCTCACAGCACAGTAGCCACTGGAGAGGAGGCTGCACGCACGTGGAAGGGAGAATTAGGAGCCCCCGGAGCATAGACTCAACCTGTGCATCCAGAGCCAGCCCTGTTGTAATTTCCACCACAGCAAAGAAAACCAGTGCATGTTGCTTCCAGTACCCACTCATGTTTCACCCACAGCAGTCAGTAACATTAATTGTGCTGAGGGAAGCAAATGAACACTAATCAATCTAAAACAAGAGCAAAAGGGATTTTACCACAGTATCAGCACTGGGGACCCTTCCTCGTCCCATATCCCTGTTTACCCCTTTTCTGAATAATTGGGTATCATGGATGCTCAGTGTGTCAGAGGGCCAGCGTGCTCCTGGAATCAGCTGGAGACTTCTGTGACCCACAGGTCAGACAAGTCAGGTCTACAGGGTCTAACAAGAGGGCTGTTTATCAGTAAAGGGAGCAATCTCCAGTTAAAAATGAACAAGTGGGGTTTAGAGAAGTTAGACTGCCACAGAACCAGAGTCAGAAGCAGTTTCAGAGCCAGGACATCTTAAACGATCAGCAGTAGAAATGAAGGTTAAAGTTTTAAAAATTTATCTACACACCTAGCCATGTATGATTGCTTTCTGCAGCCCTGATCCCATTCAATCTAGGCTCCATGTGGTCTAGACTATGAAATGAATACGGCATCAGACTGTTTCTGGGTTGATCTTAGCTCAAACTCTTGTTAACTGAATGACCTTGAGAAGGTTTTTAAAATGCCTTGGGCTTCACATTTCTCATTTATAGAGTAGGGGCAATCTGTCCCTTAGAGTTTGTCGATGCATGTAATACACTTAATGATGTCATATACTTACCACAATGTCAAACACATAGTCGACACTCAATAGATGATAGGTATGGCTATTATAAAGGAGTCGAAATGAGCCTTGAATTCAATAGCTCCCTGTAAGAAAAGCATGAAGTCTAACATGGCTTATAGGTCTTACCTCTCACCAGTTTTATCTAGCAACACTTTCCCCTCTGAAATCAGCACTCCAGAGATGTTGCAAATTGTTCAGTGCCTTGAAATTCAGCATTATTTCTAACTCCCAGGCCTTGGAACATGTGCTCCCTTGCCTTGGAGTATGCTATCAACACCTCCCAATCATCATTCACCTATCATCTTAAGTGCCTTCCTCCACTTCAGTGCTAAGCTGTGTCTCCCTGCCCCGATCTCTCTAGAGTGCCTGTGCTGTTATACTCACTTGCCCAGTACTGTCCTTCTCCATGTGACCCCATGAAATCAGGAGCCATGTTTTGTTCATGTTGCTATTCCTAAACCTTAGCAGAGTTCTTATCCCATAGTAGGCATTCCACTAATACTTATTCAGTGAATAAATAAATTATAAAACTATTTAGGGAATTCAAAATTACTGATATCATCAGTCTAGGTGGCTTGATTCAGAAGTGAACAGAACTCAATAAGATAGGAATAGAAAGTGAATATATGATTCAGAAGCAAGTAAGATATAATCTGGTCTGCTCTAAAAGAATGGCTTTTTCTGAGAAAAAAAAAAAAAAAGGCTAGATGACTTCTAACATCTGTTCCCTTCTCCTTTCATAGTAATAGAAGTCTTAATTTTTAGCTGTGCCCAAGTCACACACAAAAAAACAAAAAACAAACAAAAAACTACACTTCCTAACATCCCTTGCAGGTGTGCCCAGATTTTGGAGAAGTTCTGACCAGTGAAATGCAGGCTGAATGCTGCCTCTCTTCAAACCATTCTCTTCAAAATCCAGGCTATAAGTGCCTAGTCAAAGCCATAAACCTCCACGTACTAAATGTATGCTGTGTAACAGACTGGCACACTCTCTTGAATGACAGCTGGCATGCACTCTTTTTATATCTTTTTCTTCTATCTCCTCTTTGATACCTAGAATAAATATGTAATGGCTGGAGCATTGATTGTCAAACTGGATGTTGAAGAATGGGGTTATATGTTAGTGCTGGCAAAGGACAGAGCTCGATGAAGCTGGATCCCTGAGTATTTTGGAAAATGTAACCACCACACCAGCTCCTTGCTGCTTGCCCTCTGACTTCTCATTCGCTTTACCAACTATTATTTTTATCCTCTGTTACTTGTAGTTCAGTTTCAAAGAAATCTCTTAATTATCAGGAATTGCATTGTGAAAACAATGATGTATGTTTGAAAAAAGGACTTAAGAGAGTTTCAAAGTTATTTTTATTTCAAGATTTTCACAGTAGTATTTTAATAGCAATATGTATTTTATTGATGTTAGCTAAAGACTTTTTAATCTTAAACATAACTAAGGAAATTATAAATATCATGAAAGACCAGACAAAAATCAATAGCTTTCTAGATTCTAATCACACAGCAGAATATTTTACAACAGTGACTGGTGAGCAGAAGAAAATAATATCAACTGAGCAGCCAGTCACTCCAGAAAGCAACTGTGTTTTCCAAGGCAGAGAACACAACAACCTTTCTTCTTGTGTTTATGGTGGTATGTCTCAACCACAAGCCCATGATAACTGGGAATGATGTTCAAAATATTTATCAATCTGCACAATTTGGATGCCGTCCAATCAGAACAGATGCTGGCTATAGAAAAACTAGTATATCCATCCTGGCTCATGGTAACATGATTTCAGCCTAGCGATACCAATAGTAGCATGTGTACTGAAATCACATTTCTTAAATTATTAACCACATTTTGTCTAATTTATGGCATAACACATGATAGAAATGCCTATATCATATGCAAAATTAGAGGTCCATAGAAGCAGTTCTTGTTGTGTGTGTGTGTGTGTGTGTGTGTGTTTCCTAATGAGTTGGTTTAGAAAACAATGAGACCAAAAGGATCCTGTTGGAGAGATTTTTAGAAGGTGGATGACTAGCTATTTAGCATATATTTTTCTTAACCATCGTTTGTGTTGGAGTGCCTGTATGCATGCATGTGTGTATATACACGTACAAACAAAACACACAAAAGTAGTGTGATTGAAACCAGGAGTACATTGACATTGTGCCTGTGGCCAGCAATACTGTCTCCTTTCATTCCAGGAACAAGAAACTTCAGAACCCCCAACATACTAGACTTGCCTCTGGCATTCATGCCACAGGGCTCCTGGTGTCTCAAATACTATTTTTGATGTGCAGCTGTTGAGTTGAAACATCTGATAGTTTCTCTTCTCCAGACTGATTTGGTGCAAGATACCAGTAAATGATCATTTGTTTCAGTTCTTACAAGAGTCAAGAGACTAATATTAGATAATGGTTCCTCCCACACATGGCCCTTTCCCTCTGACTTTTTGCCTAGAGGATCCCAGACCCTGAGAAACCATGCAAAGACATTCTCAGACAGGCTTGGGCTTTAGCCTCCAGATCTGCGGGGCTCCATCTGGCTTATGAAGTCTGTCCAAATGGGACAATAGGAGCACCCGGTGTCACTCTCCCACACCCCTGTCAGTCCATGCTAAGTCCTTGCTACAGTTATACTCATTTCCTTTTGTTTTCTTCCCTGTGGATTTGGAGATTAATTGGCCATGATTCACTCAAACAGTCATTTGTGTACTTGAAGGCCATTAGTAAAATCCCCTCTGGGTTCAGAAGAAAAGAGGGTGATCAAAATATTTAACAACTGGTAAGGCTGAAGAACTGTAAAGGCACCAGCATTATCCAGTCAGAATGGACTCTGGCCATAGAGACTGAGCAGGTTCTTGGAGGCTCTTTGTTTAGAGACTTGGAGGATGAGGGAAGCAACCATTTGCCAGTTGGTCTGGGACATATTTCCTTCTCTTAATCATGGACAGATCTGACCCAGTGTGTTTCTGTGGAGAATCCTGAGCCTCAGCCTTATAGTATATTATATGCTGTCCTTATGGTATATTATCAACCTTGCATATGTGATAATTCATGATTAGAACACTTTTCAAGACTGATAACCATTGCTGGTGTAGCCCTATTTGCCACAGCCAGATGACCTTCAGCCATATCTGGAGAATGATGTAAGATAATTTTTTTTAAATCTCTCAAATGTGTAATGTGTACTTATGAGACACTATAGTAACACAATGACTATCCACGATTTAGGATAAACTGAGCCTGATCATAGTGAGTAGTGTGATATGGTTTCCTAAAAAGACCCTGATATAATCATAGCGTGTTCTTTTCTGTTTGTTTGTTTGTTTGTTTTGAGCAGCAGCAAGATTTATTGTAAAGAGCGAAAGAACAAAACTTCCACAGTATGGAAGGGGACCCTAGCGGGTTGCCCAATCATAGCCTGTTCTAACAGAAGTGTAATGTCTTGCGCTACTCAATGGTCAGTCGACATCTACCCTATGGGCTCTTGTTCTGGCCGCCACGCTTGTGGAGGAAGCGGTGCAATGGAGCAGGAGAATGGTCCCAGTGATGCACCAGAGTGTGTGTCCACGGATGGGTGAATGGTCCCAGTGATGCACCAGAGTGTGCGTTCACGGACGGATGAATGGTTCCAGTGATGCACCAGAGTGTGTGTCCACGGATGGGTGAATGGTCCCAGAAGCATGTCATATGAGAACAGGTTGAAGGGTGTTTCACTATGCATGTCATAAAAGGTGCCTGCATTTTGCACATTTTGAAGAGGAAATAGGCTTATTCTGTGTTGTCCCAAAGGGACAAAATAGGACCAGTGGGTGGAGGATAAAGGGAGGGAGAATTGGGGTCAACATAAGAAAGAGTCGATGGAAGGAGAATGAACTATTATAGTAATGTAAGTTCAAGGTGAGCGCAATTCAATGTAAGAAACACCATGAGGCATCTATTGTGCCCTGGTTATTGTGTGAGGTGTTGTTAACACAAAGAAGAATATGGTGGCTTCAGTCTACTGTGAAATACAGATGTGAGAAGAATGCATGAGAAACATCACATGTTCCTGAAGGGACGCTTTTACAAGATTCCAAAGACAGGTGGGGAGGAAGTGACGAGTTCAAGAAAGTGTTGATAAAACAGTGAGTGACAGATCTAGGTTTTGAAGAATAAATTCCTTTTTGACGAGGACAGACAGACAAGGGATGGACGAGTCTTCCAGGCTGAGGAATCAACATGTTCAAAGTCCAGAGAGGTCCTTCAAGCAGTCTTGGAATTGGTTATTTCATTTGGGAGCTCAGGCTTCTAGTCTTCTGGGATAGTCTACATCCATATCAGGAACTAGAATTTCACTATCCTCATTATTTTTGAAGTATTTGCTTACATGTCTGTATTTGCTTGGCTCGCCTCATTCATTGAATCTGTTCCTCCAATAACTCTGTCAGGGAATTATTTAGCAAAAGGTTTTCCAAGTTTAAGAAAATGAAAATGTTTAAATACGAGTAAATTTAGATTTTTTTGTTTCAGTGGATTTTTTTTCAAGTTGGCCTCTTTTACTTTGCATAGGGAAGACCTTTTACTTTGATTAGCTTCGGTGACTTTGCTGCAACTATATATATATATATGTATGTATATAATCTAAAGAATTCCACACTCAATTGGGTATATCAAATCTTTAAGATTCCCTAATATCAAGTTTAAAATTATTTTTATTGCATATCCAAGCTTTGGGTTTCCTGGTCACCTATTCGTTAAGCTATAACCAGAGAATGAAGATGAGTAGGACCCCAGAAGCAGAGAGAAGCAGACAAGAGGGTCGGGCCAGGCAGCAGTGCCAGGGGCAAAACTCTGCTTCCACCAACTTCGGCACGTAGGAATGTTTTGGCAGTTTGTAGACCAGCCCTTCTTCTACCTACCATGAACTCACCAATCACCATAGCCGGTAAGGAGGGTCACCTTTGTGTCTCCTTAAATGTTTGTCACCACTGGATTTGAAAGGCACACTTGACAATCTTGTGTCAAGTAAAAACTATTAAATGCTTCCAAATCATAAACTGATGGCTTCCAAATAGCAAATAAATGTCCTAAAGCGATCACTATTTTTAATACCCAGTTTGACAGAAATGTCTATTGAGTTTACTGCCAGGTGCCACATTTACACTTAACCAAAAATGTCTATATAAAATAACTTCCCCCCATTGGAATGGTGGCCCGTATACAGAGGAATCTATTTATGTTTTAGTTCTGTTTCAAACATCTTTGAAAAATAAGCTGAATGGATAGAACTGAAGCAATACGTGCACCTCTGGAAAGATGCAGCAGATGTTAGCTCTTGAATTGGTGGCAATAAAGACATTCCTCTCATTGAGGTTGTATGGTGTTATGCTGACTTTTTAATATAATCTGAAGCAGACGTTACTTAATGTCAACGACACTATTTCATGGTTATAAAACTTTTGGTGTGAGAAGTTGTTAGCCTATTTTCTGCTTTCTGGATGGGGATAGCCCTTAGAACAATCTCCCCATAGAAGGGATGCATTGAGTGTAGAGAAGTGCCAGTCACTGGAACGGGCACCATGCAAAGGTTGTTTCCCTTAAGTTCCATGGCAGCTTGAGGCAACTGCCCAGAGCAGCTAAGGTACAGGGTCCTGCAAGTCCACGTCTCTCTTCTAGGTGTTTCCTTCCTCACCCTTGGTAATGCTCAGTCCTTGGTTCCCAGTGTCCTCTAAAAGTGCCCCTACAGTGGCATTCATCCTGTATTTCGATTATGTCTTTCTCTTGGGAGGCCGGGACTGGGTCATGGCCTTAGGCACCCACAGAGAGGTCAGCCCAGACTAGGATGAAAGCAAAAGGATTCTCAGAAATGGGACTTGAGCTCACCAGCAAGAATGTATCGAATTTCAAGCCAGGACAAGAGTGTGAAGAGGCTAGGATTAAGGGGTGAGGGACAAATGATGGTGCCTTTTCCTCAAGAAAAAAGGCACAGAATTGAAGGAGGTAATTATTTCATCCTAATGTGTCTCATTTTTCTGCTGTGCTTCTAATATCACACATAGAAATTCGAAACATTTGAAGTTTCCTTTTCTCCCAAAATAAAAATCTGATTTTATTCATCATAATAAATCTAAATTTATTTACAGCTCATTCACAGGCATTGGTCACTTAATTGAAAACACTAGTATGCATTAAATATTGTTATATAGCCAAATAATTTTTGTCTCAGCTACCAATTTGAAAAATATTTATTTTCTATAATCTGAGTTAATTTAAATGGCTTTTGTGCTTCAATTGATACACGTTTAACTTTTTTTGTAATTAAGAAACATTTTACTGAAGTTACCTTTTGAAGAATATTTCCTTTTCTGAGGTACTAAATCTGTTGGCACTTGACACTACAGTTAGTAGCAAGCTTTTTTTTTTTTTTAGATGGAGTTTCACTCTTGTCACCCAGGCTGGAGTGCAATCGTGAAATCTTGGCTCACTGCAACCTCCACCTCCCAGGTTCAAGCCATTTTGCTGCCTCAGTCTCCTGAATAGCTAGGATTACAGGCATGCACCACCATGCCCAGCTAATGTTTGTATTTTTTAGTAGAGATGGAGTTTCTCCATCTTGGCTAGGCTAGTCTTGAACTCCTGACCTCAGGTGATCTACTTGCCATGGCCTCCCAAAGTGCTGGGATTACAGAGGTAAGCCACCATGCCTGGCCAGTAGCAAATTTTTAGAGAAGGAAATTAAATAAAAGTGCATTCATTTTCTTTTAAGCAAAATCTCTAATGAGCTAGGGTAGGCTACATGAAAAGCTGCCTCTTGGCATTCAAATGTTTAGAGACCAATATCCTTACACCATGGTCGTGCAGTCAAATGAAAGCTTCTTAGTATTCAAGTAAGGGCCTGCAGTTCTAAGCCGAGCTCTTGCACTTACTGCTGGAAGAAAGGTGGATAGAAGAGGCTAATGTTACAAGCTGTTCTTCTCAAGGCTATTAACCTGTCTCCACCTTCTTTCCTGGACATAGAGCCTTTTGATGCAAAGCTGCAAGGAGCTCTGCATTCATAAATAAACATTTTCCAGTTCAAGGAGCCAGTCCTGTGCTTCAATTTAAAGTGAGATTGAAAGAGTTATTTGCTTTCTTGTCCCTTTAGCATAGACAAGCACAGCAAGAGCCCTCGTGGGTTCCCTTGTTCAACAGTAACTTCTTTCCAAAGATGAAGTAGCCAGGCATAGAGTTTGAGTTTCTCAAAGCCACTAATGTAAGGTAATCCTCAGAATGAGACAGGATGACTCCACCAACTCAAAAGGGGTAAAATATCGTCCTTCTTAAGTGAGCACATTGAAATGGGCTACCTATGAACTCAGAGCCCTCTAATAGCAAATACAGTAATGCATCAGTAAGCATCATGGGTCTGCAAGATAGCAGTGACTTACATGATAATAGCTCTGCACACTAGAGTGTCCAGGGCAAACAATGCCCTCAGGCACAGGTGCAGGTGGGATGAGGTATGCCAGGGCAGGAACCTACTTACCTGGGTCAATGATGGCAACTGAGAGAAAGAATGTGAAGTCTTCTTTCAGAGTCACTGAAATCTGTGACTCAAGCTCTCTGACATACCAGAGGAGGGTGCGAGGTGCTAAAACAGATCACGACGCATGAAGGAGCTGATGCAAACTGACTCAGGGAAGAGAAATGTGTTCAAAAACAGCATGGGGTAGATTGGAATGTCCCAGCCCTAATCTAAGAGACATGTGTCTCTGTAGGGATGACAGACTCTGCCTCAACACATTTTGAATTACCCAGAGCATTGATATTTGCAGACACATTTTGGTTCTGTAATAATGAATAAAGGGAAATTTTTCTTTCAAGAGGTATTTGTTGAATATCTTTCATTTTATAGCATTGTTCAGGGATTTGTGAATGCCACAAACATGTGCAAGGACATAGTCTCTTCTGTCATGTTACTTAAAGGGTTTATTCTCTATTTTCAAAGATAATAGATGGATACATAGATAAACAGACAGATAGATATTGGTAAGGATATTTTCAAAAAGTTGGCTAGAATTCTAGAACTTGCCTAAGGTCGCTTGGCATCAATTGTCGTAGTCCTCTGCTTTTCAAAGAGACACTAGGCAAATTTCTATGTACCATAGAAAGACATTTCCGTGGGTAGGAAGGAGCCATCAGTCAAGAACTAAATGTATACAATAGCAAAATAGGGTTTTAAATGCTAGCTTCACCCCTTTGTTATTGTGGACAGGTTTCTTAACCACTAGAGGCTCAGGTTGTGAGGTTTTTATCCTTAGAATAATATTTTTATTATTTCCTTCTAAGGGTTGGGTGAGGGTTCCATTTACAAATGACTGACCCATTGTAGACACTCTGTCAATGCTAGTTCTTTTCTTTATTCTTACATTTCAACCCACTGGATTCACATACAATGAGTTTACTTAAATGGGAGATCCGACGGTGCCAACTGTGAAGGTCTCTGCAAGATGGTTAGACTTCTCTGGCAACATGGTACCCAAGGAATCCTAAAGCCATTCCCCTTCAAAGTACACAAAAATACTGGATAAAATGTTGAATGCTTTCTAAGTGCATGGCTTAGGGAAATGCTCAGAGGCAAAAAAGCTGAGCAGGAGCACAAATCCAGATAAGAGACTGGTAAATCTGGCAGCAGCCTAAAGCTGTCTGGCTCCTCTTGTAAACTAGAGCTTCAGGTTTATTTTACTGGTGAACCAACAGGTTAGGTGACTTCACATAAAACTAGGGTCTTCGAAGATCAGCACCCTTAGGGAAAAGGATGAACCAAAATATATTTTCCCACAAATTCAAATGTCCAGAAAGTGTATCCAGTACAGGTACCAGTTTTGATTCTGGGAAAACGGGAAAGAAGTATTCTTTGAGGATTTGTTACCCTCCTTCACACAGGTTTGTGGTCCAATTCACGGTATGCATTGTGGTCTGGAAAACATCAAGCCAAGATTTCACATTCTGGTACCACACTGGTGGTGGTTCCCGGTAATTGGCAGAAGTAAATGCAAATCTTCTCAAGAGTAAGGCTCCTTCAATTCAGGTTTCAAAGAAAGGCCAAAAATTCATGAGTTGAAGAAAAATCATAGAATACATAAGTGAACAAAGTACCATGAGTGAGAGTCTGCAGAAACAACACCCAGCAGATCAAAACCAGAGCATAACAGATACTGAAATTATTAAACATATAAAATAAATGTATTTAATATGTTTTTAAAAAGAAGATGAAAAGGTTGACTTGAAAACATGAGAAAGGAAAAGAGAGTATAAAATCATGAGTCAGATTTGAAAAAGTAATACATTTATCCTCTAGGAATAAATGTATAATATACACAATTTGAAATTCAGTGCAGATATTAAAGACAGATTAGAAGCAACCGGGAGGGAAATGGTGAAATGCAAGCTAACCTCATGAAATGATCCTGAATGCAGTACTGAGTGACAAAAGAGGAAACAAAAAAGGAGGGCTGAAAATGTACATACAGTGAAAAGGTACAATACACATTCAGTCAGACTTGTGGAAAGTGATCATTGGAAAGACACAATAAAGAGAATAGAGAAAGCAACAATACGGAAGAGGTGATGGTGGAGAATTCTCTTGAGTTGATGAAACCCATGAATCCTCAGATTTGGGAACTTCAATGAATCACAAGCAGGATAAAAGAAATCTACCCTATATTTTCCAAAACAGCTGGCCACCAAAGATAAACATGACTATCTGAAAAGTAGCCAGAGAGAAAAGATATATAGCTCAAAAGGAGCCACAGTTCGGTAGGTAATCGATGCCTTCACAGGGGCAGCTGGAGCTAAAATGCAGTGCAATCAAGCCATACAAAAGAATGAAATCATGTCCTATGCAGGGGCATGTATTAAGCTGGAAGCCATCATCCTCAGCAAACTAACACAGGAACAGAAAACCAAACACTGCATGTTCTCACTCATAAGTGGGAGTTGAACAATGAGAAGACATGGACACAGGGAGGGGAACAACACACAATGGGGCCTGTTGGGAGGTGGAGCGCAAGGGGAGGGAGAGCATTAGGACAAATACCTAATGCATGAGGGGCCTAAAGTCTAGATGACGGGTTGATAGGCGCAGCAAACCACCATGGCACATGTATACCCATGTAACAAACCTGCACTTTCTGCACATGTATCCCAGAGCTGGAGCTAAAATGCAGTGCAATCAAGCCATACAAAAGAATGAAATCATGTCCTATGCAGGGGCATGTATTAAGCTGGAAGCCATCATCCTCAGCAAACTAACACAGGAACAGAAAACCAAACACTGCATGTTCTCACTCATAAGTGGGAGTTGAACAATGAGAAGACATGGACACAGGGAGGGGAACAACACACAATGGGGCCTGTTGGGAGGTGGAGCGCAAGGGGAGGGAGAGCATTAGGACAAATACCTAATGCATGAGGGGCCTAAAGTCTAGATGACGGGTTGATAGGCGCAGCAAACCACCATGGCACATGTATACCCATGTAACAAACCTGCACTTTCTGCACATGTATCCCAGAGCTTAAAGTAAAATAATAAAAAAATGCAGTACAATCACATCTTCAGAGGGCTGAGAGAAAGTAGCCATCAAACTGCAAACTGACTCAGGGAAGAGAACTGTGTTCATAAACAGCATGGGGTAGATTGGAATGTCCCAGCCCTAATCTAAGAGACATGTGTCTCTGTAGGGATGACAGACTCTGCCTCAACACATTTTGAATTACCCAGAGCATTGATATTTGCAGACACATTTTGGTTCTGTAATAATGAATAAAGGCAAATTGTTCATTCAAGAGGTATATGTTAAATATCTTTCATTTTATAGATAATGGAAAAGTCTTTCAGCGAATAAAGATATTTTCACACAAGCAACAGCAAGAGAATCTATTACCAGCAGGTCCTCACTAATAGAACTTCTTTAGGATGTATGTTCAAAGGAAAGGAAGATAGCCCCAGAATCCAGATACAGATAAAGGATTGATGAGCAAAGAAAATACATGGATCTCGCAAATGTAATGTGAAGCAAAAACTGCACTGGCAGATTATTCGTTCATCAGAGAACCATGTATAAAAAGTTCAAATACTCAAACATATCTTGACTGGGGGCACATACACAGGAGGAAACCTGTAAGGAAAACCAGGCAATAAACACACTGAATTTCAGATCATGTTCACCTGTTGAAAGAGAAAGCAGAGTGTGTCGCTGCATTTTTATGTTCTTCTGGAGCATATTTATAGATCTACCATGGACCAAGAACCACTGTGCCTGTATGACTGGCTACAGGACAAGAAAAATTGCAATGAGGTGCTTGTCTTCAAGGAGCTTACAGTCTAGTGGGAGAGAAAAGCCATGATTCTATAGCTCAGGACATGCTGACAGCATAAATACAGATAACTCCACCCATACTTTACTTTGATATCCCTTTCTGGTTGACCCTCAACCTGAGTGCCAGACTCCCTTCAATACCCAAACATACCATATGTATCAAATGAATGAATAAATGAATGAGTAGAGGACTGCTTATTTTATATTCTATATATCTTGCATATAAATCATAAGCACACATATTCTTTGGTGTATTTGAAACATTTAATGATATAAAATATTTAAATCATCTTTCAGAATCCACCTTGAGAGTTGCAGATAATAATATATTTTTAACAGAAATTTTAAAATGTGCCTTAGTCTAATACGTATTTGTTCCTGCAAAAAGCTGGGAAGGTAAAATGGAAGTGGAAAAGGATAAAACAGGTAAATTTAGAGAAGACTCTTCGCTATCTGGCATCTCTTGAAATCAACAATTAGATAACAGATAAACTACATAGGAAAATGTTGTACCATTTGAGGGTGTAATCTGCCATATTATTTCATGAGAAAGTTTGGCCATGTGGTCTTTTGTTTTTTTTTTTCCTTTTCGCAGTGACCTACAGGAAGCTCAAATCCCAGCTGTGTTTTCAGATGCTCTGGCTTTCTTCATGGTGGGGGCTTAGCATTGATTCCCTCTCCTGATGGCTCCCTAGGGCACTCCAAGGCTGAGGCATATTTGAGGCTGGTATGTTTGGGTATGGAAGAGAGTCTGGCACTCTGGTGGAGGGTAAACTTGAAAGGGATATTAAAGTAAAGGACGGGTAGAGTTATCTGTATTTATGCTATCAGCATGTCCTGAGCTCTACTGTCGTGGCCTTTCTCTCCCACTGGACTGTGAGCTCCTTGAAGACAAGGACCTCATTGCAATTGTTCTTCATCTTGTAGCTGGTCATATAGGCATAGTGGTACTTGGTTCATAGTAGATCTATAAATATGTATCAAATGAATGAATGAATGATATACCATGGACAGCTCTCTTCCTATCCTATTGCTAGAGCACATGGGCTCGCAGGCGGGTGAGTGAACACAAATGTGTGTGCACCCCCCCCAACATACATACAAACTCACACATCTATCATTTACATGCAGAAGTTCCACAATGCTTTCATGCCACCATCTGAGAATTCCAAAGAGAATATCAGGTGAAATACGTTAAATTACTTTTGCACATGCTGCAGGTCATGAGAGAATGAGTTCATGAGAAATGAGACATTGAAACTGAATTAGCAACAGAGAGCCGAGGTTGTGCCGATGGGAAAGCAGTGTTAATGCCAGGTTGGAGTCTCCTGTTGTATGTGGGAAATCTGGGATAAACGACATGGATTTTACAGCCTCCCAGAGAGGCAGAGTGCTGGAGTAGGCTCAGAGAGCATTTCGGAAAACCTTCTTCTATTCACCCTGTCTCATTTCCTCTGACTCTGTCCTCCTCTGGCTAAATTTCCTGTTTCTGGTTAGAACTCTGACCTAAGTTTCTTTATTTCGGAACTAAGCAGAATTACTTGTTTCAGTGAATACATTTGTGGACCACAGCTCTGGGGAGAAAGGAGCCCGAGAAAAAGAGTTCTTCCAGCCCTTGAGGTCAAAGACCTGTCGGAAGTGGTACGGCAATGACCTTCAGTGACAGCAAGCCTGTGATGTGACCTCAGCAAAGTGGGATGGGCCATTTTCACTCAGTGAGCTTGTCAGATGACCCTTTCTTAATTCACCATTACATGGAGAGTTGCTCTAACTGCTGGGACCCAGGAGATGTGAAGAAATGGGTATACTTGTTTTGAAAGATAAATTTGCCTTCTAGGTGAACAGAAATCTGAGAGCTGCTGAATCACCTGCAAAATTATATCTTGTTCTGTAGTTTGTTTCCTGGGATTTGATTAGTCGGGAAAAGACCACACCACTAGCAGGGGAAGTCCAGGAACAAGGGAGCCAATGAGTTCTGTGTCCTACTTAAACGAACCTTGAGGGTATCCAGGAGAATCCTTCCTTCCAGCTGTGGAAAGATGGGAGATGGGGCAAAGTGATGCCCAGTCATAGCGAAGAAAGATCTGATGTTTGTACAAACAGCTCTCCACTTCTTGCATATCTACCTAAACTGGAGACCCTTTTATCTTCTGCCAGCCTGCTTCAAGGCTCTTCTTAGCAATATTGTTTTTTTGTAGAGTTAGGTGGGTGGGAAAGGAAGAAATGCAAAATCGTGTCTGCCTGCGTCTAAGCTTCCTTAGAACACACTTGGGTCTTAGAATCACAGAGGCTTTGGATTGGAGGGGGCTGAGCCAAGCAAATGGTTCAGGAGTGGGTAGAAGGATAAGAGTTCAGGTGGGTAGATGGAGAGGGCCTCATGGAAGGACTTCCCCAGAAATGTAGCTCCTGTATCTACAGCCCTTTCAAATGTGCTATGCTTCACTAAGATCAAATGCATGGGAACTGGGCAGTTTTCCAACTTGTCCTTAATTGTACTCTTGCTAGCATGGCTTTATTAGTGGGTTCTAAATGCTGTGAACGCCAAGAAAATCGGACATCATAGAATAAAGGCTATATTTTAAAACCAAATATTAACCATACCTTTCATGTATTACTATTTCCCAGTGGACTGCAAAATGTTTACATCTATTACTACATTTCTCCTCACTACCTCCGTATGAACTATGCAGGGACTTATGCTCATTTTTCACATAAGTAAACTGCAAATCAGAGAGGTTAAGTAATTTGCTCCAGGTCACACAGCTACTAAGTGAAAGAATCAGGACGAGAATTCAGATCTTCTTTTTACACCAGCAGTTTGGTTCTGTCCAGCTACTACTGATGGAGATTTAACTATGGTACTGTTACAAGAGTACAGATAATTTCCTCATTGACAATTTTTCCTGAAGGGCTCTCTTCCCAATACAATTCCCTTCTCAATACAGTTGACCATTATTTAAATGAGTCAATATCCCTGAAAGTTGAAAATCTCAGAAATTCTGGATTGAAAAAAAATGTGTCTTCTGGATAATTCTAAGGAAATGCTATAGAAAGAGATCTGTTTTGTCACACTCGCTGGGATAGTCGGTTCAAGTCTCTGCTTTCTTTAGGGCCAATCCATCCATTAGAGAAGCAAATCACGTTCTAGAGAGGGTGGTACATTGTCCAAACTTATGAAAGACTCTACTCAAAGGTGGACATGGCAGTGTGACCCAGAAACCCTGAGTCTTGTCTTCCTTTCCTGCGAATGTGATGTAGGCTGGATCCTTCTGGAAGCCAAATGCTTCCAAGAATTGGTTGGCTTTATTTATTAAAGAAGTTCTGGGCTGGGCACAGTGGCTCACGCCTGTAATCTCAGCACTAGGAAGGCAGATCACAAGGTCAGAAGTTCAAGACCAGCCTGACCAACATGGCGAAACCCCGTCTCTACTAAAAATATAAAAATTAGCCAGGCGTGGTGGCATGCACCTGTAATCTTAGCCACTCAGGAGGCTGAGGCAGGAGAATTGCTTGAACCTGGGAGGTGGAGGTTCCAGTGAACCGAGATTGTGCCACTGCACTCCAGCCTGGGTGACAGAGCAAGACTCTGTCTCAAAAAAAAAAAAAAAAAGAAAAAAAAAAACCAAAGTTCTGGCCTGGGGCTCAGGTGTGACCTTTTCACAAAAGAAACACCTAATCTATAAGCCCAGGAAGTCAGTCACATTCGCCCTCCTTTATGTGCCCTCCGTGAAAATGAGAGCTTATCTGACTGGAGCAGCTCATTGCCATTCAGAGGAGTCTGAAAGGCTTCTGAAATTAAGGAGCAGTAAGCAAACGCCCTTTAAATGCAGTCTATCTGTGTGATGGTTCTGAAGTATTATAAAATTCTGATACCTCATTTCACGTAGGTCTGGGGAGAATGTTCTCTCATATACTATTGTTTGGTGTGCCAACAATTAAATACATTGGAAGACAAAATTAAGCAATTTCCATAAAACCTAAATATACCTATCTTTTGAGCCAGGAATTCCTTCTTTAAGAATTTATAAGCACGGAGAGGTCCACTCAAGGATGCTTATTTTAGCAGCATTTATAACAGTCAACAATTAACATTTAAGTAACAACTTGTATGTTAATCAGTGGGCAATGGGGTGGATAAACTGCTGTCCAGTTATGTAGTAGAATATTTTTTGGTTAATAAAGAAATACAGATAGAACTACTAGTACTACTATGAAGTCGTCTCTAGTATACATAAAGCAGAAAGAGCAAATTACAGGATAATTCGTATATTATATTTTTATTTTGTGGAAAAGAGAAAAATGTGCATACACCTGTAAAAGACTTCACGTACAAGGATAGTGGACTAGAAGGAGATACATGAAGTTTTGAAAACTTAGCTCTTTGGGGAGAGAATGGGAAGAGGGCGTGTTTGCCTTTTTTCCTCTTATACACAGTCCAGTATTTTTCAGTTGTTTTGTATTGCGCCATACCACTTTCCTAACTTGAAATATCAATACATATTTAAGGAAGAAATAGCCAACATGTATGTTGGGCTTGCTGTATGTGACACAGAATGCTAAATCTCTTACATGCATGTTCTCGCAGCTTACTCACAGTGGCCCTGAGGGGCAGGTGGTAGTATCAGCCCATCTTACGAAAGAGAAAAGTAAGAATCAGAAAGACTAAATAACTTGCCCCAGGTTACACAGCTAGTGAAGGCAGAACCTCCCGGAGAAGAGGACTCATACACTTAACCCCTGGCTCTGCTGCTCTTCAAGGCAGTGGCCTGTACCCAGCCATGTGTGAGGGGCCATTAAAGATTCTGAGTGTGGGGCCAGCAAATGGGATTTGCTCCAGTGAGGAGGGGCTGGAGTTCTTTCTAAGTGACATGGTATCACACTGTGCTGGGTGGATTTTGTTCCCAGCTGCTGCTCTGGGGGTGATTCTTTTTGCACGGGCCTGCAATTCAGTGAAGAGAAAACTAAGAAAGAGTTTCCCTTGACTCTCTCTGGACTTTTACTTAGGGGGAAAAGTAATCCATACAACATAATGGCTTCCTGACCCCAGTTCCTGGAGAAAGCCGAGAGACGGCCTCTGCTGAACTCAGAAGCACTGTTTTCCTACGTGAACCGGGGTAAAGGTACTGACCAGCGAGAAGCTGTCCTCTGGGCACTGGCACCTCTTCTGGGAACAGGGTTTTGGCCCTTCTGCAAGTGGCCACAGAGATCGGGTTACAGCAGTGCTGAGCTGGAGTAAAGACCAGGCCTGGGGTCAAGCAAGGCCGGAGAACTGTTTGGGAACTGACTCGCCCCTCAGCCCGAGAGGCAGGTCCCAGAGACCACTGTGCTCACCTCTGAGTGGGGGGCTTCGGCAACACCAGTCCTGCCCACTTCAGGGAACACGGTGAAAACAAGGGAGGCTTAAGAATTCAAAAGTTCTGGTAAAACTATCTATGGGACCCCTTCCTTAGCCAGGTGCATAACCCTGCTGATCTAGACTTTTAAAAAATATCCCAAATTCTCTCTGCCGGAGTGCTTTCTTCAATCTGACTACATCTGGGCATTTCTTCCGCATGGGCTAAGGTTCAAAACAAGTGTGGCTTCCTCCCTGAAGGTATATCCACATCCCGGCCTCGCAGGGGTCCTTCTGCTGGGTCTGAGAACATGGTGCGTGACTCCCCAAGTCCTCCTTAAACTCCCCACTTCAAGGATGTTGTTTCTTCTTCACATCTCACTCTTCTACCCAACCATGAGCTAGAGACACCGGGACTCCTCCCCGGCACAGAGTGGCACGGTTGATAGCTGAGACCTGCCTGAACTGTAGACAGCCCCTCTCCACCTGAGGAAGAACAGGAGCTAACCACCACGTCTGGGTTTCATGTAGGATTTCTCTTTCATTGGTAAGGGTAAAGCTTTTGAAAGAGAGAATGAAAGGAGGGGCCTGGGAGTGAGAGGAGAAATAAAAGGTCTACAGGGAGGTCGGGAGCACCTCCCTGTAGTCACAAAGGCCATCCTTCCTGGCAGATTAATTAAACAAAAGATAACCATCCAGGAAGACAAACTTAAAAAGGAGAATCCTCTAGGCAGATTAATGACAGAAACCAACCCTTTCACCCTCTGCCCACTTCCTTTGGATGGGTGCTTTTGTGCAGTACACAAACCGCACAGCCAGACATGGCAGCCCTAAGAATAACATTAACATATCATGTGCTGAGCTCCTTTTAAGTGCAGGTGCCAGATCAGGTGTTTTGCATATGCGATTTCATTGACTCTCCATATTGACTCTATGAAACAGGGACTAGTGTCTTCCTTTTAAAGACAAACTAAACTGAGACTTAAAAAGGGCATTTTCTCAAGGGCACCCCCCTAAAAAGGAGAAGTTAGCCTTGGACTCCACTGTGCTGGCTCTGGACGGTCTGCTTCTAACCTACACTCTGCTAGGTCTCAGGAAAGCAAACGCAAACGAATGTCTGCACACACCCTGCAAAAGAAACTGATGGCCAAGAGGAAACATATCCCAGGAGAAGGAATTAATAGACTTCAGAAAACAGGAGATTTCAGACAAAGGGCAGATGTCTCCTGGAACACTGCACACAGCAAATTGATGGCAAATGCCAACAGGTGTCTGTTTTAGGAGAGGGAGCACCTGCCAGTGTGGGGAACGTGGTGGCTGAGGAGAGGGTGACGCAGCAGCACCTGTTCTCTTAATGGGACATGGCCAAAGGCTTCTTCACAGTTGGCTGAAACTACAAGACAGGAGGATGGGCAGCCCTGGCCTCAGAGAACGGGTCTGTGAAGCAGATAAAGAAGACAGAACAAAGAATTCTGATCAGGCATAAAACATTTGTCAGAGTAAGAAGTGCTGACGCCCTTAAGTTTGCAAAAGAAACAAGAAAGAGGCCGGGTGTGGTGGCTCACTCCTGTAATCCCAGCACTTGAGGAGGACGAAGGGGGACGGATCACCTGAGATCAGGAGTTCGAGACCAGCCTGGCCAACATGGAGAAAGCCCATCTCTACTAAAAATACAAAATTAGCCAGACATGATGGCACATGCCTGTAATCGCTGCTACTCAGGAGGTTGAGGCAGGAGAATCACTTGAACCCAGGAGGCAGAGGCTGTGGTAAGCTGAGACTGTGCCATTGCACTCCAGCCTGGGCAACAAGAGAGAAATTCTAACTCAAAAAAAAAAAAAAAAAAAAAAAAAAAAAACAAAATGTATGGTATATAAATATATATGAAATAAATACTAAGTATTTATATATTATATAAGTATTTAGTTAGGCTTAAAATAATTTATCTAGTTACTAAATAAAAAAACACACATCTTATATAAGTAATGATATTATTTCAATACTAAGGTATTTATATAAATGTTTAGTTATTTAAATATATAAGGTATTTAGTTGTTTAAATATACTAACTAATTCTTTAGTTAACTATTAATGTAAGATAGTAATTTGTTATGATACTATTTTATTATATTTGATATTTATTACTAAATAATACTAATAATACGAATTACTAATATTTATTATTTAAATAAACACTAAATATAAATAAACAGTATACAACAAATACTATTTATACAAATAAATGATAATTTATATACCATTATTTATACAAATATGTATTGTCTTTGAGAAACATTAGGAGATGGTTTTTTAGTGGTGTGAAGATGATATGTTTACTGTATACATAATACATTTTTTTTTTAAAGCCTGTTAGCAGAACATTGAATAAGTTATATGAAAGTAATTAGCAAATGCAAAGCTTGGTTTAAATCTAAGGTACATTTGGGTTCATGTATTTCAGAAATGTCCATTAAGCACACCCAGTGTTCAAGGGCCTCTGGTAGGACCTGGGGCCACAAAGATGCATTGGACATCAAGCCTGCCTTCAGGAGCCCACGCCACAGTGAGAAGTAGATAATAGAGTATCAAGAGCAGACAGTGGGTGACAGTCCAGCTTTGGCAGTAGGAGGTGCATTTTCTGTAGAGAATTTAAAAACAATAACAAAACTGACAAAAAGCCCGTAATTCTAAACAATATCTGTGATAAAATACTTCTCCAAAAAACTTGGGGCCTGGCTCCGTGCAGCTGGCTGGCTGTTTCTGTGATAAAGTTTTATTGGAACCAGTCTCTCTTATTCATTTACATATTATATTATCTATGGCAGCTTTCTTTCATGCTGCAATGGCAAAGTTGAGTAGTCGTGACAGAGGCCAGATGGCCACAGAGAATAAACTATTTACTATCTAGCCCTTAACAGAAAATGTTTGCTGACCTCTGGTCTGAGTTATAAACAACTGCTGCAATTACTGTTGAGTTTTGATGATAATATATATGTCAACTTCAATTAGCACATTTTTATTAGTTGTGCTTTAATAAACATTGTGTTCTGCAGGGAAGTTAATTCTAGAACTCCAGTCATATAGTGTCCCCTAAGGACTCAGCTGCATGTATTTGTTTGGAGAGTCTAAGTTTGTCACTAATCGAGGTCTATTCTTATCTCTAACCCATATAATATTATTGGATTTAAAGGGTAGATCCAAAATAGTTGATGATAACACTCTGATGATAAAGTCCAAAAAATAGAGCTTGAATTACATAGTTTTTTTGTTCCATGTGTCCCTTTGGATTTTTAATTTATGTTTAAAACTTAAAACAATGAAACTGAAAACTTAAAATAATGAAACTGAGTGTAAACTACAAGGTGTGATCATTTTCCTTGGTAGGTGCAAATATTAGTTCCCACATGGTGTGGGTACAGAATTTAAGCAGTATTTTAAAAATTGAAATTAATGTTGTAAATCACAATTATTATATGAGTATTGCTAAAAGTAACTTGTGGCTGGACACGGTGGCTCATGCCTGTAATCCCAGCACTTTGGGAGGCTGAGGTGGGTGGATCACCTGAGGTCAGGAGTTTGAGACCAGCCTGGCCAACATGGTGAAACCCCGCCTCTACTAAAAATATAAAAACTAGCTGGGCGTGGTGGTGCGTGCCTGTAATCCCAGCGACTTGGGAGGCTGAGGCAGGAAAACTGCTTGAACCCAGGACACGGAGGTTGCAGTTAGCCAATACGGTGCCACTGCACTCCAGCCTCGACGACAGAGTGAGACTTCGTTTCAAAAAAAAAAAAAAGTAATTTCTCACATAGAAGAGGGAGTGTCAAATGCATTATACCTCCAAATGTAAATGATCCTTACAGAGTGACTGCATCAGGAAGAAGGGCCCAGGGTCATGAGAGATGTGCCATGACAGAGTGTCACAGAGGTTTCAGAGGACGACGGTCCTTCCAAATGGAGGAAGTCAGTCAGTGTGTGTCCTGTTTGGAGGAAATGCTCCTGAGAACTGCCGTGATCCCCATGAGGATGCAAGTGTGTGTGTTTGTGCTTGTGCACCAGCAAGGATGAGCGTGCAAAAAGAGCGACCTCACTTCCCCTCATGCGAAACATACGGAGAACTTGGTGTGGGTTCTTCAACTCCAACCCCATGCACGAGACTCCAGATAATTGTCAGGACTGCACCAGGGGCAAGGGAAGGGAAAATCAGAAGGAAAAGACTTTCCAACCTCCCCTGACACATTTGCTTTCAATCCAGAGAGATATATTAATGGTATGAGGATAGCGGCCTTCTCAGTCTAGACTTTGCTACAAGAGAATATTCCTCCAGATCAATCAAGAAGGGGCCCTGTGCAGACAAGTCAGGCTCTGCACTGGAAGGTCAGAGGCAGGTGTGGTTGCCTTTAGGACCTGCAAACCTTGCAAGAGACCTCTGATTTGGTTCCTGATGTTCCACCCGCATGCTCTCAGGGAGATGAAGGCAGCATGATGAAAGGACTCAGACGTGGTTCTATGTGGGATAAAGCCATGTCTCAAAGCCTGGCCCATGATGTGTGTAATCTGGGTTCTGCTTCAAAAAGCAGATGATGGCCGGGCGCGGTGGCTCAAGCCTGTAATCTCAGCACTTTGGGAGGCCGAGACAGGTGGATCACGAGGTCCGGAGATAGAGACCATCCTGGCTAATACGGTGAAACCTCGTCTCTACTAAAAAATACAAAAAACTAGCCAGGCGAGGTGGCGGGTGCCTGTAGTCCCAGCTACTCGGGAGGCTGAGGCAGGAGAATGGCGCAAACCCAGGAGGCGGAGCTTGCAGTGAGCTGAGATCCGGCCACTGCGCTCCAGCCTGGGTGACAGAGCGAGACTCCATCTCAAAAAAAAAACAAAAACAAAAAAACAAAAAGCAGATGATGGACCCCACTCTAGATATATCAAATGAGATACTCCAGAGAATGAGGCCCAGGGGTGTGCATATTTAACAAGCTCTCTGGTGAGTCTTCTTCACTGGAAAGGACTGAGAAGAAGGCTATAGATAGCCAGCCAGCTCCAGCTGCAGCTCTGCTGTCCAGGTGTGACCTGTATTCATCTCAGTGCCAAATGAGTCATCACAGTCTGCAAGTTTTGTGCTAAAGTTGCTAAGAAATACCGAATTTAAGAAATATATAAATATAAGATATTCTATACATAGTAAAATATGTAAGAAATTAGATATATAAGAATAGCTCCATTTTGAAGTCTCTACTAAGTACTTACTTAATAGAGTAACTGATTAATCTGTATTGTGAGACAGATTCTACTGCCTTCTCTCTCATTGTACAAGTATCACACTTGTAGCCCATTTTACAAGTGAGAAAACCCAGGCACAGGGTGAAGCATTTGCTCAAGACATTAATAGCTATTGGTTTTAAATGTGGAGGCAGGATTTAAACATTGACCAGCTGACTCTGGGGCCATCGCCTTTAAGTATGAGGCACTGCTGTCTCCTGACAAGTATGACCAACTGAGCTGTTCTGAATGCAACCTTGAGCCTGGAAAACAGGCTTGGGTACATGATATAGCATTATTGACAAATCTCAGCACGACTATGGGAAAGCAAGCGTCCTAGGTTAGACTGTGTTGTTTGAGGTTTATCACATTGCTTTTGCATCTCTGGACTTCCATTTGCAAATCTGTATAACAATAGTCTCTATGGCATTTTCTGCCTTTTCATATCTCTGTCCCACTTGAAGAGTCAAATTAAAAATGGGGCACCCACAATACAGGTTAAGTCAGGCATGAATTCAGCTACAGGTTCCCATAGTTCCCAAAGAGAAATGCTAGATTCACCTGAGAACTTCATAAAAATATAGATTTCTGGATCCAATCTCCCAGGGAACTTCATTCAGGGCACCAAAACATCTCTTAGAGATTTTCTCACTTTTGGATGATCTTGGGGTTGAGAACAATAACCTGCAAAAGTATTAGGATGTGAAAACTTTGCTTCCTTGTTTTGATTTTTAAGGTCAAGTCCTCACGAGTGAGAAAATTGTCCTCTTTTTTCCTTTCTTTGTTTTTACCTCCCCCCTTCCTTCTCTCCTTCCCTTTTCCCCCCCTTTCCACAAACATACATTGAACACATAGCAGGTGCTAGGTCTTGTGCTAAGTTTGGAAAATATACCTCCTGCATGAATGGAATGTATATTGTGTGTGTGTGTGTGTGTGTGTACACGCACACAACAGCATACATCCTGAGAAAGCAAGGAGGCTCACAGAGCTATGTGTGCTGCCTTTTCTTGGCAACTTTAACTCTAAAGAGTCCTGGAAAACCCAGCCTATTGACTAGATTGGAGAAAGATGATAAGCTCCTTCTTCAGCTACTCTTGCCGGGCACCCTCATGACTGCCTTTGGCTTCTCAGCCCACAAGTCTAATCACTTTTGTTCATTCCTGGCTTGTGAGTCACAGAGGAGTCATCCCTGACCCTGACCCATAACAAGAATGGTCATTTATTTACCCTTTGAAACGTGACCAGGTGGCTCATTAATTTGGAAGCATTAATTCTAAGAGGAAATGAGATTCCAACCAGAGTCATTAATCTTGTAAAAATACAGACACAAGAAGAGAACGTCGATAATCAGAATGTAATTTTCTGAGTTAGGAAGTGGTCAGGACATTGGTGTCAGGGATCTGGCACATCTAAGGTTTTCACGGCATTCTCTCCAATGGCCCAACCAAGTCAAGGCAATGGTTTTAAGACTGGAAGAAAAAGACCACTTCAAAGGTTGTTGCTTCCTAAGATAGAGCTTAGACCCTTCTCTAGCAATAATGATAAGAACGACATCTATTGAATCATTAATATCTGGTTGTTAATCCTTCTACCCAAATACTTTTTTTAACCAATACGGGTCTATTTAAGTTTACAAAGTATTGCTGCTCAGAGTGGCTCAGTAATGGTTAGTGAGTGACCTATTTATTCACATTAATACACTGCTTAACTGTCAATCTTTCCATAGCCTGTAATCTCTTAAAAATGATGATGATGATTTTCATTAAAGGAAACTAAGTCTTTTTCAATAATTACATCTACAAGCAAAACCTCTCCTAATTGGCTTATATCCTGTAAATTAAATCCCTTATTGCTTCTGTCTTCCACTGAAACTAAAGTATTATTTGCCCAGACTTATTTTTTTGTCCAATTTATTTATCCTTTCTTATTTTCAATCATTCAGTTGCAGACTTTTTCAAAATACATTCCTATTGTCTAAAGCTTTGGAGGAAAATTTACTGCTGAGAATACGTATAAGTGTCTGACTCTGTCTCACCTACCTTTTATAAGCAAAACAAGCAAACAAAAAACAAAGTCATGTGGATATATATCCTATCATTTTATAGGCCCAATTTAATCATTTTTATTGATAATATAGGGTGTGGAAAAAGTCTCCAGTAGATTATGTTATACCTGCTCCTAATAACTCAAGACATGTAACTAGTTATATCATCTACCACCATGGAAAGAATGAAAACCAGCTAAAGAGGGCGTCAAATTCATATATGACTTTCAGGTCACAAAAAGAAGAAATGACATTGGAGGCCAGAACACAATGCTGATGAATGAAACTTTGGTTTGGTTTTATAATTACCTTCATTGACATGAGTGACTGTGCATTTAGTCCTAATAATCAGATAAGAATCAAGAGGCCGCCCGGCCGGGCGTGGTGGCTCAAGCCTGTAATCCCAGCACTTTGGGAGGCCGAGGCGGGCGGATCACGAGGTCAGGAGATCGAGACCATCCTGGCTAACACGGTGAAACCCCGTCTCTACAAAAAAATACAAAAAATTAGCCAGGCATGGTGGCGGGCGCCTGTAGTCCCCGGTACTCGGAGGCTGAGGCAGGAGAATGGCGTGAACCTGGGAGGCAGAGCTTGCAGTGAGCTGAGATCGCGCCACTGCACTCCAGCCTGGGCGACACAGCGAGACTGTCTCAAAAAAAAAAAAAAAAAAAAGAGAGAGAATCAAGAGGCCACTCACATGCAAAGTGACTTCAACAGATCTTTATTAAAAATATTTTCTCAACTGCTTGGGCTGTATTTCTTAACATAGAGAAAAGTTTCTTCTAAAAATACCTCCTGTTTCTTGCTGCAAATCAATTGCTATTATTTTCTGTCACCAACTGACTAATATATAGATTGTCTCTATTATATCCATAGGACATTAAACTTATCATATGGCTTATGCCATGCGAGAGATTGTGTGTCTCCACAGAGTGTAGGTTTCTTCTGAAAAATGTATCCAGAACAATTCTAAGGAAAAGGTACATTTCCAACATTTTCGTGTACTGTGGTGGGAATAACAGCAACACATCAATCCATTCTTCAGAAGGTTCCAGATAGAAAAATCTTCATATCTTTGTTTATGGATGTGCCAACATTTCCCCTGATACCTTCCTATGTCCATTAATACATACTAATAGGCAAGACAAAAATAAATCAGTTATTTATTTTCATAGGAAATCTCATTTCCACTAGGCATCTCAACGTGTTTTGACTTTTCTCCTTTGGTTAGAGTATCATCAGAACATATGAAAACTATTAATATTAATGCCAGTTATATAATTAATCTTACCATCAGCAAATTTTTGTAAAACTTTAAAACAGTTTATTTATATTTGCTGGAATCATTGAAACAGAATAAGTTCTAAATATTGGCAAATTACTCTCCCATGAGGCTTTTAGGGTAAGATGCTCAATTTGTTATATTGGTGAGAAGCATCTTGATGAATGTGTCATTTAACTCCTGTGTCAATGGCAAATTAATTTTGTTATAGAATAATAATCGACTTTTATTTTTAATTTAAAACATGAGAAATGCCAGCAGTCGAAGCGACTGTTGGTTTAACCACATCTTTTCTAAATTGGCAACACAAGGCAATGGTCTAAATATAAGCACTGCAATTGTGGTTTTGGTTTCAGAACCATTGCACAGTTGTTAGTTACCATAGTTGAGCAGAGGAAAAAAACTGTTCAGGGTAGGGAAAGGAATTTGCAAACTGCCACAGCAGGTTAATTTAGACTAATTTGGACCCCAATCATGAGAGTCACACATGTCTTCTGGAATTATTTGGCCAAGCTTGTGCTGGTTATGTTAACAAGAAAAGAGTTCGCTGGGTTTTAAAATAAAAAGGACAGAGAGTGGGCCGGGCGCGGTGGCTCATGCCTGTAATCCCAGCACTTTGGGAGGCCAAGGTGGGCGGATCACGAGGTCAGGAGATCGAGACCATCCTGGCTAACACAGTGAAACCCCGTCTCTACTAAAAATGCAAAAATTAGCCGGGCGTGGCGGCGGGCGCCTGTAGTTCCAGCTACTCGGGAGGCTGAGGCAGGAGAATGGCGTGAACCCGGGAGGTGGAGCTTGCAGTGAGCCGAGATGGCGCCACTGCATTCCAGCCTGGGCAACAGAGCTAGACTCCGTCTCAAAAAATAAATAAATAAATAAATAAATAAATAAATACATAAATAAATCATGTTTTCTAATTTAAAATACCTTAGTTGGAAGCCTAAATCTTGAAATCTAGCTTTTGGATTTCAATGTCTTTCAATATACCAATGGAAGCTGGGTAGAATGATTACCACACAGATTTGAAATTAAGATTTGTGTTGTTTCTCACCATAATTATACCATCATGACATATTATCTCCTCTTGCTTTATTTTTTATTTCACAGCCACAAAGTGGGCTCTGTATTTCCAAGGTGATTCTGTAGACCAAGGTGGCAATCACAGTGTTGTTCACATTCATTTGTTCAAGCAACCCAGCAATTCCACTCCATACCTCTACCCTGGAGTAGCTCTCACATGTGTTCACAAGAAAGAACAAACAAGAATATTCACACACACACACACACACACACAAAACAAACAAACAAACAAACAAAAAAAAAACCACACAAAAACTGCACACATTTTTTTTACAATATCTAAATTTATAACCCCAGGGGAATGGATTATAAATGGGACCTATGTATATGTGTGTGTGTGTGTGTGTGTGTGTGTGTGTGTGTGCATGAGCAGATACACAAAAAAATGGAATGCAATTCAGGAGAAAAATACACATATCAATATGGGTATATCTCAAGATACAAAGTATTACATAAAAATAATTTGCAGAAGGCTATATAGGCATGGTCCCATTTATTTGAAGTTTACATAGGCAAATTCATAATTTGTTGTGTTTTAGAATATGTAGCAAATATATAAGGCAATGCATTGGAATGAGAAACACCAAATCAAGAGAGTTGTTCTTTCCATTCCATGTGGCAAGGAGGAGAACGATATTGAGAGCCACAACTGATTGAATAATGTTTGATTTCTAATACTTTACTGAGTGGTAAGCACAAGAATCTTTATTACACCTTTGAATGAATGAATAAGTGAGTGAATGAATTCAGTTAATCAATTAACAGAGTGCTATGGCTTAGATGTGGTTTATCCCTCACAAAACTCACATGGAGATTTAATTGCCAATGTAACAGTGTTGGAAGGTGGCACCTTTAAGATGTGATTAGGTCGAAAAGATAGATTGTCTTTCTCAAGAGACTGGGTTAGTCTTCTTGGGAATGGACTAGTTCCCTGAGAACAGGTTGTTATAAAGTGAGGCTGCCTCTCATGCCCTTTACATGCTCCCACTTCCTCTTCCTCTTCTCCACTATATTTTGATTTAGCATGAGGTCCTCACCAAAGCCAAGCAGATGCCAGTGCTATGCTTTTTGGACTTCTCAGACTGCAAAATCATGAACCAAATAAACCTGTCTTCTTTATAAACTACCCAGTGTCAAGTGTTTTTTTTGTTGTTGTTGTTGTTTTTGTTTTTGACAGAGTCTTGCTCTTGTTGTCCCGGCTGGAGTGCAATGGCACAATCTCTGCTGAATGCAACCTCCGCCTCCCAGGTTCAAGCAATTCTCCTGCCTCAGCCTCCCAAGTAGCTGGGATTACAGGTGCCCGCCACCACACCTGGCTAATTGTCTTTCTCTGCGTGTGTGTGTGTGTGTGTGTGTGTGTGTGTGTGTGTGTGTGTTTATTTTTAGTAGAGGTGGAGTTCCATCATGTTGGCCAGGCTGGTCTCAAACTCCTGACCTCAGGTGATCTGCCTGCCTCGGGCTCTCAAAGTGTCGGGATTATGGGTGTGAGCCACCACGCCCAGCCCAGGTGTTCTATTAAAACAACACGAAACAAACTCTGACATAAAGTATACAATATTACACTATTCTTTTTTGTACATATGAAATATTTAATGACTATTCTTTGCAAAAATCTAGAAAAATGATTGGGGTGAAGAACTGGAAACAGTTTCTTTCTAGATACTGGTTGGAGCAGTCAGCCCATTTTAATGGTGAGCAGCAGAGTTTAATCATTATTCAGATGAAGGTGTGCAGTTTTGAAGGCAACGAGAAAGATGCCCCTGGGAAAAGAGAGATGTAACGTTCTATAAAGAGTGATGATTTAGGTCAGGGGTCCCTAACCCCTGGGCCATGGACCAGAACCAGGCCACACAGCAGGAGGTGAGCAGAGGGCGAGTGAGCACTACTGCCTGAATTCTGCCTTCTGTCAGATAAATGGCAGCATTCATTTCTCATGGGATCATGAACCCTAGTGTGAATTGTGCATGTGAGGGATCTAGGTTGTGCACTCCATGTGAGAATCTAATGTCTCTGAAACCATCTCCCCCAACCCCCCGGTCCATGGAAAAATTGTCTTCCACAAAACTGGCCCCCGGTGCCAAAAGGTTGGGGACCACCAACTTAGGTGATGGTGTTCCTGACTAGGCTGGAGAGAATGGCATCAAGAGAGCAGATGGAAGAGTAGACTTCTAGTGGAGAATGACAGCATTTCCTCTGAGGCTGAAATGAGATTAAGACAGAATCAGAGAGAGCAAAATTCTTGCATGTTCAGAGGAAGTTAGCTAAAGAAGTTCAAACTGAATGTCATTGATTTCAGCAAATGAAGAAGGTGAATGACCTGCCAAAGCTTTTCCTGGCTCAAAGTTTCCAGTTTCTTCTCCTTCTTTGTGCTCTTTCATGGAACTGTTACATGATCTTCTATTTACTTATCTGTCCTCCAGCCAACCTTCTCACAATCACCACTAGATGATAAACTCTTTGCAGGGAGGTGCAGCACCTGCTTTCTTTACCCTTTTATCTTCAGCATTTAGCTACCATTCAGAGTAGGAAGGAGATGATCAAAAAACAGTTGCTAAGCAAAAGTCAAGAGGCAGAATTAAGACTGTGTATTTCAAGAGGGGGAAGGCATTGTACAACTGCTGTAGGGAGCGTTTGAGGCTCTACAGCCTAAAGGAATGAAAGATTTATGGATTAAAACTGAAGTCGCTCCACACATGGATCAGGTCTGCCCATGACCAAGACTTTCTTCAGTGACTCTCCAAAGTCTAAAATCAAGAACTGAAAAGCAGGCCGGGCACAATGGCTCACACCTGTAATCCCAGCACTTTGGGAGGCCGAGGCGGGCGAATCACGAGGTCAGGAGATCGGGACCATCCTGGCTAACACGGTGAAACCCTGTCTCTACTAAAAATACAAAAAAAAGTAGCCGGGCATGGTGGCGGGCGCCTGTAGTCCCAGCTACTCAGGAGGCTGAGGCAGGAGAATGGCGTGAAACTGGGAGGCGGAGCTTGCGGTGAGCCGAGATGGCGCCACTGCACTCCAGCCTGGGCCACAGAGCGAGACTCTGTCTCAAAAAATCTAAAAAAAAAAAAAAAAAAAAAAAAAGAACTGAAAAGCAGCCTTTGAGAGTAATCTGGGGTTGTGGTTGGCTCAGCAGGCCTAAGAGTAGGTCATAAGGACTTCGAGGGTCCCCAGTGAGTGGGAGAGCACAGCTGAAATGTTTGACCAAGGAATTTCAGCTGGGCAGGGCTCAGGAGTATCAAGTGGGAAAACGAAGTGAAGCAGGAAGGGGGAAGATTTTGGAGGCCTCATTGGAGACAAAGGGCATGAACAGCAGGGATGGAGGAGCGCTGGTGGACTACCTGTGAAGGTAGATGGATATCAGTTGAGTCAGAAGGGAAGTAGAAAAGATGAGAGAGTAGAGATGATCGGAAGAAGTAGAGAAGAGGAGCAGAGACGATGGGGCAGAGGGTCACAGGAAGTAGCCAGACAGCAGGGACAATAAGAAGGGAAATGGAGCAAGGTGCATAGACCAGTGTGAAGCAAAGGGAAGGCAGACTCCTCTTTCTGTTTCCCACCAGTGATCTTAACTGTATAGGTAGCAACTCAGGTTAATAAAAGTAGTAAAGAACGAGTACTAAGAATAAGTAACTGAATGCAATTGAAAACTACACAACGAGAATCATGGTAAAGTGGCCAATCAGATGTCTTCACCACTGAATGTGGTCTTCACCACTTAATTTCCCAATCCACAAGCAATCGACTTGTGCTGACTTTTTCCCATGGTTGATATGATCAACTGAATTTCAATTTTAGCACAGATTCAGCTATTCTTACATAAGCATAAACCAAAAATATAAAGAATGATAAAATGGACATGCCTGCTGTCCCTATAAATATTATTATGCCACAATAGATATTCATAATAAATAATTAGATCAATATGTAATTGGGAGAAGCTTCCTTAGTTTGTCATTTTGTAATACAAAAAGGGAAATTAACGAAACTTCCAAGTTTCTTTATCAAAGAAAACATCATTGACAAACAGTGGAGTTCTCAGAAAGCATGTACTCAGTTCTCTAAACTGAGACAAATGGTTTCCATATTAAAAATATATTTTAAAAAACACCCAAATCCAAACAACGTGAACTAAAAGAAATGCAAGTAAGAACTACTTTGCAAAATCATGTATGACCTCCCCTCCTTGCTCAAATCTGCCAGTAGGATGTGACTTTTCCAGCCTCTTGGCTAAAATGGAGCTCATAAAAATGTAGCTGATAGATGGTAGAAATCATGTTTGCAGCATATCTCCAACAGTCCACAAATATAACCTGATTTAAAAAATAATCTGAATGAAGAATAGGAAAACAATATTGAAATGTATGATTCATACTGAAATGCAAGAAGGGCAGGGAGGTTCCGAATAAAAAAGTTAATCCAAGCATGTGTAAATTTAATTTGGCCAATGTAAGATGACATCAGTTGCTGAGAGATTCCAAAACACGGTCATACGCAATCAAAGTGTCTGTACCTGAGAGAATATTTAGCCATCCTTTCCTCCCTATGTGATCCCTTTCCTTTTGCAAACCTAAAGGACACAAATTCTTAAAATAGAGCAACCTGCACTATTTCTAATAAAATGATAAGTATTCTCTACTACGAAATAAAAAGAAAGAATCAGAGAGAAGTCGGGATCTTAAAATGCTGCTTCATTTGTCCACAGAGCACGCATCTTCTAGCAATCTGACAGCAATGACTTGCCTAAAACTGGGCAATCATTTCTCAGAGAGCAGTATTTACCTAATTAAGAGCTTCTCCGTGGTCCCCAGTTACTTAATTGTGTCATTAGCAGGAGTTTTGACATGAAGAACAACTTGTGTCTAGAGCACCAGCCTGGCCTCCGTTAGGGAAACCCAGCGGAGCAGCTCCCAGGGGGGCTGGCAGCAGCCTGCTGCAGTATGTACAGCACAAAATAGAATAATTGGTCCCCAGAGGGGCTGTCTCTTCAGCTGCCAATAGGGATTGTTTTTTTCCCTGTGAATGAAAAGCCAAGCCTCCATGACTCCTCTACTGAATATTAACGTGTGCCTCTGGTGCTCAGCGGCTCGTGGGAGGGATTAGGTCCCGGTGATTGTTACAGCTGTCCTCTTTGCAGCCCTGCCGTTGATGACAGCATGAAATCGACAGTCCTCATCAAGGGAATAATGCGGTCAAGCTTCCTGATAGTCAAACGGATAAAATGTGCAGTGTACCATAGAGGTGTCCAACTGGGTAGGATCACAGGGGTTAAACTTCAGCCTGGGGGCCAAAGGGATGCTTTGCCCTCCTGCAATATGACATGGCAAAGGGCCGGAATTGACCCAGACTGTCAGGAGGTCACGTGGGAGCTTCCTGCTGCTCCTTCCTTTCTCTAGCAGAAAAAGCAAAAGAAAAGGGGTGAGCACAAGTGCTTATAAATATTTTCCCGGGGGGAAAAAATATCAACTGCTTCTAGAAAGGTTGTTTTTGTTTGTTTTAAAGGCCTTTAAAAATTGAGATAAAGTCACACGTAATAAATTCACCATTATAAAATGTACAAGTTAGTGGTTCTAGTATATTTACAAAGTTGTGCAACCATCAGCACTGTTTAATTTCAGAATGCTTTCGTCACCCCAAAATGGAGGACCCATTAGCAGCCACCCATTCCCCGCTCCCAGCCACTGGTACCCGTTCATCCACTTTTCGACTCTATGGATTTGCTTTTTCTGGATATTTCTAGAAAGATTTTTGACTAAAGAGTTTGTAAGTATTAATATGGATTAGAGTTGGCAAGTATTAAAAGAGTGACAGTAAAACTGGGGTGGAGGGTGGAATTAATCTGGAGTCCATAACTATTATCTGGAGTTCCAGTTTGAATTAGGACTTCAAAAGCTGATCATAGAGCAGAACGAAGATTGTCATGAGTGCATTGGCTTACCTCTTTTTTTTCTTATTCTTTCAATATTAGACTTAGTAAAATTCATCATAGAAACTTAGGCTGTGTTTAGTTTGTGGGAAGCATTTTTTTAGACTAGCACAGCGAAAATATTTTGAGAAAATATTTTCATTTGCATTATGAGTGTTTATTGTGGAGCCTTTTAAATTCAAGAATGTATATCTTCGTCCTTAAAAAAATCTGTTTCTTGTAAAGTGTCTTGAAAAAAAGACTATAAACAAACATATTTTAATAACATTTTACTCCCTGAAATGATATTTATATTTAATGAATATTTGCATGAAGGATTCAAATTTATTTAGCCAAGGCAGCTACTTAAAAATTATCAATATGTATGCATAGGTGATGAGGGCTTTTATTACATATTTTAGGACATGAACTTATTTGGTATAAGGACACTGAAATAATTTTTGGATGTATTATTCTCCCTCTATTTTCTTAAAATTGAATTTTAACTATTGGTTCAATTTTACCATTGCCTTTCTCAATAGAGCCTTAAGATCTTAACTCTAGAACACCTGCCATCTTTATGGCAAGTTAATGCTAACATTTTGTTTTAAGAAGAGCTACTTGGCATATCTAACATCAACTAGTTAGTTCAGAAGAAAATGTTTGCCACTAATGAAAGCCACTTCTCTTTATCACAAGGTTTCATTTTGGACAGTATCTTAGCCTTGGTTCTACCAAAAAGTAAAGCTTGAGACAAGGATTTGCATATAGTTTATTTTGGGAAAATATCCCCAAAGAACAGGAGTGGGAGACTGGACAGACACAAATGGAAGGATGGAACTTCCATCCAAAGGTGCATTACTGAGTGAAATCCAGAAAGCACAAGCTAGCCAGTGCAGCCCAGGCCGGAGGCCATGTGGTTGTGGATGGGAAGATGCTTGTTGCAATGCATGGCTGGAGTCAAATGTCGGTGTGAGGGGTGTCTCATAAAGGGTATCCTAATTTACATGCTTGGTGGACACTTACAGGACATGGCAGATCTACGTCTGTATGGAACTTCTCACAACAAATCCTTTTCAATCAACACAGCTTCAGAAATTCTCAAACTATCTTGTCTCATAAAGACAGCAGATGCCAAAGATCAGCAAGGAGAGTTCAGCCCAGCGAGACAGAGATGCGGGATAAGAGGCTCTCCTGCGGCTCACACACAAAGATGGGAACCACATGGGACCAGAAATGGGGGCCAGGGTCAAGAACTGGTACCTCAGAGTGGAGAAGGCAAGAACCAAGTGGAATCACAAGAGGGGTCCAAGG
This sequence comes from Rhinopithecus bieti, assembly GCF_001698545.2. Taxonomy (NCBI): domain Eukaryota; kingdom Metazoa; phylum Chordata; class Mammalia; order Primates; family Cercopithecidae; genus Rhinopithecus; species Rhinopithecus bieti. Next base: position 4,633,010 of record NW_016807866.1, read on the forward strand.
TGACCTGAAGTTCTTCTCTCGTCCAGAGTGATAGAGGGAAGTTTGGCTTCTCAGTGAGGACACATTGGAAACTGACCCCGGGCCTTTATGCTCCTCAGATATGGTGAGGGATATGCAGACCTCATCAGAGTTCAGATTCAGCCATTCTCAACCAAACATTTTGTTAGTTTCATGAAGACTAGCATTAACTTATGCTTCCCAGTTTATTAAAATAGTACCTGAGTAAGGTGGACTCTGCCTAATTATTAGAAATAATGTTTTTGAGTTCATCAAATACAGCTGGTGGAAGAGTAAATTGGAATGACCTTTCTGGAGGAGGGCATGTGACAATAGTAACCAAAGCCTTGAAAATGTATATGGCCTTGACCCAGCAATTCCACTTGTAAGAACTGATGCTAAAGTGAAAAGGAGATACATCACAAAGATATAACATATACATATATAAGAACAGCCACTGAAACATTGTTAATAACATTGTGAAATTTACAATAAGTGTTAAACTTATTATTTGAGGAGTAGTTAAAAGTTTGGTATAGCCAGAAAATGAAATCCTAGGAAGTTATAAAAAAATTATGGCAAAACACGTACACATTGACTTAGAAACATAACCATAATATTTTAAAGTAACAGAGTGAGTTAATAAACAAATGAGTCCATTCATATAAAATTATAGATGTGCAGAGAAGTGTCTGCATAGATATTTACCACATTTTTAACAGCACTCATCTCTAAGCAGCAATGTGTCAGGAAATTTTTTTCTCTATACATTTATGTATCATTTGGCATTTTATAAGTCATACTATCATTTTACTACCTGAAAATATAGTAAAGTTATTTCCATTTTGAGGAAGATCAATTCTAGTGCCCAGATCAGGCAAAAACCTGTGGGTAACCCCCATCTTACCGGGTTTAGCCTGGGTGTGCTATTTGTTACAACAACACACCATAATTATATGACTCAGGGTGTATTTCCGCCCTATTGATACCAAAGGTTTTGGCTATTTTACTTTGGAATGGAGGAAGATGTGCCAAACCTTTACAGTCATGTGAGTAACAAATAACGTCCCCAAAATCTGAGGACACTTTCTGTCTTTCTACATATTGTTAGCAGGCTCACCTGCTGTCCCCAATGTGCCAATCATCTAACCCAAAAAACTTGTTCTTGGTTTGCTCAGGGGATGAGTGAGTCATTAAAAGACTGGCATTTGGGACATAGAAAATAAGATCAGTATCAGGAGAATGTTCCCCTGTGAATCTCTAAACTTCCCTCTTCCTTCTCCATCTCCTCCCAGTATCTGCTCGGTTCATTTGAGGATCATTCCTTATCCTATCATACTCTACTGCAGGTAGGGCTTACTTTATTAGTGGATGCGTTGGTTTCAAATATTTTATGCAATATATCCAATAATATATGGTGAGAATATGCAAACTACAGATCATATGCTGATAAAGCGTACTCTGTCAGTCTATTAATTAGCTTAATAGATTAATTAATTAGATTGATCTGCTAAATAACAAATAAGCTTGTCAGAGATTCACTGCGGTAACACTGATGACTGCCTTACTGATGGCTCAGAAGCACATGTACCTTCTGATTCATCAAAAAATTAAATGATGCCCATCACCTAATTGCATTGTATTCTAATTTTCTGCTAATTGGTACCATTTATACATGGTAGTGATGGAAAATTGTGATTAATAAAACATCCCTTTCTCTCTTGATGTCATATCAACAATTCACTGCATGCTTTGTAAGTAGTCTCTTCTCAAGCCCATATCTTTTTTCCCTCCAGTTCGATAGAATCATTTACTATATTTTGAGTTCTGGAAGGGAAGAAGCAGGACCGCATCTTGGAATCCCAGCTGCTCAGCATCTTGCACTCTGGAGTCCTCCCTTCATGATGTACATGTGAATGACAGAGACTGCTATTTGTTCACACAGTTCCTCGGACAAAACTGTGCTTCCAATAACTGTTGATAGACGCTTGTGGGTGACAGGCGTTTTAGAGTGGAACACGGATGACTGGTTCACACAGGGCTTCGCCAATGGGTGGCCTGGCAGGAGAATCAGCTGCAGATGCCCTTCTCTGACTTGCATTTGTCAGGGGTCCTCTTCAGCAGGCAAGAACCCAAGCTTGGACCTTCTCAGGAAATGACAAGTCTAGACCAACCCAGGAGGCTCTGTCTCTGGCACAGCCCCTGGGGCCTAACTTTTGTTTCCTTTTGTTGCCTCAAGAGCACAGAGGCTTTTTGATAACTGCTTTAGACTGCTTTAATTTTGATGATTTTTCTTTTAAATCTAGAAACATTTTTCATAAAACAATATTTCCTTAATATCTCCTGTCCTTATTTACTTCATTTCCTGTGATTTTTTAGGAGCATGTAAAATAAAGGATGCATAGATCCTACCTCCAGGGACTTGGATGAGGTGAGTCTGGGCTGGGCCCCAGACTTCCTCAGTAATTAAAAAGCAGCCTGAGTGATTCTTATAGGCTGTTGAGTTTCACAACCACCACTGGTCGCTCAGTCTCAAAGAGTGGGAAAACACAGTCTTTGTCTTATGTAATTTTCTGGCACAAGGCAAGCTTCCTCATCAGTCATTTGTAATTCCAATATTTACTGAGAACATAAATATTTATTAGTTACTGCTTGGCCCTAGAACAGAGATAAAATACTATGGGCTGGAAGCACACAGGTAGAAAAACTTTAGAGAGTGTGCCTTAAATCAACCAGCGTAGTTACATTTCATGAACAGAATAAGCCTGTCTCAAAATTTCGAAGTGATCCTTTGGAAATGGGAACAAGTTGAACATTTTGAAAAGGGATGTTGACAAAGGATAACTTATTTGCATCTTTTCAGAGGAATGGCTAAGAAACATGTTTGGCAATGAAACCACGTTTCTTTCTTTCAAACAAAAATGTTACTAGAACTTTGATATACACCAGATCTAAGCAGATGGTAAGAATATGGTATCCATAGATCATATGCTGATGAAGTATATTCTATACTAGAACCCGGATATCTGCTAGACTTTCCCCTCCACTTGTTTCAACATGGACAGATGATGTCCCTTGGGCTCCACTCTGAGGGTCTCTTCTCACTGCTTCCAGATCAGCTGGAGGAGTTGGAGAATGGGCATGGCTGGCCTCATCCTTTCTTTATTCTTCAGGCTGTAATTTCTCATCAGCTAAGTCCAACAGGGAAGACTTGCCCCAGCTGCCCGTGCCTTCTCTGATGAGTAGGTAATTCTAATTCTGGGGTTATTAAGAGACCTTTGTTGTTATTTAAGCCTCCACCTCCTCTTCCCATCTTGCTTTTGTCCATCAGTAAAGAGTGAAGCTCCATAGGTCTGACTTCTCCAGAGGTCTGACTTCTGTTCTTGCCTCTCATTGAATGAGGCAGAGTAAACAAGCATACTTTCTGACCTTCCTCCAGGCCTCAACAATAATATTGACTTATCACAAGGTCAATTTGTGAGAGCGGTACAGGCTGATATGATATCCGGGGATCACAATTGTAACTAAACCTTGGCAGTGTTGTGGTTCAAGGCACAGAGTGGAACTTTATGGTCTTTGCCATTTATCAGCGATTGGACCTCAGGGAACCACTTAACCTCCTCATACCTCAGTTGCCTGATCTGGAAAATGGTACCTTCTTTATAGGATAACTGTGAAGTTTACACAAACTGATATTGGTACTTGAGGAAAATAGTTACAACATTTTAACAGTACCTGGCATGTAATAAGTACCTCATGTGTGCCTGCTAATATTATTATTTATTTCATTTTATGGTGACGTTGTTTAGTTGCACAATATAAAAAACAATTCTTGAGTCACTGCAGAAATTGTCATATTTAGATAATTTTTTCATCATTTAAAAAAAAATCAGTCTTGAAATGTCAAGACCCTTTATCATTAAACCAAGATGAGGGGAAATACTTCAGTCTGAGTCTGAGGTCAGCTCCAAACCAATGAAAGTCGTAGAATAACATCATAACAAGTGTAGCAAAATTCAGTAGGTAACATATCTGAGTGCTCCCATTTATTACAGAGTTTTAAGTGTTTGAAATGCTTTTAAATGGAAATTCAATTAAATATGAAAATCCTAAAGAATATTCTTGGAGCATAGAGACCCGGTATTCGTGACTACACCTGATTAAACATCTTTCCTGCCAACACGGCAGGACTTAGAATGACTTGCTAAATGGTGCTTTTAATTCTAATTGGAGTTACAAAAAAAGAAAATAAAAGAAAAAGAGCTCATTTTGAGAACTGCAAATTGAAGTTTGGAAGATTGGAGAAATCCTCTCTGAGTTACTGTTTCTATTTCTGGTGACCCTGCTGACCGCACAGCTCCAAGGCCTGCGTTTATGCTGCATGGATGTAAACAATGCCCCCAAGGTAGTTGGACAAATGATCTTCAGAACTTTATCCGCTTGCTTCACTGATGATTCTAGAGTTGTCCTTGAAGAACTTTGACCAATATTATTATCTCCTGTGGTAAGCAGAATAATGCATTATTCTGTGGAAAAAAGATTTCCACATCCTAATCCTCAGAATGTGCAAATATATGAATATATTGCCTTGCATGGCAAAAGGGACTTTGCAAAGGTGATAAAGTGAAGGACCGTAAGATGAGGAGAGGATCCTAGATTATCTACATGGGCCCAATTGTATCTTAGGGGTCCTTAAAAAGGGAGAACCTTTCCCATTGTGATGAAAAGAAGGTGTGCCTGAAAGAAAAGTCAGAGAGGTGAGATGTTGATGGCTGAAGATGGAGAAGGGGGATCGTGAGTCAAGGCATGAGGCAGCTTCTAGAACCTGGAATATGTAAGTCAGCAAATGTGCCCCTAGAGCCTCCAGGAAGGAGCAGTCCCGCTGACACCTTGGTTTCAGCCCAGTGTGACGTGTTGGACTTCTAATTCCAGAACTGTGAAATAATAAATTTGAGTCGTTTTAAGGCACTAATACTGTGATAATTTGTTACAGCAGCAATAAAAATCTATTACCTATAGCAACTATATAGAATGTTTATCAAGATAGTAACCATTCTTTAGTGAGTTTTCTCTAGCTGTAATCATCATCATCATCATCATCATCATCATCTCACATCTTTATTGACAAACTGGACCTGACTAGAATATATATATACATAATCATTCATCCAAGAAAGTAAAATATTTGCTGTCTTTTTCAAAACCTACGGGGTGATAGATACTATGTCAAACCTAAGAATACAGGGATGAAAAGAACTGGAAGTCCTCTCCTATGAAGTCAACTTTCTGGAGGGGACAAGACAAATTCCTCTTCCTCTTTCTTCTCCTTCATCTTCCTTATTCGGTGGGCTAAATGAATATTCCTAGCATTTCTTAGGCATCAATTTAACCAATTCTTGCAATGATTCCAGGAAGTAGGTAATGTTATCACTATCCTTGTCTTACAGGTGAGAAAACTGAAACACAGATAGATGAAACACTTGCCAAGGTCATTTGCTAATAAATGGTGGAGTCAGAAGATGATCCCACACAGCCTGGCTCCAGATCCTGTGGCACTGACTATTACAACACACAGCCTCACAAACAAATAATATCAATGGCAAGGTGATCAGTAAAACAACAGAGATGAGAGAAAGGGCATCATGCACAGGGTGCCATGCAAACATCAAAGTGATAGTCTCCTTTGAATGGGATGGAAAGTGCTTGCTGATTCAGAAATATTTTATCTTAGTTTATATTAATAATAATAGCTAACATTTACAATCTCCCTAAGTATGTTATCTCTGGTTGCAAAACAATCCAAAACTTAATGGCTTGAAACAATAAGCATTGATTGATACTCATTAGAGAGGAGGATATCGGATGGATTTCCTGGAAAAGGCTAGGCTCAATTGTGCATCTGTGGTCCATTTCAATTCAGGTGGGCAGCTCTTCTGATTGAGCCTGGACTCCCTCACATGTCTGGGGGTTGCCTGGCTATGGGTTGTGCTGCCTCAGTCACACTCACATGCACTCATCCTCCAGCATGCTAGCCCAGGTTTCCCACACAGACTGGCAGGCTTCCCTCAGAGGCAGCTAATTGGCCAGGCATGACTTCTACTGCAAACTGGCCGGACATGACTTGTGTTGCAAACTGGCCAGGCATTACTTCTACTGCATTCTACTGGGCAATGCAAGACACAGGGAATTCAATAGGAACCAAAGGGGAAAGATTCAAGGAAAAGTAGACTCTACCTTTTGATAGAAAAAAGACAAGAAGTCACAAAGTAAAGGGTCTGGGACACAGGAAGGGCAGAGAATCGGGAACGTTTTAGTTATCAATTAATCACAACCTCTATTTGTTCATTTTAACCTCACAGTAAACCTCTAACCTAGATAACATCATTGTATAGTCATCCCTTGGTATCCGTGGGGTAATTGCTTCCGGGATCCCTCTCAGAAACCCAAACCTGTGGATGCTCATGTCTCTTTTTAAAAAATAGCCCTCAGAGGGCTGACGGTACTCACTTGCTAGCTGAGTAAACAGTGGAGCTAGCACCAACACCAGGAGCCCCTTGATGCCAGAACCTGTAAGGGCAACAGCCTGTGTGCACACAGCTTATGGGCAGAGTGGGGCCACAGGGATTCTCCACGGCCTCTGTCTCACAGAAACACAGCCACATGATATGGAAAACTCACAAGGCTTGGGGGTGAACAGGAGTCAGAATGTGGTTCCTGGCAACAAGACCTGAAGGTGCAGATCACAGTGAACTATGAAGGATCTGATGCAGTCCAAGAGAGAAATAAGTGACTGAACCAAGGCTGAGACCAGGGACTTGGATTAGAAGAGAGAAGAATTGAGAGACAGTTAAGAGGTAGTATGGACAGGGCGTGGCCACTGGCTGGACGTAAAAGGTAAGAGAGAGGAGAGATTTGAGGAGCATGAAAAGATGGAGATAACATTAACAAAATAGGCAACTTAGGAGAAAACAGGCTTGTGGGGATCGCAGACAGGTGGAGGTAGCTCATTCATCCTTCACCCAATGAAGACTGTAGCACCCATTACATGCAGGTACTGTTCCAGGCACTTGAGATTCATCAGAGACTAAATGAACTAAAATATCTGCCTCACAGAGCTTTCATTTTAGGGAGGAGAGACCAGCAATATACAATAAACATGAAGAAAAAGCAAGTTTTATAGCACTAAGAAGGTAATAATTACTATGTGTATTAGTTACCTCTTGACTGCTGTAACAAATTGGAGTATGATGGTTGATTTCTTATAAATGTTAATCACCTTCTGTTAGCTCTGGGCACTCAGTGAATTATTTTATATAAATCTGATAACCATCACAGTCTTCTGATATCACCCTAAACTCTACATTTTAATGCTACTGCTAAATTCACAATGGATCAGAGCTGTCTTTTGATAGATTAAGTTCCAATATCAAGTCCTGTGCCCTAGGCAAATAAAATATATTTAACTAATCTGATGCAGCTATTAGATACCATAACCAGCAAGAAGACACATCTCCAGTAAATTGAAGCCTCAGCTTTAGTATTAAGAACCAGAGCCATGCTAAAGGAGTAGCCAAACCTGTTGGGTGACTATGTCCAGAAACAACAGTTCCACGTCAGTCATGCCGAAACAGAAAGTCATTGTACCTGGTAAAAAATTTTCAACATTTAATGGAAACTGCAAACTGACTTTTCCTAGTCAGTTAAATCACTTGGCTATGTGAGCATAGAATTTGTAGCTGATTTCTCTCCAGATGCATAATTGGCCTCATATTGGCCACACTTCCATGGCTAACATGGCCACTTGGAAATTCTAATCATTAAAAACTTTCAGACAAAATTCACCTTCTCCACAATGTGTAAGGCGGAGGCCACAGTTATGCACATGTATGACAGTCAATTTAAAGATTGTGGTCCCGGCCGGGCGCGGTGGCTCAAGCCTGTAATCCCAGCACTTTGGGAGGCCGAGACGGGTGGATCACGAGGTCAGGAGATCGAGACCATCCTGGCTAACACAGTGAAACCCCGTCTCTACTAAAAAATGCAAAAAACTAGCTGGGTGAGGTGGCAGGCGCCTGTAGTCCCAGCTACTGGGGAGGCTGAGGCAGGAGAATGGCGTGAACCTGGGAGGTGGAGCTTGCAGTGAGCTGAGATCCGGCCACTGCACTCCAGCCTGGGTGACACAGCGAGACTCCGTCTCAAAAAAAAAAAAAAAAAGATTGTGGTCCCTTCCCATTTCCCTCATCCCAGCCTCTCTCAAAGTGCCAACATGCTTCATGGTTCATTACTGATAGGGTTTGTCTGTGTCCCCACCCAAATCTCATCTTTAGTTGTAGCTCCCATAATTCTCATGGGTAGTGGGAGGGACCTGGTGGGAGGTAATTGAATCATGGAGGTGGATCTTTCCACATGGAGAACACATGGGGGTGTTCTCGTGATAGTGAATAAGTCTCACTAGATCTCATGGTTTTATAAAGGGGAGTTTCCCCGCACAAGTTCTCTCTTGTCTGCCACTATGTAAGATGTGCCTTTTGCCTTCCACCACGATTTTGAGGCCTCCCCAGCTATGTGGAACTGTGAGTTCATTAAATCTCTTTTTTTTTAAATAAATTACCCAGTCTTGGATATGTCTTTATCAGCAGCGTGAGAACAGACTAATACAATGACTGTGCTGACTGCCGCAAACCCCCTTCCCCCACCAAATTCATCTATTGAAATTCTAACCTTCAATGTGATGGTATTAAGAGATGGGGCATTTAGGAGGGCCTTAGGTCATGAGGAAGAGACCTCATGAATGGAATTAGTGCCCTTATAAAAGCTGCTCAAGAAAACTCCCTTGCCCCTTTTCTGCCCCTTTCAATGTGGGGTTACATTGAAAAGATGAGGAACCAGACCCCACCCAACATCAAATCTGCCAGTGCCTTGATCATGAACTTCCTAGCCTCTAGAACTGTGAGAAATAATCTTGTGTTGTTTCGAAGCTACCCAGAATTCTTTTACAACAGCCTGATCAGACCAAGACTGCCCACTTCTAGATAAAGGGGACAAGGTTCACTTTCTAAGATGCAAATTAGGCTTTCCGCCAAAGAATGACATTCGGTCTACCCATGTGGGCCTTATCTTAGGCAGTGGTTCTCAACCTTGCTGCTTCTTAGACCCCTCTGGGAGCAACTGTAGAACATCAAAGGCTCCACCTTCCTCTGGCCAGTTGAGTCTGACACACAGGGGTTGGAGGAGAGGACAGGATTGAACTCTCCACGTGATTCTATAGCATGAGAGGGCTGAGTACTAGTGACATAAAGCACATGGAGCTCCTGTTTTGGTCAACATTTGCCCATAGCTTAAACCATGATTTGCCTGTGATCCATGACTTCCCAAGAGTTTACTTTAGATATCTTACATTTAATAAAGACTGTAATAATGATGATGAATTGGTCATGATAGAAGCCACCACTTACAACCACTGAACAGGGCATTGTATGTTTTCTGGTTTAATCCTCCAGCAGCGTAGCAAGGTAGCTATTTACCATCCTGATTCTATGGCTTAAGAACTTAGGGTCAGAGGGCCGGGCATAATCCCAGGACTTTGGGAGGCCGAGACGGGTGGATCATGAGGTCAGGAGATCAAGACCATCCTGGCTAATACGGTGAAACCCGTCTCTACTACAAATACAGAAAAAAAAAAAAAAAAAAAACTAGCCGGGCGTGGTGATGGGTGCCTGTAGTCCCAGCTACTCGGGAGGCTGAGGCAGGAGAATGGCGTGAACCCAGGAGGTGGAGCTTGCAGTGAGCCAAGATTGTACCACTGTACTCCAGCCTGGGCGATAGATTGAGACTCTGTCTAAAAAACAAAACAAAACAACAACAACAACAAAGAACTTAGGATCAGAAAAAAAACTTGCTCAAGACCATATAGTCAGTAACAGAATTAAGATGCAAATGCATGTGGGGCAGATTCCAAAGTCAATGCATCAATAGAATTGTAATACAGGAGGTGAGTGCTGTGGAGCTGCATAGGGTCAGGAACATCAGCCTAATCCCGGCTTTCCAGAGGAAGCAAATCTTAGTTGTAACCTGGAGGATAAGATGAAGGCAAGCTGGAAAGGTCAGAGAGGGGCGCTGAGGGAGGGAGAGGGGCACTAGAGAAGAGGCAACACAGGAAGGAAAGAGTGTCCCAGGTTGGAGGAAGAGGATGTGCAAAGGCCTGGAGGTGAACCAGAATGGATGGGTGATCCAGGTGAGAATGAACATGAGATGACCCCAACTGGCTCAGGTAGGAATGGCAAAGTGTCGAAATGAACATGTTAGGGGATCTATGGAAAAGAGAGCACACTGAGTTTATAGAACCTGAATTCACTGGAATTTCAATACGAAAAGTGCATACAGCTGGAACGATGATGTGAGAGAAGCTCATTACAGGAAATGGGAGAAAAAGAAGGCCCTGCTGTTAAGACCATGAGATGTGTTCATCTCCTGAGATTACTGTCACCATCCGTTCTAGAAGTGGATTGGACATTATCTACTGTGATCTTTGCATTTAGCTGAAGAATCTAAGCCTTGGAGAGGGTCAGTGACTTGTTATAGGTCCTAGTGGCTGCCTAAGTGGTCCTGACCTGGACCTGGAACACAGGGTGATTGGCCCCAGAGCAGGTCTCTTTTTCATTTTGTCCCACTTGGAGGTAAATCATCAGACAGAATAGAAATCATTTTGCTTAATTTAAACAATAAAGGATAGTGCAGAGAAGGCTTAGCTGTATGCTGCTAGCATGGCCCACTTCCCCTCTGACATAGGCAGCTCCTACCTACATCAGTGCTCCCTCGCCAGAGCAGCCACTTGAGCACATACACATTCCTGGGCATGCATGTGTGAGTGGCTTTTGCAGGAAGAAGATTCAGTGCGTTCTTAAGTGTATTGTATTTCCATAGCTCTCAAAGGCACTCTGACTCCCAAATATTTTTATGATAGCAAAGTGCTTTTATTAAAGATCCTAAGAGGCACAATTATTTTTTCCTAAGCCTGCATATTCAGTACTGGTGAAAAGTTTTATTTAATAGTATTTTTGCATCTAGCTTGGCCAATGCACAGCTAGTTTATGTCTATATACATAAAACAGTCTGAGAGGTAGAATTTTCAATCATTGTTATTGTCAATGACAATGACTACTGCTTACTAAACACAATATACCACATAGGATCCTAAGACCTTTTCCTGTATTATTGTATTTAATCTCAAAAGTAGTCTGTGAGGTAGATAGTTATTATACTTTTCATGTTACAGAGAAAAAAAAAACCCTCAAAAATCAAAAGGTTGAGTCACTTGTCCTAGGTTGGTGGTTCTCAAAGTGTGATCCCTCTGGCAGCATCAGCATTACTGAAAATACAAATTATTGGGCCCACTTCAGACCTAGTGAATCAGAAACTCTGTGGTTAGAGGCCCCAAATCCTTATTTTAATAAGTCCCTCTGGTGATTTTGATACCTTTAGTCATCCAGTTTAAGAACCACAATCCTAGGGTATCCAGTTAGAAAATGATGCATTTCATTTACTGCTAAATATAGCAGCGTTGCCCAAATCACACAGCTGGTAAATGACAGTGCTGAGATTCAAGTCGGGGAACCAATTGCTAGTTGACCCTCTCTGATTTAAGCAGTGTAGACATAGACAGTCTAACTAGGTTATTGAAGCCTTAATCCCCACTGGGACTTAATTTTATGACTCTCATTGATCAAGTAACCCTTGGGGTCAAGAACCTCTGCCCAGCTGTCCCTCTTGGTTTGCCTTGCACCACTGCATTCTCAGTGTGGGTGTCCAAACGCTGGAGAGCTCCATATCTGAGCTGTATGACCTTAGGTGATTTTTACTAGCTTTAAGGAAAGCCATTTAGCAGATTCTAATACCAAATCTACCTGGTTAAAAAAAAAAAAATCATCATCATCAATAGGTCAGATAATCTTCATACAAAAATTGACTCTTTCTTATAAGACAAACCCATAGGAGCATTTCACAAAGGCAGCTAGAACCTCATTTTAAATGCTGCCATGGTACAATGGCACAATGTTGAGAGATGAAGCTGGTATTTGGTGTGAGAGAGGACTCTAGATTCTGAAGCTAACCACATTAGCTGGAAAGACTTTGTGCATACTAGAAATGGAGAGTATACTGCATCCACTCACAAACGACACCCTACGTCACCTTAAGCCTTGGCTTAATCTCTTTGATTTGACTTGTTCCCTCCAAACTCATTTTAAGGTCTTGAAAATGCACAATGCAGCTGCAAGGCCACACTTTGGGACTAAGAACAAGTTTGGAAATAATGACTTGAAATTGGATTCGATGATGTCTTTTCATTTTATAAGTGTTATGAATCCACTGGCTTCCTGCATGAGAAAGAAGAACACTTTCAGCAAATTTCAACCATTTCACAAATCAGTTCATCAATAGCTTAATATTCTGATTGTGGATTTTACACAAGATGTGACATCAAACTCAGGACAATCTTGAAATGGCAAATGCCTGGAGGGAGCTGCAGGCCGTGGAGTCTAAATTACCTCATACCTTGAAATTAGCAGGCGCTCCTGATCAGGGAGTGGGAGCAAAACATTTTTTTTCTTTTATTAGTAAGTCCCATTAACTCTGGTTCCAGCTTTCGGTACTCCCTGCCTTTCGTAAGGAGTGTCACCCGCACAGTGACACAATGTTCTGCCTGTTTGCATTACTAAACACAGGAAGTGCAATGGGGAAGCAGGCTGCTCATAAAAATGAGTTCAGATGCTTGCTACAGACGTGACAAACACCAAGCTGATTTTCATGCAGGGAATTCTGTCTCATTTTATGTGAAAATAAGGTAATAGGACAAAAGGAGCTATAGGACTCCAATTTTAGCTGTTTTTTTTTTTTTAAAAAAAAAACAACATAGTCATACTGAAATCCTATGAATCACCCCCCATACAGTGCAGTCATTTTACTGTGTGTGTGCGTGTGCGTGTGTGTGTGTAGGGATAGAGAGATCCCTCTCTACCCATTAGTATAAAAGTTGGATTTCTTAACAGCCTGACAATACCAGAAAGGTCTCCTCAGTGGCTACTCCATCATGATAAGTATTATTGTGTGATTTTTTTTTTCTTAATAGAATGAACAGATGTCATTTGATATTAATTCCTAACCCCAAGTCAAGTGGTAACAATTTAAAAAGATACTGGAAGAAAAGAAATGAAACTGTACATAGAATTGTTACAAAGTAAAAAGTAAAAACTTCAGCAGTTTATTTCATCTTTTAAGAAAAATCAGTTCCATTTCTTTCTCTCTCTAGAGATATAGACAGACACACACAGAAATTCTTTCTCACTTGGAAAGGCAACACCATTTAACTACTGTAGTCATGAGATGGTTAGGGTGGTAGCCAGGAATGGCCTTAACTGATCAACAGGATCAAGGGAGAGAAAATAAGCAGCCTGTGAGAATACTGAAGGGCTTGGGAAGTGTTTCTAACATTTCACCAGTCGTTTTTACTTAGCAGCTTTAGATTTTAGATGAAAACAGAGGAGAGATGAGGAAGGAAGACACCAAGATCGGGAATAACAGGGCAGGAGCAATAGAAACAGAGACACATTCTCAAAATCCATTTGTTTCTGTTACTGGGGCTATTCTTATCTCTTTCTCTTTATACCCCATTGATATCCCAATGTCCTCTTCATTCTCCCCAGTTGTAGAATTTCAGTTGGCTTCTGACACCATGAGAAGAAACGAACTCAGTCCAGGCCAATGTAAACGTTTTACTACAACTCTCTCCCACTTTCCCAAACCCTCCTCCCCCAGCAGTGGCTTCTAATGGCTTCTGTAATCTTGACTTAAATCGCCCTAAATCCCATCCTCTCTTTTACTTGATCCTAATGACTAATCTGTTCTTCTGCCAAGAAGAGATGACACTCCTTGTCAGCCCTCCCCTTCCTGTGGTCAAAATTAATTCATTCAACCAACATTCATTAAGCATCTACCATGGGGTAGACAGTGGCAGGCAACACCAAGACAGTCTCTGCCCTGGAGAAACTGCCACAACCACAGTCCTCTATCATTCTGTGCGAATGCAGATGGCACAATCATTCTCTTTTGAACCTAGAATATAATTTTCAAAGGTTCAGATCTAAAAAATTGTTTAATGCATTAAAGTACCTTAGCAAACTCTTCTGGTCAAAAATAGCCATTTAATTTACCAAACTCTATTTAATGCAAGGATTTTATTCTTGGGAAAGGAAACTCATTCCTTTTTTTATTGTGGCTTTCAGCCTGGTCTGACTATCAGAATTAGGTTTTGGATCTAATCACAAAATTAACTTGATGATAGCAAACACAGATTGTCAAATCAGATTTTTCTACCAAATAAGTGCAATGGAAACAAGATCTCTTCTACATACGGAAACCATGATCTCATGCCACAATTTTAGGGAAATAAAGCTTGAACCTAATGACTATTCATATCAGGAAATATTATTTCTTGTTTGTTGAAATGTCTACCTGTAAGGAATAAATCTAACACACTGGACTTTAAAAAGTTTAAAAAATAATTTGAAGAAAAAAAAAGAAGAAAAATAGGTCTTGTGTCCGTGTTGAGTTACTTTAGGTAATTATGTTTCTTTCTCCAAAATAATCATATTTTATAATTTAAAACTCACAACAGCTTTTCATCATATTTTATACATTCCCTTCTGTGTTATTGAGAAAGTTGTATAAGCTCACAAAATGTAAGTATGCTCTGCTTCTCATATAGTTTTCCTTTGGATGGTTTAGATTTGTTTTATTGTTGCTCCATTGAGTAACTTTATAACATCATAACCTTTTGTAGAAAAGGATTCCTAGATGAATGAAATCTTTCTGAAACCCTAAAAATCTTACCTTTGCCAAGCTAGGCTTACTGGCATGAAGCCTGTTCCACTTCCTGGTTCTGACCAATAATTTTCTACGCAAAAGTCATCATCAAAGCTTGCAGGGCAACTTGTGTTGAGCATTTCCAGATACCCGTCCTCCCCTGTTATTTCAGTCAACAGCTGCTCAGCCTGTTCTTCCCATCACTGCTCATGATTGTGTTAGACAAAAATCCACCTTTAAAAAAACTGTGAAAACCGAGAACAGCAAAGCAACCAGTGGCAACTAAGAGGCACTCTGCGTTATCAACCTCAGCTCACAGTGTTGGGCGCATGCCCAGCAGGACTACATTCTCTGTACAGCAACGGAGAGTCTCAGCTGACCTGCTGCGAATGCCCCAAGTGAGTCACTGCCGTTAACTCCATCAGTGCCACTTGCTGTCTATTTGGACATTTCTGAACAGCTGCCTGGCTCTGATGTCAACTTCTAACTGGAAATATGGCCTCGTCTGACTCAGGTTCAGAAGAGAAAAAGGAGGAGGGAGAAGGAAGGAGAGAAAACACACATGCCCACTCTCAATCAAGATTGACAACTTTGTTTTTGTCTCATTGATTGTGGTAGAAATAATTGTTGATGAGGTGGCAATAATAAACGCAGTTCGTCATAGTTTCTCTATTTTGCCTCTTAATATTTTCCTCATGAAGTTGGATTGGATCTTCTACTGAAATTATATGCTGCTGTGAAAATTCATAGTCCTTAAGAGCTCACCCCATTTCCACATTTTGTTTTTAACATATCCACTGAATTTTCCAAACACAAAAGTGAATATTTCTTTTATACTAAAAATATGGTTCATAATATTGAGAATCCATTTAGAATCAATCAACATTTTTGGAGTACTTGTTAGAACAGACTTCTGGGGTAGACATTAAAAAGGATTCTGAGAAATATCACACACGCTTCCTGGATTCAAGAATTTATAATAAAATGAAGAGAAAAGGCCTTGTTCAAACAGATGGCCCAGGAACAAGATGAGACAGTGTGCGTAGAAGTGTCACATGCCTGCTACAGCTACTAGAATCTGCGAGAGCTCAGAGAAAGGCCCTGGGCTGGTGATTTTAAATCCGGAATGATGGTAACTGATACTAACAACTGAAATGAAATTGACTTTATAAACATGGACGATGTGTCATAGCTGGGCATGCAGCCCAAGTGTCTAAGTTGAAGACTGAAAAACGCTCACATGGCCTCAGTATTTCATTTCAGGGAAAAATCCATGATTTATATGTGTATTGTTGTATGCACAGGCACATGTATACATGTTTTTAAAACTCTTACATCGCCAGAGACACTGAGGAGGTGATCATGTACTTGTTCTCCTGGGATCACTTACTTACTATTGTGTGGACAGTGAACAAGCACCAAGCTGGGTTTCTGGAGTTTTAACCCAAAGAAAGACAAACAGATGAACTAGCATAAGGCTTCTTTCATTTTGACTGTATCTTCTACCTGCTGTTTTTATTTCTTGAAAGGAGACTTCAGAGGACAATAAAGATAGGTTAATTCTTACTTTTACAATGATAATAATATAACTACAGATTTTCTAACACCATGTCAGCATTTGTAAAGATTTTTCCTGAACAGTAAACATAGGAATGTTATTCTGTGATCATTGGTGCTTCGAGTTAATTTAGCTCTCTGCATTATTTACTCCACTTGACTGCAGTTTGAAGTTGAAGAGAGCATGGTCTCTGGTGTTTGGATAATGCTTCCTACGGACTATGTGAGTAGACTTAGTTACTCTTAAAGTCATCAAATGAGATGGGACCACAAATCTAATACAAAAAATAATCTCAAGGTTTTAATCCTGAAAAACTTGCAAATATTAGAAGACAATGGATCCAAAGGAAATGCCTTGATTTGGGACACTAAAACCAACTAGTAGTTTTCAGCATAATTTTCCAATTTATATCTAAGGCTGTTTGAATAATAAACTATCATCGGTTTTCCCAAGTCACCAAAATCACACTTAATTGTGAGTGTGATGTATCCAGATTTTGGTATAATCAAGTCTGCTTTAGACCTTTTCTGCAGGCTTAATGGAACAAAAGTGTTTTTCTCCAAATGGAGAGACAAGTCAGAAAGGGAATCCTCTCTGAAGGGAAGTAAGAATTGTGTGGGGAATACGTACCATGGTCGAAATTACAACTTGATTCATGAGCAGTCTTGCTTTAATACCATGGTACCATGATCAACACAGAAATAGTCAGTGAAACAAAAATGATAAATAAGGAAAACAGATTCTATGGGAAAATGAATGAAGACAATAATTCATTCTATGGAGGTGAGAGGATGCTGAGAGGAATTCCCAAAGAAAGCAGTTGAGCTGGTTCTCAGTATGCCTTTAGCAGGCTGCCTTGGGCAAAAAGGGAGAGGGAATTTCAACCAGTAAGTGCAATATTTATTCAACAAGTATTTACTGAAGTGTCTATTATGTGCCAGGTAGTATTTTGAATTCTGGGGATATCATTTTGAACAAAACCAAGTTCCTAATTCATGATGCCTATATTCCTATGGTGAAGACACACAGTAAAATCAAATTAATGAATGAAAAAGTTAGTAAATAGATAAATGAAAAATAAATGAAATATAGTTCTATATTATAATGTCAAATACTGACAAGAGCTAAAAAGAAAAATAATGTAAGGTAAGATGAGGTTATTTCCAGTTATGTGGACGTGTAAAAATGCAGGTGACTTTTATGAATCAGCAAGATCTGATTGTCCTTACAGCACAATATGCTTACTGGGAGTGAGGGTAAGAAAGGGTGAGAAAATGACTAAAAAGGAGGCAGAATATTTGGATTTCAAGTCCCATATGATCTTTTTTAAGCCCTGTTAAGAAGTTTGGGTTTTCTTCTGAAGACGAGTCAGGAGTCATGGAAAGATTCTTAGGTAGGGGATATGGTATGGTCTGTTTTTATGTAGATCACTTCCAGGGCAGTATAGAGAACACATTTTGGGCGATTAACTTGGGAGGTAGGGGCCTCAGTTAGGAAGCTGGTTGCTTGTGACCTACCAGCTGAGTTGAAAGGATTATTATACACACGCTGGCCTGTACTGAGCTCTAACAAGGAGGAATCCTAGCCCAGGTGGGTCACTGTAAATGGTTAACCCAGCTGTAATTGATGTGCCTACTGATCCTGAATTGAGGGGTTGCTCCTATCTCCCCACCCTATTTGCCTGGAATTTCTGCTTCTGGTAATATCAGAATAGCTCCTGTCAGACAAACTGTATCATAGGTAACAAGTGTGAACTCTGTACAAATTATTAAAAACCAATGACTGAATACTCTGGAGAGAGACCAGGCAGGCAAAGTCAGAGAAGCAACCAATGCTCAGAAGAAGGACATAATAATTTTAAGTTTTCTGCTTTTTGCAGGCTTTAGCCAGAGAGCAGGTCCAAGCTAGGACTACACTAGGAAATGAAAACTTGGATCAAAAGCAAGAGTCTTACAAGCTTGAAGAACCAGAAAAACAATTTTAGGAGACCAAACCAGACAGAAGATAGCCAGAGACTGATATCCAAAATTTCATGCATAAATTCTGCCCAAATCTCTGATGCACCTTGAACTGTGCATGCACAGGGTACATTCTAAGCAGTGCCACCGAGGCTAAAAGAATAGAACATAGATTTCAGCTGCTGCCCACCACAAGAATGAAAAATTTTGGATTTCAATTCTAATCAAGTTAACTGTCTGCTTAAAACAAAATAATCAACGCCCTTTGTGATTTAAATTTTCTGCTTGCAGTGTCTCCAAAATGTATTACTTGCCATGTCCAGGATTACTAGATATGCAAAGAATAAAGAAAATGTAACACAAAACCAAGAGAAAGACCTAATAAAATCTGATCCTGAAACAACCCAGATATTAGCAGACAAGGATTTTAAAGCAGATATTTTAAACATGATCTAAAATAAGAGAAATATGTATTTCATAAATAAAAATGTTAAATCGCAGTAAAAAAAAAAAAAAGAAACCATAAATAATAACCAAATGAGAACCTAGAATTGAAAAATACAATGCCTGAAATAAGAAATTAACTGGATGGGCTTAATAACTAGAAGATGACACAAGGAAAAGTCAGTGAAGTAGAAAATCTATCAATACACTCATAAAATCCTAAAAATGGAAAGAAAAAACAGATTGGCTTGTGGAAAGATTTCAAAAGGCAAACAGGGAAAATATTTTTGAAGTAGCAATGCCTAAAATTCTCCACAGTTGGTGAAAAACATAAAGGTTGGAAATTCAATCAAAGAAAACCATAGTAAGAGCCATTATGATTATTGAAAGTAAACCAGATGGCCAGTTGTGGTGGTCCACACCTGTAATCCCAGCACTGTGGGAAGCTGAGGCAGGCAGATTGCTTGAGGCTAGGAGTTCAAGGCCAGCCTGGGCAACATGGTGAAGCCATGTCTCTAAAAAAAATTAGCCAAGTGGGGTGGCTCATGCCTGTAGTCCCAGCTACTCAAGAGGCTGTGGCAGGAGGAACCATTTGAGTCTGGGAGGTTGAGGCTGCAGTGACCATGATCATGGTATCACACTCCAGCCTGACTGAGTGAGATCCTGTCTCAAAAAAGAAAAAAAGAAAACCAGACAACAAAAAATTCTTAAAGCAGCCAGAAAAAATATAACACATCATATAATAGGTATAGAATAAAAACAATACAAACAATTGCTAACTTTTTATCAGTAACTATGAAAGCTAGACTACAGTGGATCAATATCATTAATGTGATAAAAGAAGAAAGAAAAAACTTTCAAGTTATCCTTTTATATCCAGTGAAAATAACCTTCAAGAAAGATTAAAATAATCTTCAAGGTAAAATAAAGACATTTGCAAATAAATATAAACTAAGATAATTTATTGCCAGTGTGTATCCCCACTGCAATATACACTACAGGAAGTTTTTCAGACTGATAGGAATTTATATTAGATGCAATTGGAATCTTCAGAATAAATTCAACTCATTTACACCAGAAATGGTAAATATGTGGGTAAAAGACTGCTTAAATTAAAAAAACTTTGTATTATGATTTATGAAGCATGTAGATAATGATATATATGACAATTATAACATAAAGGAAGATGGAATCAGTAAACAGATTTAATTAATTACAACATTTATATATTATACGTGAAGTGGTACACTATTAACTCTAAGTAGACTGAGAAAATGTAAGAATGTTTATAGTAGTCCTTACAGCAATAACTAAAATTACATTGCAAAGAAGTAGAGCTCAAAAGCCTTTAAATAAAATCAGTTCTAAAAATCTATATAGTTAGCCCCAAATAAAGCAGGCCTAAAGCTCCAACTTCCTACTCTATATACACTCCCTGATGTTTTTATTTACTACCCTTGATTCAACCACCACCTATAAGATGACCTATAAAATGACAAAACCCCCAAATCTATCTATAACCCACATCTCTGTCCTAAGATCCAGACAATATACCTAATGCAGAGGTACAAATGGGGGGCCCATGGATAGATATGGCCTTTTAAACAAAATTAGGGTTTTTGGAAAATCGGATATTTTTTATATTGAAATTTATATTTCCAAAATCTCTTGGGAAAAAAGTGAAGCTCTGAAATGCAAATCCTGAATTCCTGCAGCAGCACCATTCGTTGAAGTAAAGTACGACCCTACTCTTTAGTCTGAGAACTTACTGATCCTATTATCTCTATCACTCCTTATGTACGACACCTGTTCACTTGACTCAGTGATGAGTTCTGATAAAAAATTAAGTGAATGAATTCTATGATTACATCTCCTGTTATGAACACTATAAATCTTGTAACGTAATCTGTGTATGCATTAGCTTTTTATCAACCCAGTCACGCTGACCTGAACTGAGTTTGAAGTCAACGAGATCCCTTTTCATAAAGGAGGTTCAATTTATATACGTCTTTCCGTTTTATAGCTGGATGATTTTCTGAATCTCAGTGCAGACTCACCTAGTTATCCCTAGTAGATTTCATTTCACTGTTTTCAGCCCTTCATCACGGATAACTGAGATATTTTGGAATCCCCATTCAGTCACTTACTGCAGTGTCTTTCCTTCTTGATTCTATGTCATTCAAACATCTGACATTATGCATTCTACACTTTCCAATTTAAATGGAATCAGTCTTTGGTGACAGAGAAGGTAATGCCTAATCAGTATTATCGTAAAATAATTCAGCCTAGGAATAGGTCCTCTCAGATGCCATTCTATCTTCACCTGAAGCCAGATCAGTATTCAGAGGACATGACTTTATGATTGACATTTCTATTAATGCTTTCTTGTTGACCCTAGTACTTCTGTCTTTTGACAAATTTTCTAATGTCAGGAACATGAAGAATATGAATTGATAGTGTCAAGAAAGCAATAATAGGCAGAACATGAGGGAGAGGTTTGAGGTGTGGGTTGGGCTCTGGTTAGCATTCAGAATGGGGCGGCCTGCATGGGACTGTCTGATCCAAAGTTTCCTTGATTCTTGCCCCTGGGAATGTGAGAACCTGGGAACAGTTTGCAAATGTTTTCATACCCCTCCCATCTTTTTCATCATAAAGGAGTCCATTCATTTCGCTTTCCCTTCTTTTTACTGGCACCTTTTGAAAGAAAGGCAAGAATTAATGTGCATTTGGGAAACAGAAGTTGCCATGTACATATTTAGATTGTTAAACTATATTCAGAAAAATGAATTTTTGGCACATATGTGTAAAGATCTTGGATTTATGCCCTTTTACGATGGGTAGTGACCTGCTTCTCAGCTACGGCTCTGATTCTGGAATGAGGAAGAAAGTCTTCATAATTTAAGAAAAACTGGAGAGCCAAGGACAGCAGAAAACATGGACTGAATGTTTTGAATCAGGGAGTATCTCCTGCAGTAGTGTGAAAAGCCTGGCATCTTTTGCCTTCAGTTGGTCCAGGCAGCTCTGAGAGTTAATGTATAACTTCCCTGAGCTAGGGGTGGTTTCTCTGGCCTCTATAGAAGATTTTTAAATGAGCTGCTATTGCTCCCTCCTTCTTTACATTCTTAACTCGGGCTGTTGACACTAACATGTTGTAAGAGAAATCAACAGAAGCCAGTTTAGAGGTTTGAGAAATTACGTCTTTGATGTCTAAGAAAAGCATCTCAAACTATTTAAAATATAATATTGTGTTTTTTATTGAGATATAAAATCTACCACAGAAATGAGCCACTGAACCCACAAAAGGTGCGTCAATTTCTGTAGAGATGTTTTAGGAAGAATATGATCAAGTGTAAGACATGACAATAAAACAGCACGTACACGACACTTCTCATCTTCAAAGTATTTTACAAGCATTGCCTTGTTAATGCTCACGGCTCATCGCTGAGATGGCAGGTGTGTGCTATTTATCCCATTCCACAGGTGACAAACCCAAGAAAGGTGAATGGGTCACCTGATGGAGTGGTATCGGATACTTCTGATACCATGGGCATTGGAACTGACACAGCATTGAGTGTCCAGATGTCCTTTCTGTGACCAGGAAGATTGTCCAGATTGTGACCATAGAGAGACTGTCCTGCTTTCTGAAAGCACCCAGTGCCCTAGCTTCCCTTTACAGGCCTTCTTCTTCCACTCTGTTCATTTCTACTTGGGCTTGGAAATCCCACTCATTGCCAGAGCTCAACTATTCTCCATGTTTTGGTACCTCCAACATTTAACTTGTTCTAGATATCAAGTGTAAGAGCGATATTTCCACCTCTTGATTGGGTTACTTCCTCCATTCTGCCAGCCTTCCTCAAAAGTCATTTTCTCCACAATTTAACTCATTGTTTCTCCCAGATCTCAGGATCTATACCCCTGCTAAATATACCATCAAATGCCTTGATCCAAAATCTGAGGTTATTTGTAGATTTTCTCTCTTCCTACTCTCTCACAGGGATATTGTCTTTGCTCTGGCCATGATCAAGAGTGTGACTTCAGGAAAGTTTCTTACCCTTCCAGAGCTTCTGTTTTCTCTTCAGTTTAATAACAACAATAACACGAGGTTATTGTGAGAATAAATAAAGCACAGCAGAACATCTAACACATACTAACTACTCAACAGGTGGTAACCGCTCAAGTATCCCACCCTCAATTTTCCTTTTCTTTACTCCAGCCAGTAGCCTGGTTTGGATCATCTTTCCTTCTATCACAGACAATTTTTAATCACTTGTTATGGACTGACTGCTGTGTCCCCCCCATAAAATCCCTATGTTGGAGCTCTCTAACTCTCAATGTGACTACTTGGAGATGGGGGTTTTAAGGAAGTAACTAAGGTTAAAGGAGGTAATAAGGGTGGGCATTAATTCAATAGAATCATGACAAGAAAAGGAAGAGACACCAGAGATGATTTCTCTCTCTGCATGCATGCACTGAGCAAAAGCCAAGTGAGCACCAATGAGAAGGCAGCCATCTACAAACCAGGAAGAGAGCCCCCACCAGATCCTGACCATGCTGCCACCCTGATCTTGGATTTCCAGCATCCAAAATTGTGAGAAACAAATGTCTGCTGTTTAAGCCACTTTGTCAGTGGTATACTGTTATGGCAGCCTGAGATCACTAAGACACTTCTAAATAGGTGTCTCTTCCTTTATAATTGCCTCTTCAACAGCACTGTGGTCAGCTATGCAGTGTCCATTCCTCCATTCTTCCTGATAGAATTCTTGCAATAGCAAATGTCTCATTAAAAATAAACAAGCCAAGCATAGTGGCTCACTCCTGTAATCCCAGCACTTTGGCAGGCTGAGGTGGGCGGGTCACCTGAGGTCAGGAGTTCGAGACCAGCCCGGCCAATGTAGTGAAACCATGTCTCTACTGAAAATACAAAACTTAGCTGGGCATGGTGGTGCATGCCTGTGATCCCAGCTACTGGGGAGGCCGAGGCGGGAGAATTGCTTGAACCTGGGAGGCAGAGGTTGCAGTGAGCGGAGATCACACCACTGCACTCCAGCCTGGGAGACAGAGGGAGACTCCATCTCAAACATAAATAAATAAATAAACTAAACACTTCCCCACAATTCCTTGCATTCTCATCCAGTCTGGCCAATGATTTTATGCAGGCATCTGGAGGAAGGTGCTTCTGTTAAAACTATTGTTTTTCTCATAACAAGTGTGATATTCTATTAACATATGAGTTTGACCTTTGCCCTTCCCCCTTCTTGCCTGAAACTCTGATGCACTGTTGGGAGGTGGAGCAGCCCTCTCGAAAACCTGAGGACTGAATCATCCACTAAGTGAACGAGGTGGACTCAAGTCCTTGATATTCCCTCTGACTGTTGTGCCCATCCTAGAATGCCAACCTTAACTTCTTGTTTCATTTGAAACATAAACTATTTGCCTTTAGTGGTGTTCTGTTGGATGCAGATATTACAATCCTAACTGACACAGCTTCCAAACTGCTCTCCATGTTACCACCAGAAAAAAAAAAAAAAAGGCAAGTGACACTTCCATTGGGTCATGCTGCTACCCAAATGCTTCCACTGGCATTTCCTTGTGTATGGAATAAAGTCCAAACCCTGAAGACAACATGAGAATTACTTGCCATCAGCCTGTCTCCTTTCCTGCCTTACCTCCTCCACCCCAGCTTCCATTCTCTGCTCTACCATGTTTGAAAAACCACCTGTTCACCCCAGACACGCCCAGCACCTCCTCACCTTCTTGCCTTTGCTCTCTGCCTATAAAGCCTCCCTTCATCCATCTGCCAAGACATGACTTGTTTTGCAAGTGCCAGCTCAAATGTAGCCTTCCCCTGAGGCAGCAGTGTTTCTTCTTATAAGGAATCTCTTGCATCTCAGGGCTTCCATGATACTTTGCTTTCAGCAAAATCCCAGACTCTTTCACATTCTGCTGGGAGTTAGTATGAATGACATTGCTGACTGTTGAGGCAGCGAGGTTGTGAGTCAGGGCTCAGGAGCCTCAATGCCCAGCCTGGATCACCCCAATAGCATGAGGGGCTTAGTACTAATCCCTCGAAGGCTCTTTCTCTCTTTTTAGAAACTCTGGAAATTGGGGTAATGATGATACCTACTGCCTAACAAGCATTGTTGCAATAATGAAAAGAAAACATGCATGTAAAATGCTTACAAAGTGACTGGTACATAGCAACTTAATGTTTTTTATTTTCTTTCCTTTCTAGATAATAATTTTTTTTGGTAGCAGTTACTGCCTTATCTGTCTCTATAGCTGCTCAGGCTGTAGCATGATTCTGAGTATATGGGAGCCATACAATAACTATTTACTGTGTTAAATCAGTCAATATTGAAAAATTCCCATCCAAATTGTTTTGCACAATGATGCATGGAAGTAGACACTAAAATATTCAAGCTATACTTAGGTGTCATTTTTAATTTTAATTTTAATTTTGTGGGTGGAGTTTCACTCTTTTTGCCCAGGCTGGAGTGCAATGGCACGATCTCGGCTCACTGCAACCTCCGCCTGCCAGGTTCCAGTGATTCTCCTGCCTCAGCCTCCTGAGTAGCTGGAATTGCAGGTACCTGCCACCACGCCTGGCTAATTCTGTATTTTTAGTAGAGACAGGGTTTCACCATGTTGGCCAGGCTGGTTTCAAACTCCTGACCTCAGGTGATCCGCCCACCTCGGCCTTCCAGAGTGGTGGGATTTCATGCATGAGCCACTGCACCTGGCCTACATGTCTTCAAGATCTTTGAACCTATATGAATCTGTGAAGTTCTCATTAGAACTCCTTTATCCTTTTCTCCGTATACTCCTTTTATCTGTTAATTTTTAAAAAAATGTTAACCCATGCATTATTTTGTTTGTTTCTTAAAGCAAATCTCTGCAATAGGTACCTAAAGAAGTAAACCACTGTATAGTCAGTAGAGATGTCAGGTGCTGAGAGACGGACTTGTCCTAAGGGGGATAGAGGCAACAGGGGTTTAGGCCCCATGGTGAGGATTCTCTGTCTACTGTTCTTTTCATTAAACAAAGTCCCATGGCAAGAATAACCCCTCCAAGCTCACAAGCCCCAGCAGATATTCCCAACGATGAAAACACGCTCAAGGCATTTTAGGTGATGAAGTACAATCAGGAAATTAACAATGCTGGGTCAATGCAGTGAGTCTCAGCTATGGGATCAGATGGACTTGGGTTTGCTCCGCCCAGGGGTTGCTACACCGCCTCTGTGCACTGATATGTTCAATGGGGATCTTGATAATCATGTGATAGATAGTCTTAAAGGTCAAAGGAAGCAATATATGTGATGTACATCACATTGCATTGTGGATGCTTGGTAAATTTTATTTCCCCACCCCTTCACAAGCTTGATAATTAGCACATGTTCATCCAAAAGAAAGAGACAGAGATTTATTATAGAAAATTAGGTCACATGATTATGGAGGCTGGTAAGTCCAAAATCTGCAAAATGGGCCTGTTGGAGGTTCAAGAGAGCTGATTGTGCAGAGGAAGGCTGAAGGTCATCTATGGGAAAATTCCCTGTTGCTCAGGGAGGCTGGTCTGTTTCTTTTATTCAGACCTTCAACTGATTGGATGAGGCCCACCACATTATGGAGGGCAATTTGCCTTACTTAGAGTTCACCAATGTAAATGTTAATCTCATCCCAAGACACCTTCCAAGTTGACACATAAAATTAAGCAACACAAATACTATCATAAAAATGCTTGGTGCTTGATGAGAACAAGAAAATAATTTCAAATTTTTTAGTAAGTTGCTATTACTTGTGACCAATTACTTCTTCAGAATATACATCAGGTGATGCCTTTCTGTAGATGGATTAGAACCAAATTGTTGTTCACATTACCACTGTGGGTTCTGATAAGGAATAAGCATCATCACACAAAATTTGAGGTATCTGTGGCAATCTGTAGAAGGTTCTAGGGAAACCATGAGCCTGCTTAATGTCTTTATGCAAATTCTTTTTTTTTAGCAGATGCTGGCAAGGGCAGGACAGGCTGGATTTTTTCCTTCAACCATGGTACATGGAGAGCCGGTGACCTCAGACCACCACACCATGTATATGAACTGTGGCCTTAGAATACCTTTTAGTCTGAATCAGGTTATGTTCTAGTGAAGCTGCAACTTAGGGATGCATCATTTATGTGAAAAAATATGTCAGCTGTACTGATTCACAAGTCAAGCATAATAAACAAGCCTCAGTAAAATGGAACCTGTCCCTGACGTTGGGCAGGTCTTTACCCTGTTCTTCAATATATCCTGCCATCTTTCTCAGGAACCCAGTGTACCGTCTTCACCAAAACACCAGGACATCTCATTACTCCTTGTGTCAAAGCAAAATCTCTTAGGAAATTTCAGTAAATTCATCATTTTATTCTCTTATGAGTGAAAGGAAACAAAATGCTTTTTTGTTTTTTCCACATCATGACCACACTGTAAGTTTTAAGAATATGAAGTAAACAGCAATTTGTGCTGGAGCCTAGATGTAGAACATTTTCTCCACTGGACATCCTTCAGCCACTCAACTATTGAAATAAACATCAGAGGACAAAACCTCCCCACCCTCTCACAACCGTGGCCAGGGTGTGCATGTGAGGAAAGGGGAGGGTTCTAGCAGTGAGAGCCAAACCAGTCCTGGAGATCACACTGTTAGCCCTCACTGTACCCACCCAAACTGCCACCAGTAGAAATAATACTAACCATACCTCTCACCTACACAGCACTTCAATGTTCAATAAGCTTAACTCACGCTGTCTTCCACAGTTCTTGAACACTTACACACCTATACAATCAAACAAAGCAAAACGTACCCAAGCACGAAGTAGTCATCATTCACATTTTAGAAACAGGAGGACTGTGGCTAAAAGGAAAAGGGGAATTAGTAATTTGCCCACGATCACATCACAAATACGTGGCAGAACCGGGTTTGAAAACAGATCCTCTTCCACCTTGAGCAATCTTTGGTCCAGATTTCACAGCAGCCAGAAGAGGAGTTGGGTGGGACTGTACCCTCTTTTCTTATTCACCCCTCCTTCTCCCATTGAGGCTGCAATGTAGTTCATTTTCGCCTGACCACCCCCAGATGCAATGGGTTTGCAGGAAAGAAACACATCATTCAATCAGCTGCTCTTTCTCAAAGCCGTCTGGAAAGGCTGTGCTGGATTGCACTGAGATGAAAAGCAAAGCAGTTCCTTCCCATTCCTTCATCCTGCATGGGTCCAGGCACTTCTGTGCCTCCTTCCCTTTCACCTAAAATGCTTCCTGGATTCACAAAAAATGTGTAATCCACGTTGGTCCCTCACTTTGTCTCACACACTAACATCTACATATTTCCGTAGCATCTCATATTTATTTAGTCTGATGATAATTTTTTATTCTCTTTTTCTTTTGCCTGGTTCTGTTTGCCTGATGTTTCCATGCCTTGCCTATATGATTTCTGATGAAATTCTCCAGACATAATTATTTGGTGTAAATATAATGGCTGAAAATTAATATTTACAGCATTTAAGGAGTGTTGTATTTTTGTTGTTGATGATAACATTGTTTCAAAATTTCAAGACTCTCTTTGGATAATTGATGTACTGATAATTTAACATGCAATAATATTACTCAAGTGTATTGGAAAAAGCAGGTGTCGAAATTGTTGGACCAGTTCTTTTTCATTTGACACCTACTCTTTACCCTATTGAACTTACACCGTCTTTGTCTCTGAGCACTTCTAAACTGCCAAAGATACTTGCAACTCTAAATTCTGATATTCACGTTGACTGTTCCACTAAAGTAACAGAAGTGATATCAAATAGATTCACATATTTTAAAGGCCAAAGAGGACTGGCTCAAAATTGCTCCTTTTAAAATACACTCAATATGGCCATGGGTTTCTCAAGTAGACCACAGTTTGATTTAAGAACGGTTTTCCCCTTGAGAGAAATAAAATCCACACTAACATATCTAGAACATTTTCCTGGCCCTCTCTTTGCACAATACCCCACCTAGTATTATGAGGGATTGTAGGCCTAACTCAATACCCCCAACTTACCTTAAGTACACACCCTCCGAACTCCCCAAACCAGTTAGGCCTTATTGAAAGAGTTTTGCCATTCAAATGCCTTCGCAGTTGTCCTCTCTTAGCCACACCCACAAAACAAATGCAACTGCTCACTCTAGAGCCAGCCGGGTGGGCAAATAGAGCTCTGCTTCCAGCCCCTCCCAGGCCAGGCATACATTTGGCCTGAAGCTGTTTTGCTGTTTTGTACAAATGGAAGCCACTCAACTGCTTTTACACCTTATTTTAATGCCTTATTATTTAAAAGGGATCTCTGTTCTTATTGACAATAATTACTGTTAACTCCCCCATCAAGTTCAAAGGCTTCTGCGATTATGAAACTTCTTCTAAAGACTAGCTGATTAATCCAGCTTGTTATTAAATTAGAACTATATTCTTGACCTGTTTTAATGGAGGTTTTATTATTGCTTTCCTAATAAGCTTAACTATCACCTTGAAAATCACTTCAATATTTTTCTAATCTTTATTATCTCTATTAGGAGTCCATGGGCTCACTCGCTATTAGATAGGCATTTAATGTCTCCTATAATCTGGTCCTAAATTATCAAATTCATTTCAACTCCCTGATTCCCCCACCTCCGCCCACCTGTTCCCCCCCCCTCAATGCACTTGCATCTTCTTGTCCAACCAAATACATAGCTTTATACTTTGATGTCTGAACACACGATACGTACATATATCAGCCTCTTTCCTTTACCCTGCAAGCAATGGCCTCTCCCTTCCTTTCTCTGTCCTCTTCCTACCCAGCCCCTCCAGCCTGCCTTGTTCACTCTACTCTTGCTCACTCTGCCAAGGCCATAGGATCTTGAAAACGCCTATAGTCTCTCCCACCCATGTGGCACTAGTACACAGAATTTAGCACTAATTTAAGACTTGGTGTTTGTCTCTAGCTCCTAACTTCACAGCTAGATTACAAACTTCAAGGAAGTGGAGTTTGCTCCTATGTTATTGTGGTTTCAAACTTTGACAAAGGAAAGAATCCTTAGACCTGGAATCTGAAGAGTTGGCAGGTAATAAATAGTTCTAGTGATTTATCAGCTCTGTGGTCCTGCATTTGCCACTTACCCTTCTCTGGGCCTCAGTTTCTCATTCATAAACTGGAGAAAATGCCTTTTCCAACTACCCGACTGCATTGCTGCAAGGAGCAGACGTGTTGCTCAGGCAGAAAGCCTTGGAGTTGCCTTGGTTCTCCACTATCTTCTACTCTCAAATCCAAATCATCAGTGAATTCTGCTGGCTCTTCCACCACAGCCTATCTTGGCTGAAACCACTTCTCACCACCTTCAATGTCCCCCCAGCCTTCACCCTATCCCTTCTCAACTGGATCGCTGCAATACACTCCTAACTCATCTTTCTGCTTCTACCCTCCCTGCCATCTCTTTCACATGATTTCAAACCCAGGCTCAGAACATCACTGCTCTGCTCAGAACTCTCTAGTGCCCTGTGGTCTAGCTCGGGATGAAGTGCAAAGTCCTGATCAGGGTGCCTCTCAGCCCATCTCCTTCTGCTCTGCCTCTCAACCACCACTCCAGCAATTGCCTCCTGTTGCATCTGGAACATCAGAAGGGCTGAGTTCTGACTGACTTTTGCTTGGCCTGGCTCCCCCAGTAGCTGCTTGATTTCCTTTCAGCACCACCCTCTGTGTCTTCAGGCCACTTTGACAGAAGACTCTGAAAGACCCCTTGAAAAGCACCTTAACCCACCTACTCCCCGAACATGCTTTCTTCCTCTTCAGAGTTCTTATCACCAATGACGTAACATATATTTATGTGCTTATGTCTGTAGTTTCCGTCTGTCTGCTAGAACTTTAGCCTCATGAGAGCAGATGCCTTGTTTTGTTTACTGCCATATCCCCGGCACCTTGAGAGTTCCCAGAACATAGTAGGTGCTCAATAAATATGTATAAAATAAATGAACAAGTGAATGAATGAATATAATGAGTTTATTTGAAACTCTACAGTTCTAATCCACTGTTTTCTACCTTGGTTGTGCATTAAGCTCCACTGAGGAATTTTAAAGAATATTGATGTTCAGAACACACCCTAAACCATTTAAATCAAAATCTATTGGACTGAAGCCCAGGTATTGGTACTTTTAAAAAGCTCCCTAGATGTTTCCAACGTATAACCAAGGTTGAGACCTATTGCTCTCGAGCATATAAAACAGTATTTGTTTCTAATAGGGTTTGCGTTCCCAGCTAGCACCTTGCTAAGTGCTTGTACATTTCAGTTACTTAATAAATACTTCTTGATTAGTTGTTTTTAAAAATGACCACTTTTAATGCATAGAATAGTTTGTGCACTGGGAAAACCTCAATACTATTTTACTTGGTTAGATTTAGATCTGTATCTTATTTGGGAATTGGAACCACAAGAATTGAGTAGCTATTCTCTGCAAGGTACTCTGCCAGTTACTAAAGATACAAATCCCATTTAATACCCATGTAATGATGATAATATTTTTCATATGGTAAACCAATGTATTTTTTTTTTTTTATTCCTTGCAAATCATTTTGCCCTGTGGCTCCCCACAGATTGAATCAGAGGCATTTACTGCTTCAGGGGAAGGCAGATACTGCCTAAAACAAAGACAACTTTGTTCAGCTTTGAGGAGCAAACTAGATTTGTTAAGCTCAGACGAGACAACAGTCTTGAAAGCTAAGCTTGTGGAGAGAGAAAAGAATTTGATAAATACTCAAAGCTTTCCTTTAATCATAAATGAGAAAACTTGTGGGAGTGACGAGTAAGTTCTAAAACTTTTTTTTATTTCAGGACACTTTTGCAATATTAAGAATTATTAAGGCCCCAGATAACTTTTGTTGGTTTATATGGGTTATATAAATATATCAGTAGTTACTATATTTATAAATTAAAATTGAGACATTTAAAAATATTTATTAATTCATTCATAAAAGAGCAATGTTAAATCCACTATATGTTACCTTAAGGGATACATTTTGGGAAATAATTACATTTTCCAAAACAATATGTAAGGAGTGAGTTTTAAAAGAATATTTTTTGGAAATCTCTTCAATGTCTAGTTTCATAGAAAGTTAAAATTTTATATCTGCATCTGCATTCAGTCTGTTTCAATCTGCTGTTTTGGTTGAAGTACATGAAGAAAATCTAGCTTCACACACATATTTATTAATAGTTCAAAAAGGCAAGGTATATTAATAGCTATTTCAGATTATTGTAGAATTATTCTTTGAAAAAATCCTACTTCTTAACGTTTAGTTGCCATATGGAATTTCAAACTATAGCAATGAATTTTCATACTTTGATATATTAAACTTAATTTATCCATCTCATGCTTTGAATAGATCTTTCACTCATGTATGTTTTTGTAACATTATGTACTGGCCACTTGGAAAATATCGGTTCACTAAGTTATACAGATCTTTCAAATGTTGACACATTTCATTACTCAATATTTTAAAAAATCACATTTGTTAATATCACTATCCATGTCATCAGAAATGTCTGTAAGCACTCGGAAGTAAGTTCACAGGGGTGGAAACAAATTTCTAAAATTCTTATTTTCATGGAAAATTCAAATTTTATCATTAGCAGCAAATGCTCTCAGCTGTTTTTCTCGAAGTGACAGGTTTGCTTTAATCATTTTCAAGAAAATATATCCATAATACCTAAATTTGAATCACTATAGTTTGTATGTCAGTTATTTTTCAAATAAGAGTGGTGTTTTATGAAAAAGAGGCTAGTTCAGAATACTCACAACTTGCTTCTGCTTCTTCAGACAACTACTGTGGTCTAGTATGTAGCAGAGGTGGTTTATGCATACTTCCTATCTGGTTACACAAAATATTAAAAAGATGTGTACTCAAGAGATGAGATTTAATAGCATTAATATTTTTTATTGCTTCATGGAAGACATAATTTAATGAAGCTGATTTCTGTTTTAACTGTTCATGGATGGCGGTAAAAAATGCGATGACTACTAGTTGTGTTTAACAGCACTTTTTTTTTTTTTTTTTTTTTTTTTTTTTTGAGATGGAGTCTCACTCTGTTGCCTAGGTTGAAGTGTAGTGGTGCAACCTCAGCTCACTGCAACATTCGCCTCCCAGGTTCAAGTGATTCTCACGCCTCAGACTCCCGAGTTGCTGGGACTATAGACACGCACCACCACACCCGGCTAATTTTTGTATTTTTAGTAGAGACGGGGTTTTGCCATGTTGGCCAGGTTGGTCTTGAATTCCTGACCCAAGTGAACTGTCTGCCTTGGCCTCCCAAAGTGCTGGGATTACAGGTGTGAGTCACTGAGCCTGGCCTAATACCACTGTCTTGATTGTTGTTATGGTGCTAATAATTTTAACACCAATATTTTTACAACATTAATGAAGAATGTCAATACATTTTTTAAAAGCAAATAATATCTGTGTATTTATCAAAATCATTTTGTGCCTCATAGACCCCCCTGCTAGGGCCTTGGAGTTGCCCAGCTGTTGACATACCACACTTTCAAGACTCCTGCCCTAGACTAATCATAGATGATGTGATATAAAGGAAGCCCCATTTCTTAAAGGTTTCAGGAAGGAGGGAAGCACTTCTGGTCCCTTAAGCATGGGCTGAAAAGTGGAGAGGACACAACTGGCAGGGTGGAGACATGGGCGGAGGCATAGAGTTTGAAACAACCAGAAAGATTTGAGGGCATGGCTGGGTGTAGTGGATCATGCCAGTAATCCCAGCACTTTGGGAGGCTGAAGTGGGAGGATTGCTTGAGCCCAGGAGTTTGAGATCAGCCGGGTAACATAGTGAGACACCCATTTCTACGACAAATAAAAATAAAAATTAGCCTGGTGTCATGGTATACACCTGTAGTTCCAGCTACTTGGGAAGCTAAGACGACAGGGTTGCTTGAGCCCAGGAGTTTGAGACTTCTGTGAGCTATTATCATACCATTGCACTCCAGCCTGGGTTGACTTATTTTTTGTGTGTAAAAAGATAAGAAAAAATTTCAGAGAAGTTCCCCAAGGAAGGTTTGTTTCTCACTTCCCAGGGTATAGCCCAGAAGAACAACAACCTCCTGAGAACAGCCTGCTATTCGGTATGGCATGGGTCCTACATGGTGCTGCCCAAGATGCAGACTGAAAACGCCCAGTACCTGACATCATACTTAATAGTGAGAGACTGAATTTTTTTTTCTAAGATTGGGAACAAGGAAAGGACATCTACTCAAAAACAGTGTAATTCAACATAATACTAAAAGTTCTAGGCACTGCAATAAGGCAAGGAAAATTAACAGAATGTATGCAAATTGGAAAGGAAGAAATAAAAACTGTCCCTATTTGCAGATAACATAAATGTCTGACTAGGAAAGCCCAAGGAATCTATTAAACAACAACAAAAATGTCCTAGAAGTGAATTAAACAAAGTTGCCAGATACATAATTAACAGACAAAAATCACTTGTATTTATATCTACTAAGAATAGACATGTGAAAACTGAACTTAAAAACAGTACTATTTATAATCATGCCAGATAAATTTAAATATTTTGGTTAAATAAACTTAACAAAACATGTATAAGATCTATATGCTAAAAATTACAAGATGCTGATAAA
Source organism: Rhinopithecus bieti (assembly GCF_001698545.2). NCBI lineage: Eukaryota > Metazoa > Chordata > Mammalia > Primates > Cercopithecidae > Rhinopithecus > Rhinopithecus bieti. The sequence goes on from NW_016807866.1 coordinate 4,667,500, forward strand.
GAAATCAAACAACACTTAAATTAATAGAGAGAGACATACCATGTTCATGGATTGGAAGAGTCAACATAGTAAATACATCAGTTCTTTCCAACTTGGCCTATAGATTAAACTTCTATCACAATCTCAGCAAGATTTCTGTAGGCACAGATAAGCTTATTCCAAACTTTATATGGAAAGGCACTGGCCCTAGAATAGCAAAAACAATCTTGACCAAAAAATGAATAAAGTGTGCATAATTAGCACTTGCTATTAATAGTTATTAATTCTACATAGCTGTAATATCAAGACAGTGAGGAATAGACAGTGGAACAGAACAGAGAGCCTAGAAATAAACCTATACAAATATGTGCAACTGATTTTTTTTCTCTTAGAAAGTAAATTCCAATTGTGATAAAGTATGAACAAAAGAACTAAGAACATAGGAAAATACAATAATTTTAATTCTGACCATGAGTGATTTTAAAAAATTTTAAGTATAAGTCCAGGCATGGTGGCTCACGCCTGTAATCCCAGCACTTTGGGAGGCTAAGGCAGGCGGATCATGAGGTCAGGAGATCAAGACCATCCTGGCTAACATGGTGAAACCCCATCTCTACTAAAAATACAAAAAATTAGCTGGGCATGGTGGCAGGAGCCTGCAGTCCCAGCTACTCAGGAGGCTGAGGCGGGATAATCACTTGAACCCCGGAGGCAGAGGTTGCAGTGAGCTGAGATTGTGCCATTGCACTCCAGACTGGGTGACAGAGCGAGGCTCTGTCTAAAACAACAACAACAAAAATTTAAGTATAACTCATATACCCCCAAAATTCACCCTTTAAAGTATGCAATTCAGCAGCTTTTATTATATTCATAAACTTTTCCATTGTTACCACTACCTAATTCCAGGACATTTCCATCACCCCAAAAAGAAACCCTGTATCCATTAGCAATCACACTTCATTTCCTCCTCACCGAACTCTCAACCATTAATCTAGTTCCTCTCCATAGAGTTAACTACTCTGGGCATTTCATATAAATGGAATCATACAGTAAGTGGCTTTTTGTGTCTGGCTCATTTCACAGACCAGAATGAACCCAGGAGACAGCCCCTAGACCCAATGTGGTTCTAACACCTACAACTTCCACCTTCAAACCAGGATGATGTATAAATTCTGTTTATATTTGTTTTGATTCCCCTGGAAAGAAATCCCAAACTGACTAAACTCAAATCCTCAAAAGACTACCCATTTATGCAAAAGTGACTGAGTTAATCTGAAAGAGTGTTTTAAATCAGCTAAAACTAAGATACTCATACTGACCAGTTTGACTTTTCTTCCCTTTTTATAGGGGAACACAGAAGCTCCAAAATGAGATCAGTTTTGGAAAATAAGGAACATTCTAATTTTTTTTTAGGATCTGAGTCATAGCATTTAAGTTCCCATCTTCTCAGCTCCTAATAATCCTAGTTTCAAGATGAGGAAACTGAGGCTCAGAAACATTGAGAGACTGCCCAATATCACATGCAAATTCAAGTCTGTCTGCTTTCAAATCCATTTTTTAAGCAGACTGACTTTTGCTAATAAGATTAATATCAAAGCTAGATGCTTTTCATAAACTCTAACTAAGAAGGGTCATATACTGTAACATCTCACCCAAATCAAGCTCTACAATTTTTGAGAACTTATAAAGCAAAGCAAAACAAAACAGAACTTTCAAATTTTCAGAAACTCTTTTATATGAGCTCCTCAACCTTCTTACTACTCAAAACTTAAAACATGCTTTAAAAAAAAAGGATAGCATTAAAAAAATTACAACCCGTAGTCAGTTAGCATATTACTTACATGCTGCTTAATACTGGGTGGTATTTGTTGAACATCTACTCGGTGCCTATCCCTAGGCTAAGCAATTTCCATGCATCATCTCATTCCAGTTTCTTGACCGACTTTTGAGGAAGGCTGAGTAGCAGAACCCAGGACACATCCTGAGTCAGTGACAGAGCCAACTTCAAGCCCCTCTGGTCTCTGGAGCTCTTTTTATTGTTTGTTTTTTGAGATGGATTCTTGCTCTGTCACCCAGGCTGGAGTGCAATGGTATGATCTTGGCTCACTTGCAATCTCTGTCTCCCAGGTTGAAGCAATTCTCCTGCCTCAGCCTCCCGAGTAGCTGGGATTACAGGTGTGCGCCACCAGGCCCAGCTAATTTTTATTTTTAGTAGAGATGGGGTTTCACTATGTTGGACAGGCTGGTCTCGAACTCCTGACCTCAGGTGATCCACCCGCCTCGGCCTCCCAAAGTGCTGGGGTAATAGGCATGAGCCATCATGCCCGGCCTATTTATTATTAAGTTCCTAAAAAGGTAGTACATGAAAGAGAGAAAGTGTGTGTGTCTCTATGTGTGTATACATGCACAAACTTGCAGGTGCCTGCTGAAGTTTCCTCAAAGCACTGACATATTACTTTATTTTGAAAAGATAATTTTTATGACTAACTGCCCTTGGAGAAATTTTAGTGATAGAACTTTTAATATGTAGATTATGAAAAAAATTTAAGCCTTGTTTCTTTTGAGATTTAAACTACACTGTAACCAAATGTAAGTAACACAGTGGGTTAAAGGTTGAATTCTATGCTCACAAAAAAGATAGGTGGAAGTATAAACCCCCCCAGTACCTTAAAATGTGATTATATTTGGAAATAGGATCTTCACAAATGTAATCTAGTTAACATGAGGTGTTTGAAGTTTAATCAAAATATGACTGATGTCCTTATAAGAAGAGGAAAATGTAAAAATGCCATGCGACGGTAGAGGCTGAGAGTGGGGTGAGGCAGCTGCAAGGCAAGGAATGCCAGAGACTGACGATCCCTGTCAGAAGCTGGAAGATGAAAGGAGGGATTCTACCCAGGGTTTCAGAGGGGGCATGGCCCTGCTGACACCTTGATCTAGAAATTCTGGCCTCTAGAACCCCAGGAGAATAAATACATTTTTGTTATTTTAAGCCACTCAGATTGTGGTATTCTGTTATGGCAGACCTAGGAAACTGGCACCCAGGGGTTCAGGCAGGAAGGGGTGGGTGCTGTAGGAAGATGATCATGTCCTAGAGAAAAGGAGAAGAGGAGTAACGATGACATGGGAAAGAGGTGACGTGTTCTGGAAAAAGAGGAAGTTTTGATGTACCTACTTTCTTGTTTTGATTTTCTTAGAATTCAAAATAAGTATGCAGAAAAGGATTCATGTGAATTGGATATTGCAGACACAATCAAGGAAAGCCAGACACAAGTCTTGCTGCGCCTATGTGCAAAGTTTAATCAAAATGGATGGTAAATTTCACAAAACAGAACCAACCATTTGTCATAGTTACTAAAAAGAATATCACATAATGTGTGTGTGTGTGTGTGTAAAATGTAGTGAACTCAATAGCACTGAACCTCATTAAAAAAAGAACATGTTGGCTGGGCGGGGTGGCTCACGCCTGTAATCCCAGCACTTTGGGAGGCCGAGGTAGGCAGATCATTTGAGGCTAGGAATTTGAGACCAGCCTAGCCAACACAGAGAAACCCTGTCTCTACTAAAAAATACAAAAATTAGCCAGGCACGGTGGCATGTACCTGTAATCTCAGCTACTTGGGAGGCTGAGGCACAAGAATCACTTGAGTCTGGGAGGCGGAGGTTGCAGTGAGCCGAGATTGCACCACTGCACTCCAGCCTGGGTGACAGAAGCAGCCTGTAACCCACCCCCTCCCACCCAAAAAAAAGAAAGAAAAGAAAGGAACATGTTTTAGGAAATTTCTTACCGATCCTTTTCTACTTCAGATCTCACATGTTGACAATGTTGCTTCCAATTCTCTTAATAAAACAACCCTCAGAGTTCTTTACATCAGAAATGTATGATGATCATAGAAGAATTAGATAATTATTACTGGATATACCACAAGAGGAAGTGTATATTATTCTCCATATAGATTTACATACACTCATCTATAAAGGGCATGGGGCAGGTTCTGAAGTGAGTCATCACTTTGTCCCAGGAAGGAATGGGAGAGATGCCTTATCAGGGTGGCCCATGGGACACTCTGGGTGGAGGCTTGTCTGGGGCCTCTGCTGCTTTTCCCATTTTGTCCTTGAACTGGACAACTGGCCTGCACCCACAGACTTGCTTCCTGTCAGGAATTTGTTACCAGAGTTTGCCTTTGCTTCCTCCCAAGCTCAAAGACTCCTCAGTTCTTTTAACCCCGGAAAGACCTGAGCAAACCCTACCTGCCCTCTCTGAGGAGCTGGTGTTCTGTTTCACCAGCTATGACAATGCAGGGGTATTTTTGTATTCCCATTTGCAGGAGATAGTCTTTTTTATTTTACTTGTGATAAAACTGTCACCAAATTCTGCCTTCATTTCTATGGTTCAGTGCACTCCCTTGGGAATTAACCTGATGGCAAGTTGCAGCCACGCCATGAAACAACTGATGCAAAATACATTTCTAAATGGGCATGTTAGTATCTCAGAACTTTAGTAAATGTCCATTGTGGCCATTTTTAACAGTTGTCCTCTTTTATTTTAGGAATGAGAAACTCATTCACACTAACATTGTTAGAGGGATGGCTAGTGGTGAGCTACATCCAGAGTGATAAGGAGGTCCCAGGAAGGTCCCAGGACCCTCTCAGAGCGAGCACAGGGAGGTTCGTCCCAGTTCCCCTTTAGATGACACAGATTCATGCTGTCACGATGGAATGACCACACTTGTCCTCCTCTGCTTGGGCCTCATTTCCTCTCTCCCTCTCTCCATGCACGTCTGTAGGTGAGCACGTCCCTTTCCGCGGAGGCACATGCCATCTTCAAGGTGATGCTTCTCTGCTGAGCACCTGGCTAATGCATGCAATTCTTCCTCCACTTGGAACACAGATGTCTCAAAGTTAAAATGTCCAAAGCAGCCTTATTTCTTCTTCCCCAACCCCCGCCTCTATCCCTTCTTGATTTTCCACATTTTAGAAGGTTGGTAATGGGCTTCCTAGCCAATCCAGCCAGACCATCACCACCTGCTGGATTCACTAACAGGTGCTGTTGATGCCATGTGAAGACTGCAGTTCCAATCTGTCACTTCCCCTGCCCCGCCTGGGACCCTGTCCCCCCGCCGCCTCTCTGCAGCCTTGGAGTCTGCCATCCGTGCTCCACCCTGCAGACAGAGTGGCTGCATCTCCAGCTATAAGTGGGCTTGTTTCACTTTCCCGCTTAAAGCCCTCCTGTGGTTTCTCAAGGCACTTAGAGTAATCCCTAAACTTCTTATTGCAGCTTCCAAGGCCCTGAATGACCCTATCCCTGACAACTTCTCTGGCTCCATGCCAGGCCGTGTCTAGTTCATTAATTTGGAGCCGCGTTTCTCATCTCAGAGCTCATTCCCACCTCAGGGTCTTTGGCCCTGCAGTGCCCTTGGACTGGACTGCTCTCCCTGTGATCTTCCCCAGGCAAGCTCCTTCGAATCCCTTAGGTCTCAGCAGAAATGGCACCCCCACAAAGAACCGCATAGACCACTCTACCTAAAGCAGGCCATTGCTCCACAAGGTCCCCAATTCAGCCTTACTATCTTATCCTTCAGAAAACACAATTTCTGAGTACTTTTGTGTTTTATTTGTATTGCAGTATAATGTAATACAATAAGGTGGCTTAATTTTAATGTAGAGCTTGATGAATTGTTATATATCTAAACCCGTGTAACTACCACCCAAATCAAGAAGTGGAACATTACTATAAACCCAGAAGATTGCCCTGCATCCTTTCCAAGTTGGTCCTCACAATGCCTTCCTCCCTATTTCCAGAGAGAAGCACTAGTCTGACGTCTCTCACCATTGATTAGTTATGCCTGTTCTTGAACTTCATAGAAATGTAATCACATAGCAAATACGCTGTTGTGTGTCTTCTTTTACTGAGCAGAATGCTTTGAGATTCATCATGTAGTCATGTGTAATTTGTTCTTTTTTATGACTGTATAACATTCAGCTCTATGATTGTAACTTATTTATTCATCCTTTTGCTGATAGATATTTGAACCGTTTTCAATTTTTAGCTATTATAAATGAAACTGCTAAAGACATCTTGCACAAGCCATTTGGTGGTCATAAGAATGCACCTCTGTTGTTGGGTATATGCCAGATAGGGAATTTCTGGGTCTGAAGGCAGACCTATGTTTTGATTCAACAGATTATAGCATTAGTTTTAATTTTAATTTTGATTTGTGTCTTCCCTTGTGGAATTCATCTCTGTGAAGGCTAGAACCTGTTTACCTTGTCTACTTTTACACCCTAACACCCAGCACAGTGTCCAGCACATTTTAAACACTCAGTTAATATTTGTTGAAACAATGGGTATATGATTTTTTGTTTGTTTGTTTGTTTGTTTTTGAGATGGAGTTTCACTCTTGTTGCCAGGCTGGAGGTCAGTGGCATGATCTCGGCTCACTGCAACCTCCCCCTCCCGGGTTCAAGTGATTCTCCTGTGTCAGCCTCCCAAGTAGCTGGGATTATAGGCATGCACCACCATGCCTGGCTAATTTTGTATTTTTAGTAGAGACAGAGTTTCACCATATTGGTCAGTCCAGTGTTGTACTCCTGACCTCAGGTGATCCACCGCCTTGACCTCCCAAAGAGCTCATTCCGTCTGTGATCCTTCATTTCAGTGTGTGCCTCTCCAGCTCGTCATATCCATTCGTGGTACATTTTAAGCACCAGTTTTCATTGTTAAGTGCCGTATTCTCTTTGTGCTACTGCAAATTCCAGACAGAACCTGAGGAATCAGCCCAGGCTTTTCAGCCAGCCCTGCACTGTTGTGAGTAGACTCAACACTGGCCCCCTTGGGCTTGGGGCCACCCTAGGCCTATCAAGTGTGGCTGAGGAGTAGAGTGGCATGGCCAACCCATGCTCACCTCTGTGCAGCATCTCATAGGATTCAACTGTGGCTGGAATTTTAACATTTGTCCTGACTGGCACATGTATGTACTTGGCACAATGCCTAACATAAAGTTATACTCAGCAAACAAACTACTCTTATGTATTTCCATTATTACCAAAACTTCTTCTCCTCCTCCTACTGATATCATAGTCCATAATTGGCCTTCACCAGGTTAGACTATCAGATATTCCTTAAAAAACCAACCACAGTCTGGGAACATTAGGCTCTAATTCCTACATGTCCAATGTTGTTTCGGATCTGTAGATTACAAAACACAAAAGTCTTAATAAAAGGAAACTGTTAGCCACTTTATGCAGTAAACAAGAATGCGTCATTTGAGGTACATACATTCTAATTTCTTTTAGGAAAGGGGTAGAGTCATTTATGTTAAAACTCAACATTTTATATTTAAATATCCATCTGTAATGGACAGACTAAAAGTGGCCCTTCTCACCCCCACCTCCTAGTATTCACACCCTGGTGTGATCTCCCCTTCAGTGTGAGCAGCACCTGTGACTTGCTGCTAAATAATAGAACGTGGCAAAAAGACAGGGTATATGGGATTAGGTGAGTAGTTTTTCATATACCTGTTGCTCGTTTGTATGTTTTATTTGGAGAAATTTTTTTTTTTTTTTTTTTTTTTGCTGGTGAGTTGTGTGAGTTTCTTATATATTCTGGATATTCACCCCTTGTCAGAAGTACAGTTTGCAAATATTTTCTCCCATTTTGTAGGTTGTTTCTATACTTTGTTGATTGTTTTCTTTGCTGTGTAGAAGCTCTTTAGCTTGATCCAGCAATCCTGTTAGTGGGTATAAATCTGAAGAAAATAAAAGCTGTATGTCAAAGAGATATCTTCACTCCCATGTTTATCACAGCACTATTCATAATAGCCAAGATATGGAATTAACTTAAGTGTTCAATAACAGACAAATGGAAAAAGAAAATGTGATGTACATATACAATGGAATACTATTCAGCCATAAAAAAGAATAAAATCATGTCATTCACAACAACATGGATGAATCTGAATGAAATTAAGTGAAATAAGCCACAGAAGGACAAATATTAATGTTCCCATTTATATGCAGAATGTTAAAAAGTTGATCTCATAGAAGTAGTGAATAGACAGTCCCAGCAGCTGAAGAGGGTGGGCAGAAGAGGAGCAAGGAGAGAGATAGGTCAATGGATACAAAGTTACAATTAGGAAGAATAAGTGCTGATATTCTATTGCACAGCAGGGTGATCGTAGTCAACAATAAGGTATTATACATCTCAAAATAGCTAGAAGAGAGAATTTTGTATGTTCCTACCACAGAGAACTGGTAAATGTTTGAGGTGATGGACATGCTAATTATCCTGATTTGATCATTACACAAGGTATACGTATATCAACACATCACAGTGCAACCCACAAATATGCACAATTAAGCGTCGACTAAAAGAAAAGAAAAGGAATGACTAAAATATAATAATAACCCTAAAAAGCATATTGTATGCCAAGCACAATATTGGACACTAGATATAGGACATCATTCAGTTATTATTCAATCCGATGTGACCAGCCTGAAAGCCATTCCAATTCTATATGCAGTTGTTTTATAAACCCCAAAACAATGATACAACAACAATCTGAGGTAACACAACACTGGCACTACTGACCTTACTTAGTGTCTTCCCCCATTATTTCCCTTTAGGCAAGATTAAATGCTCATGGTAAAATAAGCTTATTTGGTATTTCACAATGAATTTATCATATTTTAATAAAAGTATTGAATTATCAAAATTTCTGCAAGAAGTTTGAAAACAGTCACATTATAGAAGAACAGGAATAGGGATCAACCAAGCGGGCTAGACATATGCAACTACAGCAAACTATGCTGTTGTTCATCAGTTTTGGGGGCAAGGTAGCTTGTAATCTTCCAGAGAGCTAGGTTGGAGATATGAAAAATATTTTTAATGACAGAAACTATTCCAGATATGAATCTGAAATTAGTATTTCTGGCAATATGCGTTGTATACAGTGGTTAAATGATTCTGCATTTCTGTGGCTAAATAATTGGAGCTGTCTTGGTTTGAAGCAACTGTGGATTTTGTGGTTAAATTATGTTGTCTAGTTTTAACAACTCTGTGTGTATATATATATATGTGTTTGTATATTTGTAGGTGATTTTTACACAAGTTATAGGTCATTGTAACTAAGCCACAGAAACCTATGATACTACCCTTTGTGTGGAATGACCTCACAAGTCACTTCCGACTTCTGTTTTTAATGTTGTCCTGCAAATCATAACCATTCATAAGGAATTTGAAATTGCTTCCAAGTCTCCTAAGCAGAGAGTGAAATCCTTTTAAATTTTTAGAGATGGCTTCCTTGATAACAATTGTAGAGTAGAATTCCCCTCCTCCATAGAAATAATAAAATTTAACTCTTCTACATTAACTCTGATGTTTTTTCATGCATTAATAAGAATATGTATTTTCTAGAAAACGGAGAAGTGCAGTTCCATTATCCTAAACATTATTTTTCAAAATCCAAAACTTTTTATGTGGTTCTACATTACTAATTTATGTTGTTTTTATGTTATTTTGTTATATGTTTCCAAGTTTGGGGTTTCATAAAAGTATAGTTTCTTCTACAAATAAAATCATGACAAATAAGATTTTTGTGGGTGTGAGAAAAGGTAGGTGTTAAAACTAGCAAGCGAGTGAACAGGGGATGAGATTACAGAGTCTATAACCATAGATTGCTATTTTCACATTAAGCCTATTATAACCAAAATGTTGTTTAACCTATAATCAGTTATTTCTTAGTTAAATAGATGTACTACTGTTCTCCAATTAAAACATATGATGATATCATGTTAATTCAAAATCTATTCCTGTTTCTATATTTTTATTTCTCTTAAGAGGGCTTATTAATTTGTTGTTCAAGGAATCAGTCACATTGAAATTAATCTCTTTGATAAACAATTTAATAGCAAGAATTAATAGCATAAAACACTGATTCACTTTGACTCAGTAGTTCTTCCAGGAATTTATGATATGGGATTGAGGGATAACATATAAAGACATATACACAAAAGTGTCCATTGCAGAGTACTTTTTTTTTTATAAAGATAGAAATTGATAGTATAGGATATGGGCATTTTAGAAAAGAAGTAGTGGAACCTCCGTATGATAGGATATTATGCAATTATTAAAGTGAAATTTTTGAAAATTACGTGATGACAAAATATTTTATTGCTAAGAGAAAAGTTGAATCTGAAACTCTTATTAAAATAATTACTGAATGAAAAAATATGAAAAGGAAATACAGTAGCATGTTAATAGTGCTTATCCTTTAGAAAAATCATGGGTAATCAAAAATGATGGGTTTCTAATCATTTTAACTCAGTCATAAATTTACTTTGAAGAATTAGGTTCTGGCCAGTGTCTAGACCCAGGAAAAGCTAATAAGGGCAGTGAGGCCTTTCCTGAGCTACACTCTTCTCAGAGATTGTTGTATGGATGGTAGGGGAACTTTAAAGACAAGTAGTGACTGTGGAGTTAAAGAAGCTTCTTGGAGACCTCTTGGAGGGCTTTAGAAATACTGGAAAAAGATACAGGGCTCCTTTCCATCTTGCAATATGGAAACTCTTCATGAATTTTGCTTATACATTCAAGGAAAGAGCTATCTAAAGGTTGGAAAACTTGGGGAGAGCCAGGTTCCCTAATGATAGACACATGTCCAAGTGTGTTAATCATTAGAGCTGTCCATCCATGTTTCTAGCTCTCCTCCATTAGGGCACCTAGGAGGATGGTAAACCTTGAAGTCAGGGATGGCCATGTGACTTGCTTTGAGAAGTAAAATGACACACTTCTAGTCACAAGCATGTCTTTTTCCTCCTGTCAAGATGACAAATCTTAATCCAGAGTGGAGGCTTGTTCAGCCTGGAGGCCTAAGTGATGCCTCTTGCTCACCCAAGGTGGACATGGAGCCTGAGTGAGAATAAATGCCTGAAGCCAGTGACATTTGGGGGTTTGTGTTACTGCAGCCTAACCTCCTGCATCCTGGCTGATACACTAACCTTTTGAGATAGATGTATTAAGAAAAAATTGGCCGGGCGCGGTGGCTCAAGCCTGTAATCCCAGCACTTTGGGAGGCCGAGACGGGCGGACCACAAGGTCAGGAGATCGAGACCACCCTGGCTTATACGGTGAAACCCCGTCTCTACTAAAGAATACAAAAAACTAGCCGGGCGACGAGGCGGGCGCCTGTAGTCCCAGCTACTTGGGAGGCTGAGGAAGGAGAATGGCGTAAACCCGGGAGGCGGAGCTTGCAGTGAGCTGAGATCCGGCCACCGCACTCCAGCCTGGGCAACAGAGCCAGACTCTGTCTCAAATCCCTGTCTCAAAAAAAAAAAAAAAAAAAAAAAAGAAAAAAAAAGAAAAAATTGTACAGACAGAAACTAAAATATGGCAAGCCAAATATATGCATTCTTTAATAAATTTTTCAGAAGAACAGATTGCCAAAAAAATCCCTTCAGAAGTTAAAAAATGTTTTATAATTTAAATCACTATGTCCTAATATATGTGTGTATTGATAAAATGTTATAGTATCTCAACAAATGCAAATTAACCTTTACAAATCTTGGAAAGTCCTTTAACTAAAATTAAGTTTTAAAATAATATGCCTATCGGCCGGGCGTGGTGGCTCATGCCCCCCAGCACTTTGGGAGGCCAAGGTGGGCAGATCACAAGATCAGGAGATCGAGACCATCCTGGCTAACACGGTGAAACCCCATCTCTACTAAAATACAAAAAATTAGCCAGGCGTGGTGGCGGGCGCCTGTGGTCCCAGCTACTTGGGAGGCTGAGGCAGGAGAATGGCGTGAACCCAGGAGGTGGAGCTTGCAGCGAGCCAAGATTGGTCCACTGCACTCCAGCCTGGGTGAGAGCAAGACTCTGTCTCAAAAAAAAAAAAAAAAAAAAAAAAAAAAAAAAAAAAAAAAAAATAATAATAATAATAATAATGTGCCTATCAAATGATGGTACCATATTTACTGAAAGGAGAATCTACTTTTACTTCCATAAATATGTTTAAAAGAATCACAGCATCTTGGGGAAACTGATGAATTTAGGGCTAAGGCAGTGAAAGTATAAGGTGTGTCATTTTGCAGTGCCCAAAGGTAAGGAAGTGTTGAAATAAATACATTAAAAGGGACATATCAAAGGGATAAAGAGTAAACCTAAAAGTAGTTCCAATGGCTGTGTCTAATAACGTTACAGCCAAAAAAAATTATTACTAACCATAAACTGAAGAACCAGATAAACGCCCATGAGTTCATACATGCATGCATGCATACACACACCAATGGAGAAAAAGGAACAAATCTTCCTTCTACAAGAATTTTGAGTAATATGTGTAGACACTTCCCCTTCCGGGAGGTCGGCCTCAACTGCCACCCTCCTCAACCGCCACCCTCCTCAACCTTGAGGGTGGGACAGACTTGGTGACTCACTTTCCAAGAATAGAGTATGGAAAAGCAAAAGAAAGTATTAGCAATTTAATAATTTTTTACCGTGCAGAAATCTAACAAACACTCCTTTGACTGAGCAGTTAAGCCATGCGTAACCACAATGCTTACCACTCTAACCAAGTGATGTCATGTGGATAGCATGGCTCTCCTAATACAATATGAGGAGAAGGGCACTTAATTTCTCTGTCCTATTCTTTCTGACATATGAGGAAAGCAACAGATAAAACAGATCGGGGGCTCATCCTACAGGATACTTGCCCAGGACTCTTCAAGGCTCTCAAGATCATTAAAAACAAGGAAAGACCAAGAAATTCTCACAAACTGTAGGAGACCAGAGAGATACGACAACTAAATGCAATGTGGTGCCTTGGATTAGATCTTGCAGCCGAATGAAGATGTAATGGGAAAGTGGGTGAAATACAATTAGTATCTGCAGTGTAGCTGACAGTAATGCCTCAAAGTTGTTTTCTTAGCTGTGACAAATGTGCCATCGTAATGCAAGATGACAATGGAGGAATCTGGGTGAAAGGTACAGGGGAACTCTCTGAACTATCTTTGAAACTTTTGCTTACCTATAAAATTATTCCAAATTAAAAAGTTAATTTTTACAAAGGATCTGCTAAATGAGATCATTTGACTTCCACATTTATTGTACCACCATACTCACCAGATGTTACTCATATTATTTATTTGTGTAACCAGTTGGTCACCAAAATGGTAGCATTTGAGTTTGTTCCCACCACCTGCTCAGGGTAAGTAGTTGAAAGAGAAGAAACCAGAGTGGTGTATTTAATACACAATGATTGAGCATAAAAGCGTGCATTTGAATAACAGAATCAATTGTGAAACTATATTATAGTGACTTTAAAGAGACTATCAATCAGTACCCCAGTGTCTACTGAACTTAATTGTAGGTGAACACAAAACAATTAAGACAAAAATAATATGGCTTTTTGTGACCCAGGCGGGGTACTCTAGTTTTACACTTAATCAGCATACACTTAAACCCATCTGATAAGTAGACTCTATTCAGTGAGAAAATCGATTTAGAAGATTGTGTAACATGTGGAGTAGGGGATATAACAAATAACTCAAAAGTAAATTGGAAATGAAAAAAAAAATCCTAGAAAATGGAACTTTCTCCTTCTCTACCTAATTTTGAAGAGTATCAAAAATAACACCTGGAAGTTTTAGACTCCTATTAATTTATTGAAGTTTTCAGCTATATTTACATATTGTTCTGTTCATCTCTCAATATCAAATGTGGTGTTAAGAACCTAATAAGACTTTTAAAAGTTAAAAATAATTGTAAATGTTGATTATGTTTTATGACTGTAAACGCTAATGCCCAAGTGGATACACGAAAAAAGAATTGCTTTCCTATCCTCTAAATATGAAGGCGTCCTGAATTCCACACTCAGAATTTAGAATGTACTATTACAATACAAATAAACCTGAATTATAATTCAATAAAAAAAAACACAGATAAAAATGTTGCATATCTTTACCTTTAATGACATTTACCTCTTCACCAGAATTTCAAACCCCATCCCATTTTTTAAGGTCCATTTCTAATGGATCCTCCTTTATCGTGGCTTGTCCAGTCTTCTCCAAGAAAAAAAAAATCAAATCTCTTTCATAGTTCCTTCACATCTAACTTCTATTTATTTTATGGCATGCACTATTTCTACCATGGCTATATTATTGTATATATGAGATTCCGTTTCCAGACTAGACAATGTGTTCCTTGACATTCATTTTACACTTTTAGGTCATCTTCAACACTCCCCTGTCCCAGCAAGGACCAACACTTAGGGAATGTGTGTGGGACAGATGGGTGAATGAATGCTGCTGCTTCTTGGAACTCAGGCCTTTGAGCATAACTTGCTTGGCATCCTCTGCATCAAAAAAATGTTCAGTATTGTTTTACTTGCGCCAGAAGAGCTTGTCTGGAAAACGTCTGATAAGCCATGGTAAGAAACAACACACAACCCCTGGGTCTACCTGAATTATCTCAGCCTAAAGTTATCCGATCTTGCTTTTGCTAGTGAGGCGTGTCAATAAAGTCAAACCCAAGTCTGAGCTTTGGTTTCGGGTCTCAGCTGATGACAGCTGTGCCGAGTTGATTTAATGGGTTCTGTGCAGATAAAGGCAGGGATTTGCAATGGTGAAAGTGTCTTCACAGGTGAGAAGACAAAGATCTCCGACATGCTTATTTCTCACAGTTCAGGTCCCCGACCCAGGCCTGGAAACACATCAAAGGCCACACCTTTCCTTCTTTTCATGCTCTCAGTCGGCCTTCTCTCCCTTTCAGATTGCACCCCTGCACAACTCACCAGTCAAACAATGCGGTTATTATGCTCCTGGGAGAAGAAGGATAATTACCTCCACCGCCAGGTGCCAGGAGCAAGTTTCCTTGTGTCCAATTACTGTGTGGTGGTAAAACGGCTGAAGCTCTGTTTTTAAAATCTGTGTTGTGTGTGTTTTTTTTTTTTTAAGCCTTTACCGTCATGTTGCCAGACACTGGCCCTGAGCCCTGCTATCGACACAGGGCATCTAGCTTTGTTTTGAACTTGGGTTCCACTGTCTTTCACTCTCTCCCAACCTGGCATCTCATTATATTTGTATCTCCTTATCAGAGCCAATGAGCAAGGGCAAATCAGCTTCAGAAAAGAGGGAGCTGCCGCCCACAGTTTCCATTTATCCAACCAAACCCAAACTGTTTTCATCCCTGATCGGCTGAGATGGAATGATAGTGACTATAAAGAGAACTGATTGCCTTGGAGAAGGTGAGCGTGATTTTAATAAGAAGAAAGTGAGGACAGTAATGGAGCGTTTTATCTTTTGAGTGACACATCTGGAAACCCCCCACTGGCCGTCTCCATGAGCTCAGTGAAAACCTATCAAGGAAACAAACAAACAAGCAATACACAAGTGAATGGCATTAAGTCCTGGCTACAGAATAGTACTTCTTGTCTGGGGACAGATGTGTGCTGTGAAATGTTTATCCACCCCCTCTCCCCCATGCTTTTATTTGCAGCTGATGCTAATAATTATAACTAACATTTCAGAAATACCTTTAATATGCCAGACATCTGTTTTTTTTGTTTTTTTTTTTTTTTTTTTTTTTTTTTTGAGATGGAGTCTCACTCTGTAGCCCATGCTGGAGTGCAGTGGCGCCTCTCAGCTCACTGCAAGCTCTGCCTCCCGGGTTCACGCCATTCTCCTGCCTCAGCCTCCCGAGTAGCTGGGACCACAGGCGCCCACCACATCACCTGGCTAATTTCTTTTGTATTTTTTAGCCAGGATGGTCTCGATCTCCTGACCTCATGATCCGCCCACCTCGACCTCCCAAAGTGCAGGGATTACAGGCTTGAGCCACCGTGCCCGGCCTGCCAGACATCTTCTTAAGCACATATACTTTCTCCTCCGTTACCTCTACAACTCTAACAAGGTAGTATTTTACTTTCCCTTATATAGAAGGTGATCTTGAAGCTTGGAAAGATGAACATTACAGTGTTACAAAGCTAAGAAGTGACAGAAGATAGGTCTATTTCATACCAAAGCTCAAATCTCAAGTACACTGCTGTAAGGGGAGCCGCTCACCTCCACTGGGCTACTGACAGCAACAAAGCACTTCAGAAAAAAAAATGCACATTGATGAGGGTCCAGGAACTCCAATCACATCCTCACTGCGGATCTTTATTGCTTTACTTGCCTGGTTGAGCATAAAGTAACCTTAGTTTTTGAGAGTGCCACTATTTTATCAGGTGTGTTAGTTTTGTGTGTCAACTAGACGAGCCACAGGAAGCCCAAATGAAACGTGATTTCAGGGTGTGTCTGTGTGGGCGTTTCAGGGTAAGATTCGTATTTGAACTGATGGACTCAGTAAAATAGAATTCCCTCCCCATGATGGTTAGGCATCACCCAACCCACTGAGAGACTGAGTGAAACAAAAGGCAGACGGAGGAGGAATTCATTCTTCTACTTCCTGCCTGCTTGAGCTGGTACATCTCACCTCATCTTCTCCAGTTCTTGGACTGAAATTTATACCATCACCTCCCCTGCCTCTCAAGTCCTGAGATTTGGACTGAATTAAACCAGCAGACTTCCTTGGCCTCCAGCTTCTTGACAGCAGATCATGGGTCTTAGTCTCCATAATCACATGAACCAATTCCTCCTAATAAATCTCCTTTCATATATATTTTTTACATATATATATATACACACACACATAAACACACACACACCTATATATACACTCACACATCTTGGTATCTGCACATATGTCCTATCGGTTCTGTTCCTTTGGGAGAACTCTAATACACCAGGTGTTTCAAGCACAGAGCTTTGCTAGCCAGTAGTATTAACCTGCAGATGGCTAGAAATTGTCATGAGTACACCCATTTCTTTTAGCTAGTCTCTGGGATCTAGTAGATAGGGTCACATAACCTTCATGGTTTACAAACTCCAAACCATATGGACGTGTCAGGAGGCCTGTTCCCATATTTGAACACTGCTTCTGCAGCTTCTGCAGGTGCAGATGGTCTTTTTATTTTGCTGAAAACTAAGTGTATACATTCATTTTTTGTGTGTTCAACTCTGGTGACAACTGCAGTTCCCCAGTCACTGAAGATCCACAGATGAACTCCAGTGCCCTTTCTGTGACTTGTGTAAAGTAGAATAGACCAGTCCCCAGGAGTTTTTCAGACTCTTTTGGTTTGGGAGGTGATATGGTTTGGCTGTGTCCCTACCCAAATCACATCTTGAATTGTAGCTCCCATAATCCCCATGTGTCATGGAAGGACCCAGTGGGAGGTAATTGAATCATGGGAGCGGGTTTTTCCCGAGTGGTTCTGGTGATAGTGAATAAGTCTCAGGCGATCTGATGGTTTTATAAAAGGCAGTTCCCCTACACACCCTCTCTTGCCTGCCACCATGTAAGACGTCCCCTTCCTCCTCCTTTGCCTTCTGCCATGATTGTGAGGCCTCCCCAGCCATGTGGAACTGTGAGTCCATTAAACATTTTTCCTTTATAAATAACCCAGTCTTGGGTATGTCCTTATAGCAGCATGAGAACGAACTAATACAGGAAGGATAGGGACAGGGTGGGATGGGGGCCCTGGAGCAGGTGGTCAAGGCACCAGGTCTTCTCTGGTTCCCTCCATCTCCTGCCTCCGCTGAAACAGTTGTGGGTCACATGTTTTCCTGCCACCCCATCCATGTTGTTCCTTTCATGCTCCTTGGGTCCAGACAGAGGACTTGAGCTCTTATTAGCCCCTAGTCACACACACACACATACACACACACACACACACACACACACACACACAAAATGAATTATGGACTGAATTCTTGTGTCTCCCTTAAAATCTTATGTTAAAAACTTTACCCACTAATGTGACAGTATTAGGAGGTGGGGTCTTTGGCAGGTAATTAGTAATAGATGAGCTCATGAAGGTAGAGCCCTCATGAATGGGATTCACGTCTTTATGAGTCCTGAGCAAGCTTGCTTCCGCTCCTTACCAGGTGAGGACACAGCAAAAAGACAGCAATGAACCAGGAATTAGGCCTTCACCAGGTACCAGAACTGGGAGAAATGAGTATTTGTTGTGTGAGCCACCCGGTTTATAGAATTTTGTTGTGGCAGCCAGAGCTCACTCAGACAGGGACACACATGCTCACCCCTCACCACACACACACACACACACACACACACAATCATCCCCCTCACACACATGCACACACACA